>NC_062259.1:11975000-12292083 GCF_905475465.1 Pieris napi | reverse complement strand
CAAAGCGGACAGGATAAATAAAATGTATAAAAAATTTAATAAATGAAAGCTTCAAAACATCCAACGCGTTTCATATGTCATGTATTATTGATTTCACAGTAAAAACAAAACTAACCACAAACTTTTGTGTGCAACAATACGTAGTAACTCGAAACCTCAATACATAATGATTTTATTTAAAGCTTAGGTGTTGCCAATCTAATTTTTGTTATCATCCACGACATATTGATATGCTATGTAAATGCACTGACTGTAAAATATCAGTCCAAAACGAGTTATGCAAATTATTTTGAAGAGCTATAAACAAGAATATTCTTGTTGTCAACTATCTAGTTGCGGCGGTTCAAAAAGTTCTTAGTCATTTCGTTTTACAAGTTAAACGCTGACAGCAAATAAGTTTGCGCGACTCGAACAGGAGATATTTCATGAAACTCTCAACTACCAACTGCAAACCATACATACCAATTAAATATTTATGCCCGCATCAAAAGTCTTACAGTGAAGATGAGAGTTCTCAGTAAAATCATTTCAAACGAAGCAAACTTTCCCCACTTATTAATACATAATTCAATTATCTATATATTTATATATATCTAAGATATTTAATTCTTCTGGCATATTTCAATTTATCTCGCTATGTTACTGCATTGCTTGCTCGTCTATATAACAAATAGATGGATTGTTTTGAGAAATAATAGAAAAAAACACTTACATCTTTAACTTTCTGGATGGATGTCGCGAAGTCCATGACAGTGTCATCTTCGTTTGCTGATCGCCTAGAATTGGACGGGTGCGGCGATTGCGGCAGCGGTGGGAGAGCCCTCCTCACGGCCGGTGGAGGCGACCCGCGACCTATCTTCTCCACGTCATCTCCATCGCTGGACCTTCTCCAACGAAACAGATTACAAAAGCTTTGCTTTATATTCATCGAAAGTATCCTAACAGGTGACATTTTCACCTTCGTACCCTGATTCCCTTTCTTCTTCGTATCCAACTCCATGATGCTACATTCCTTCTGTTTAATTTCTTTATGCTTCTTGCTCTTCACATTCATGTCCGCGGTGTTCTTGTTCGTTTTTTTATGGTTGTTGTTTGTCTCAGCTGTTTTTGGTTCATTGCTCTCTTTTAAGAAAACTGCTGTGCTCGACTCTTTTACTCCTTGCCTTGAATGGACTACGGCCGTAGTTAGTAGCGACCCGTTCTTTTTATTTATTGTGTTCCGGCATTCCGAATCGCTGGAACTCGAGTACAGCGTATGAAAATATTTTCTCATTTCACGTAGTGTCAAATGTAACGAGTCTGTATCTGATTCAGCCAGAATCTTTTTTCTGCATGAGGAACCCGGCAGAGAGTTCCTTTTTGTTTTCGTGTCCTTGCATTTGGTATCTTTTGTCTTATAATTCCTCTCCGTTATCGTATTATTGCTGTTGAGAACCAGCGTTGTGGTCTTACTACGCCTTTTATTGGTTCTCTGTGGTCTTTTGCTTCTGGCCCTGATATTGCCGTGATTGGGTCGGATCATATCAATAGGTACCGCATATATATCGCTATCGAAGGGAACATTGTACATGTCAGTAATATCAGACGTTTTAGCAGATAAGGTGTCATGGGAAATAGCTTGTGTTATAAAACTTGAGTCGTCATTTTGGAACTGTGTAATTAGAGAATTATGACTGCTCGACAGTCGAGACGAAAGGGAATTTCTGGAAGAAGGCCTCGTGCCACGGCAAGGACTGAGGTGTAGCAATCTGGGGCTAGCAAACCGATGGTTAAGACATTGACGTCTGTCATACAGTGTTTCCGCCTTAAATTTCCGTGGATAGATCGGGGATATAAGACCTGCAGGCACTGGTAAATTTAAGCTCGAAGTTTTTGGTTTTATAATAGAATCATGAGTACAAATAACAGATGGAGGCACGCACACAGCCAATTTGTTTGGGGTCCCAACAAACGTAGTAGTTGTGCATTCTAAGTTCGTTGGGACAGGATTATCCTGAAAAAAAAAACGATGATTAGTATTAGATAACAAGACGCTATTCTCTAAGCAACATTAAAATGTATGAAAGACAATAAATCAGTTATGTAGAACTGTGGGTTTATTTATTTTAAGATTGAAATGTGTTTATTTATTAATAATGTAGAGTTAATGAACGGATAGGCGTAAACGGCGGTTAATATTTCCAATTATTAACGTATCATTTGGGTAATTAATGAAAAGGGACTAAAGCTCTAAATTTAATTGTTTAAAATTCGTAATAAGCTTCAATTACGTTATTAGCTTTCCAAATTAACCTTCGGATTAAGCTATCAAATTTACATTACATTTTGACGCATTGAAATTTTAACCGCATGCCTTCATCGGTATTTCAAAATTTGAGACATATAGTATTAGATCCCGCTATACAACGACCTTCACCGAGATGCTTATTTAATGAAACGTATTTTATATTTAATTTAATATGTCAATAAATATAATCCATATGGGTTGCCTTGCAAATTTCATTCCAGAGTATGTTTAATTAATATTTAAAAAAAAATTTTTTTATAATTTGCATTTTATTTTTTGAACTTTTTTCAATCAATATTTTTAATCAGGGTAGTATTATATATGTATCACTATAACCTTCTTTTATACTAAAGATGTATATATACTTTAGTGTCACATAAAAAATATACACATAAATAATTAATTGATTATAAACAACCTAACGTTTGCATATTCTATGGGCTTCATACTTTCGATTGGTATAGAATTTATCTAATAATCATACCGGTGAAATGTTTAAAAAAATTTTTTTTAAAATATTAATTAAAATACTCTGGACTGAAATTTGCTAGGCAACCCATATGGATTATATTTATTGACATATTAAATTAAATATAAAATAAGTTTCATTAAATAAGCACCTCGGTGAAGGTCGTTGTATAGCGGGATCTTAGACCAATATAAAATTGCGTTACACATTCCGAGGGAAACAAAGCGTGAGCACAGTGTTGTACATCGATACAAGTCATTTTATGAAACTCGTCAAGTGGAAGAGAGGTAGGACCATCGTAGTTAGGTACATTTACGATTGAGTGACGGGGACTTGATTTAGGGGAACCAGTGAAATGTGCGTTTGTATTGCTACTACGCCTTTGAAACTGAATATCAGATAAAAAGTCATAAACTCAGTGCAAAGTTTCGCCAAACTAATAAAGAACCGGAATTCTAGTTCTTTTGACTTAATAATGCAAGTTGATGAATGCTTTTGATCATTTGACTCGATGTCTGCCCTTGGGTAAATTATACTAAAGCCAGTGGCGATGTGACTTAAGTAATGAATTTTCAGTTCTGTTAGCTTAATTATTCTGCAGGAAAGGGAAAAATAATGCCTAGTATGGAGACCGTTGTCAAACAAATTACAGCATTACACGTTTTCTAATAAAATCTTTCTTTATGACCTAACAACAAAGTGGTACATTCAAACCTTGACTGTGAACCCAAGACTTCTTTCTATATGCGCAATCAACAATTTCTCGTTATATTATGTGTACCACTTAACAAATTAGAGAAAATTTTGATCAAAGTTAAGACAGCGCAACTTACACATATGTATGATTTTGTGACAGTATTCATTACATAATAAATCCGAGCATATAATTTTGCCCGCAGCTGATAGAATAAATGAAACTGTTAAAAATACTGGTTTACTAAAAAATGAAATATTTTTTGTGAATCTAAAAATTTACTTTGTACGTAATACATATGAATGGATTTCAAAAGAGATAATATTAATTTTACACTGTGGTTTTTAAACCACCACCTGAATTAAAAATATGTTCTCAATTTTTCAACTATATTTTGGATTATGCAGAATATCTAACTAGCCTTTTATAAAATATATATATTACTAGTGGACCTCACAGACGTTGTCCTGCATGATATTTCAAGCTATTAGGATATTAAAGTATGAAAGTACCGACTGCAGCGCCACCTGCCGGGCTGATTTGTGAATCTAAACCATTCCCAGATCCCCTTGAACACACACAAAAAATTTCATCAAAATCGGTCCAGTCGTTTGAGAGAAGTTCAGTGACATACACACTCACAGAAGAATTATATATATAAAGATATATAAATATCTTCACAATAAAAAGACGTATCTATGGATTTTCATTCGACTTCAATACTGTGATTTTTGTGCTATTAAAAGGAATTCCTTTGGTTCCAATGTACTTCCCAAGTGGTGCCAAACCCTTAGAAATGACATAAATTAATTAAGCAAATCGATCCATAACAATACACCGACGTCGGCTACCTCCTTAGAAATCAGCAATATCAAATCAACGATAAAATTACTTTTTATATCTTGATTAAAAGTTGTTACATTTTTTGCAGAAAACAGTAATTACACAATATATTTTTTCGATTAAACAGGGCGCGTTTACACTTAAACTAAAATTATGTTTTCCAGGACAATTTTAATTTAGCAGCGCGGCGTAAAACACAAAACACATCTTTCTGTCCAACATACAAACGGTATGGTACCCTTTACTTTGGTAGGTGATCTTTCTACATATTCACCCGAAATGTATAAACAGTAGATAATTCAAAATCTTCTCGATTAAATCGCACACAACACTTTGTTGCGAATAGCAACATTCCTAATACGATCGCAAGTGGGCATTCCTTACATCTCTCTGAATAAAACATATATTTGTCACTTATATAAGGACAACGCAAGCGTCGCATATAACATATATTTACGAACATAGTCGACCCCAGAACAAAAAGAGTGAAATTGCGGTTGTAACACAATTAAAAAGTATAAAAGGTAGTGAATGTTATTGTGAAGTCGCTAGTTTGTAAATTAAACATTTTTAGCTAACCGAAACAGAACGTTGAGGTTATGTTAGTTTTCTATGCATATGATGTACGAATCTAAAAGTGTAATGAAAACCTTAGTGACGGATGCCGGGTACATACTGTTAATTAAAAATCGGGGAAGCCAATTTTATCCACAGAGAATTTTAATGAAATTATCCCGGCTCTAGGTTCCTTTATAAAAAATATAGACTCTGAATACATTCGAAACATCGATTCTTCTTTTTTACACAGTATAAAATAAAAAGTATATTTTTTTAATATACATATATATTTATATAGATTAAAAAAAACCAAAAATCAGATTATCACAAAAAGAGTAATGTAATACCAAAAGACTTTAACGTGAAATTTAAAAAGTGAACTATCACTATATGAGATAAATAAAAAAATCGTTATTGCAACACGAAACAAACGTATCATTAAAATTGGGACATCATTGTGAACAAACATTTGTATATTTTTTTCATATTTTTTAATTCAATTGTTTAAATTTGTAAACATTATTACTGTCGTGAATTCTATTAAAAAAGTTCCGCTTTTCAACATGGCGTTCGTGTTTACTTAGTTTTCATTATATTTTTATAATCATTCATTTGGAATAGTAATTCATAAACTCTACTACTAAAGCCACAGTGGTTTAGTTGTTAACGGACAAAGAGCATGATCCTTCGATTCCCGACAAGACAATTTATTTAAGGTAAGAGAAAACGCGTGTTTTATTTTATCGAAGACGACCAATTAAGACAGTGAAAGGAACTTGAACAAATACTGGGACTAGGTCCATTCCGACATTCGCGTGGTTGTCGCAAGGCTGTGCGTAGCGCATTACTATCTCTAAAAAGCTACCCTGAATCTCTAAAATTCAAAATGACTCCCGCTGACCCTATAAAATCATCAATGACGCACCCTATAATTTGCCTTCGAATTCATATTCAAATAACATTTATTCATGGTAGGTTTTATATATAAATACTTATTAAATAAGATATTAGTAAGTATTATTACAAGATACTTGTTTAAAGCTCGTTACTCTACATGACATATAATGTATGATGAATGCAGTGGGCATAGCGAAATAGGGAAATACATTTTACAATGAAAACAAAACACTTCATACAAAAGGAAACTACAGCAAATCGTAATCTACCCCCAATATCGTATGTATCAATTTCATTCGCATTTATAAGCCGTTGCTTGCAGCGATATTTGCGGTGACGAGCCTTACAAAATACCTATGTTGTACTCTAAGCAGCTTTTGTGCGCTTTGAAATCGGATTAAAATACACTATAAATATGTATATTTAATATGCCTTTGTTTGATAAGGTGAAAAACTAAAATAGCATGTTAAAAGAAATGTTAGAACGTATACAATCATGAAATGTACAGAAAAAACAAATGCCCTTAATTTAGATCGTAAACCCTATTTACTACGGACTAGGGTTGCACCGTCCTATCTAAACGTTTGTTGGTCATCTGTATGTTTACTAAGAGAAAACAGTAACACCTGATTAGCTATTACAACCGTAGAAGTTCAAGTCGAGGGAGTAACTTTACTGATTCATATACTCGAGCGAAGCTATCGCTGAGTGTTTTCTTCAGTAAAGGTAATTTAAAAGGAATATCGATTTATGTTTTAATTGCGTCGAGAGCGGCTTCGTGCTGCCAATTCATGGGAAAACATATATTTTAGTTTACATTTTATCCTTTCTAATTATTGTTTCTTATCGTAGATAGAGCTTTTTTTACAATCCTTAACTACGGTTTTACACTGGATATATAGGTAAAACAAAATTGTTAAACAAGTTAGTTATTAAGATAGTTCAACAAATGAAACATATTGCAACAACAAAGATAGTTGCAAAAGCTTAACCGTAAACTGTTTGAGTTAACTGTAATAGTAATCAAAGTTTGTTCTACAATCCTAATTAAACACGTATACATATTTGTATTTGAAGTACGTACTTCCGCTTTGAAGCATGTTTACTTCACACGATGTGGATGAATTAAAATATTTACACACAAATAAAATATTATATTGAAGTAGGCATCCGCATAACTAATACAAAATGTTCACAAATATTTAACGCATAATGAATTGCGTTCAATTGTCGGACTATTTCACGGTGGTTAGCATAGAAGGGTTAATTAAACAACATTAAACATTTTAGAAATCTTTTGATAGATTTAATTAAATTTATTTATAGAAAAAGAATACCACCAAAGAAAAACATACAACTTTCAGTGCTTAACGAAGATTATTCAGTTAGATTGTAATACTAACTTACATCCGATTTGTAAATTTAAAATACGTAGATTTGTCTAAAGAGAGCGAATTTGTTATAAAATATTCAGCGGCTCGAAACAATTGCGCGTAAATTGCTGTATCAATTAACAGCGTATTCGATGGAGTATGAAAATTCATAAAAACGTATTGATTGAATATTCCTAACATAATATACAAAAAAACGTGAGTCGATTTATAATACGAATGTAAGTGATCGGCTTCCCTTACGATATCGTTAACGAGGGTTTCTTAAAGTGAAATAAAAATCACTGTAATTAAAACGCACCACCCATTTGTACCACGCACAACACTGCTTATATCTGTTACATCTATACAAAATAATGTATTTATTTTATTTATTAATACTTCGTTGCAATAACATAATTACATAGCTACTTGTGGTGACTAGTCGTACTTGAATTCGGTGATGTTAGTTGTTTCGACTATGTATATGCGTGTTGTTCCCACGAGAGTGTAAGTGCGTGCTCCTAAAACACCATGACTCTTGCTGATAGAGGACAAATCTTTGTTTTTCATTTATTTTATTATTATTTATTACTTAAGATGTCATGTGGAACATGGTGTAATGGTTGAAGCTCCTTACAAACGTTGTGTAAATCAAAACTTGGCGATTAAAAAGAGTGCCGGAGAGTTTATTGCCAGTTCTTCTCTTCCGTTCTACGCCCTTGATTTGAGAACTGGCAGTAAATGTAAAATTAGAAGAATTTAAAGTATATTTCTTTTTTTTGACGTTCATAAGTGTACATTGTGTTACCTACATGAATAAATGATTTTTTATTTTGATTTTAATAAAATTGACAAAATTAAATGAAAAGGAGGGCAACTGGCGGCCTTATCACTTTCGAGCGATCTCTTCCAGGCAACCGCTGTTGAAAAAAAAGAAAATATAATAAGATAGTTAAGGTAAGCAAGAAGTGCAAAATACATAATACATTTAGATATTTACACAAAATGAATACAGGAACAAAAAAAACTTAACTAAAAAAGGACATATGAA
This sequence comes from Pieris napi, assembly GCF_905475465.1. Classification (NCBI taxonomy): domain Eukaryota; kingdom Metazoa; phylum Arthropoda; class Insecta; order Lepidoptera; family Pieridae; genus Pieris; species Pieris napi. The sequence goes on along the minus strand of NC_062259.1, from coordinate 12,283,910 downwards.
AAATAAAAAGTGCACATGAATGGCGACAATTCTAGATCAGACTCATGTCAGTTAGTACAAAGGATTCGAAGGATACGATGTGGACAGGTAATGTCAGTATAGATGACGCCACTCACGCATGGGAATAAAGACTTTTGTATGAAATTGTAAAAAATACCCGTTCTATACTTTAGATTTCCTCGGTTGGTAATAATTTAATTTAAAAAAATATGATTATTTTAACATAATAAATTTAATAAAATTAAGTATGTTTATAGAAAAATATACAGAAAACTAGTATTGTTTATGAAATATTGAAATAAAAATTTATTTAAAACTAAATATTATTTAATGTATCCCGTTGAAGCGACGACGAAAAACGGAGCGATTTGAAAGACGATTCCGACTAACAATTTAAATGATTTCCAAAACATAAAACATGGAAAAGGACTTTACACCTGACAAAAATTTTCTTAACTTTCTAAACAACTACAGATTTAAATCGAATTGAGAACCTCCCAAAGTCGCCGCCGCGTAACAAAAGCTGTACCCACGCCATGGCCTATGTGCTAACTAAATTTTAAACTGATTGATAGCAATGTTCTCAAATTGAAATAATAAGAAAATTTTATATCCATACTAATTAATCTATTATCTCAATCATTGCTAACAATATAATAAGAACGGCATTAATATCGTAATAAAACAAAGAAACATTTTTCAATTATTAATTACCTACGTCAATACTTTTTATTATCTAAATATTTTACTGGAAATAATAGTTAATCGGTTATTCCATAAGTGAATTTTACATTATAATCCGAAATGTTTCATTACAGTACATTATTGTTATGCGTTTCTAAGAAGTTCTGATTTAATTTTTCATTTCACGGCTTAATAAAAGATGGATTTTTTTATCACAATAATTAAAATCATATTAATAAGTCAAGGTAGGAGCATTTAATGTACTTACAATCAATGTTTTTTTTTAATTTTGAAATGACATCTTAAAATAACATAAAAATTGTTTAATTTTTGCATTTTTGGTTAAATTAAATTAGCATAACATGAAATTAGATATAATCTTTTTGTTTATAAACATTACCTAAAAAATTAATAGCAAAATTTCGTAACGGTATTTTAAAATCGATAATATAATTATATTTTTTTTAAATAAAATTCTTAAAGCCCGAATTATCAGTAAGAATATTTTAATTAAATTTACAAAAGTACACGCACAGCCTAACGCTCAGCAAACGTACCTGGAATTCCGGTGGTGGTTCAATGGCGGTGTCGATGACTTTCACTGGACCTTTCTTCACCGTATTGAAGAAGTCACCACAGATTCGCTCCGAAGCATCCGTTGACTCGCAGAGGGACAGCGATCGCTCGTCGAAGTCGCTCTCTTGCAACTGAAATCGCGAACGACGCATTATTGCGTATTCAACTAGTGCCCGTGCAACGTGGTGCAACGTCGATGGCTAGCAGAGAAGTGAGGCTTTTACGTACAACAGGTCGGTAGCGTCTATATAATTGCATTTCCCGGATAGGCAATAGGGAGCTACGGCTAGAGGACCGATAATTGTTTCGTGGAAAAGCTCGTATGCGAAGCTTCCACAAATTATTTGGGCATATAATTAATTTAGACTATCATCAAATAATATTTAACGGCAAAGGGAAGGGAACTCACAATATAAATACATTATGAGTATTTAAATCATTGCTCCGATTTATACCTTTGTCGCGCGTTCTAATTTAATTACGTTTCATAGAACAAATTTAATTACACTTTTAAGCTTGCAAAACACTCAGAAATAAGACATTTAGAGATTTTGCAAATATTATTTCAAGTAAGATATTTCGTGGTAATCAAATTAAAATGAATAAATAATTTTATTTATAGACTACTTACTTTAGTATTTTTTAACCTCTGATTTTTATGACATAAGACAACTTGTTTAAAAACATTCATTGTATATTTTCAGCGTTGTTTGAGAAAATTTAATCAATGGCTTGCATCACACTTTATCATATATCGTGCAATGTAATTAAGACTTGGTACAATATAATGGGCTATATAAGACGGCTTTAATTTTGAACTGTTTAAACTTAAATAATATTTTATGTATGATATCCAAGTTTATTATTTACAAAGGAAGGTTTCTGCGAAGGCATAATTTACTTTACATACACGTGAGACTTAGATAAAATATAAAAGGCACTAATGTTTATGTATTTTATTTTTTATGTATTTTTTTACATTTAAGAGTTACTTCAGTTGCGGACTTGCAACTTTCTTGCAAGAACTAACTTGAGTTTGATATGAAAAAAAATTGTATGAGCATTTTATTTATTTGTTTACACTTCGTTAATTTATACAAAAACATACATATAAAAAATCCGGTTACATAAATTATTAGACAACGGGCGGCATTATCGCTAACAAGCGATTTCTTCCAGGCAACCCTAATATTGAAAAATAATAAAAAAATAAACACCTACAGAGGGTAATGAACAAGAAGTGCATAAACAAATAACAAAATAACCTGTAACACTACCTATAACTAAAATAAAGTAAAACAAAAATTTAAAAGCAAAGCAAAGCAAATTACGAGTCAGATGACAAATGCTCAAACAGAAGATTTTTAAATAAATTAAATACTGAGCTAGTCTTAGGAGAGGTAAGGAGTTTCAAAGCAGGATTCTTTGCACAGTAAAGGAGTGATAGAATTTTTATTAATTTCAATGTGAAGCTTCCAATTTCGGGCTTGTTAAAATAAATACTAGATGCGCCCTGCACCTCCGTAAACCGAGGATGTGATTTAACTACCAGGCGCCACTGGCAGCTTGGTGTATTATTAGGAACGACACATCACTTGCCAGCGCAAAAATGTTCAGTGATTATTCAATACACAGGAAAAATCTATTTTTTAAACAACACGGCGGTACAAAAATAAACTAACACTGCCTTATTTTCAGAAGCACTTTCCACGTATTAAACTAACATGAACCATTTAAATGAAGTTAAGCTTTTGATACAAAGCTTTTCCCGGTACTAACTCGGCTTTTCCCTATAATTTAGTTAAGGGCAGTAAGCAACTTTATAAATAATAACATGCACGTTATTTAATATTCCGTTAAACGAATGGAAAATGGGCAATTACGTTTTGCAATAACCGAATATCTTTTTAATTAATTAATTCTTAAAAGCACTACTACAGGTTCCTGAAATACAGTTCACACAACATCAGGTTCGTTTGTTATGTAATTGAAATAGTGATTATTTCTTCTCGTCCATTCATATGTAAATTATGAAACATTACATTTTTTTAATGACGTTTATACGTGTTCATATTGTTACTAATATGAATCGTATTTTGATTAATGATATGGTGGACACAGTATTCGAAGTAAATTTTACTTACGCTTATTTAACATTTTAATATAAATTTCCAACAGAAATCGACTCCTATTTACAGATCAATGCATCTTTGAGCGATTTCCGAAGATGGAAATGAATATAATACGTGCTTATTACAACAATAAAACGATGCTGAAAAAGGATTTTAAGTTAGAAATGAAATCAATTTAAATCGCTTGCAATCACGATTATTATTATACGCTATTATGAAAGGAATAATTGTTAATGCTCTTACAATAGAAACAGTAAGCTTTGACTTTATCATTCAATATAAATGTTCTATCAATTAGAATGATACTAATAATTCAGTGGCGCTACAGCAAAGTTGATGCACGCATATAAAATAAAATGCATTTGTCTAGTGTATTTTTAGAAATATTAAGATCAGACTCTAGTTGTATGTTTCGTATCTGATAATCAGTACACTCACGTAGGGGAGCGCGGGGCTTGTTGTAACAGGGGTAAATAGTAACAGACCTTTTTCAATAGGAATTTGAATTTTTTTCACGTTTTTTTTTTACCTAATCTTAAACTTATAACGTGCCACGCCACTTTACCACAGTCAGGGTCCCACCAGACGGCGTAGTGAGTGGGTGTGTGCAAACGCTTTATTGTTGACAGGTAACCTATAATTTTACTTCCGTAAATTTTTGGTTAGTTTTACTATTCTCGTAGCTTTGAAGTTTTATGTATTTTATTTTATGCTAAAATATAACTATTTATGATGATGTGTAACAGTTTTCGAGTTTACTAAGTTGATTTAATAGTTATCGTGATAAATATTAAGAACTATATCTAGGGGCTAGTTGTAACAAAACCTCGGGGTTTGTTGTAACATGTTACAATTTGCCCCCAGATTGCTGTAATTTACTGACGACCGATGTTTATTTTTCCCCGGCTAAAATACTCAGAGATGTTCATTCGCGGCGGACCTCATGATTGCATTGGAGCTGGCAATCCTTCAGGGTGGATGACTGAAAAAGAATTCTTGATTTTTATAGATCATTTTATCAAACACGCGAAACCTACCAAGAAAGAGCCAGTTCTGTTACTGCTCGATAATCATGGCTCACAATATTAATAATATTGCAGTTGTCGAAAAAGCCAAAGAAAACAATGTTATCATGTTATCGTTTCCCCCCCATTGCTCCCACAATTTGCAACTTATGGTTGTAGGAGTCTATGGCCCTACAACCATTTAAAAACCACGTGAACAGAGCACACTCTATGCAGAGCACTGCATGGATGTATAATAATCCAGAAAAAACGATGGCAATTTATGACATCCGAAGTGTAGTGAAGGAGTCATTATCACTTGCCTTGAACCCTGCAAATATTATCAGTGGATTTATATTTTCCAAGATAGTGCATTTGCGCCCTCTTATGTTACTGATCGTCCAGATCCTACAGAACAATCAGAAAATGTTCTAAATGAAAGTGAGAATTTATCGTTGACTCTTGAACATCCATCCAACTATTTATTAGATGGATGGACTTCTGCTCCTGAAGTGGGTATCAGCACAACAGAAATATACGCCACATTGAAACTGCGAACAAAACAACTCCAAGTTGCTCTGGTCAAAATCAGTTTTCCCAATGAAAGATTATACCATTACCTACTAAAGGCGCCACCACGAAAAACAAATATAATTTGCAGACGCAAAAATAACTCTCCTATTCTGACAGATACGCCTGAAAAAGAAGCTTTGAGAGTGGAATATGAAGAAAAGATGAAGAAAAAGCAAAAAAAGATGACAAAGAAAAGCGAAAGGGGCAAGGAAAAGTTAAAAAAAACTGCGAAAAATAAAGATTGAAAGCGTCACATTTTTGTTTTTACGTTTGTTACAACTAGCCCCAACCACGGGGTAAGTTGTAACACTTCCCTTTTTTCAAAAAAATCATAATTGTGAGATAGTTACCTGTAGATTTGATAATATTTCGATTCGACTTCATAGATAAATAGTTAGAGTATCGATCAAAGTTTATTTGGTAGTAATTTAGACAATACACTTCATGATATTCAATTATTTGTTAAAATTGTTACAACTAGCCCCTCGCTCCCCTACAACTGACCGTGAGCTAGTCGTAAACGTAGCGTTATATTAAAAAAAGTACGCGCGTACAAAGTACACATGTCAGAAGTGAAACTTATTTGAAAATTAATTATTGAGTAACCTGCCCAAATCCCATAATTTAACATTTCCGGTCTTTCTATATTAACCCTAGAAAGATAATCATATTTTGTAATACGGAAAAGATAATCATGCGTAAAATTTACGCAAGAATTTGAATTAGTTGTAGGTCTAGGTTTAATAGTTTATTTTAATGAATTGTATGTTATTATATATACACATATATTAGAATAATTAATACTGCAGATAATTTTTTAAACTCCTTTTATTTTTACTTAAAAAAAAAGAAAACTTTAAACGTGGTCCGCTACTTCACTGTCGGTGTCCTCACACGGAAGCTCGTCATCACTTTTCATAAGAGCGGCCAGGATTTCGTGTTCGTTGAAATTGATACTCCCCATTGTGATATATATTTGCCTCAATATCTTTAGAAATGAAATTATAATATTAGTTATGATATAAAGTATTAAAACAGTACTAAAACTGTCATATAAGCCAAAATCATAAAAGTCACGATAAAGATAATCATGCGTAATTTTGACTCACGCGGTCGTTATATTTCAAAATCGGTGGCACTTACCTTATTGACACTTACGTCACGCGGCAGCTCTCAACGACGAATGAGATGTCCTAAACGCACAGCTATGGATTCGCGCTAATTAGAAAGATAGAGCAATTATTCGAAAACGCATGCGTAAATTTTACGCAGACTATCTTTCCAGGGTTAATGAATGATACTAAGGCTAATTAAAAAGTGAACTAAAATAAGTTGTTGTTATGTATATAGAAATAGCACCATTCATTTGGTAACTATTACCAAATAATATAACAAATTCATTATTATCATAACTACTAACTTAAGTCCACATTTTATAAAATAGCCAACTGGGTTTTAGTAAAAAAAGGTCTTGGTTCTGTGCACTTATAAAAATACAAAACCAACAAAAAAAATGGTAATTTAGTTCCTAAATATATAATAATTGCACCACAATATTGTACTAGCACATCTTTATTAACTTTTGGTACACAGACTTCTGTAAGTTCGCGCGATTAGTTATTTGATGGAACTTACATGAAGCCGGTTGCAGACCGAAAACTAAGCTATGCCAAGCAAGCTAGGCTAAGCTAAGCTAGAAATAAATAGCGTGCACACCAACAGCTAAGCCAAAGCTTAGTGTGGCGAAGGATGTGCAAAGGGTGTGCGGGGTAGCGGGAGGGGCTTAGCTTAGCTCGTGTAGCTGCGCATCGGCATACACAACTTACTTAGCTTCGCATATTTTAGTTAGCTCACATAGCTTAGTTCGCATAGTTTGCGGTCTGCAGACAAGTATGGAAAACTGCGTCAGCTATGCGAGATAAGCTAAACTAACTTAGCTTAGCTCTTGGTCTGCAACCCGTATAAATCTTAGAATATGAGATAACAACGCTTGAAGACTGAATGCAACTGCAAAATTTAGTGATTGGCGCGTCAATAACCCAATGATTCACAAATGAAGCGCTAAGGCTGAGTACCGCACGTCACAATATCTTGGATTTTGACATTTTGACAGTTTACGTTTCTGAATCTTACCTTAAGAGAAATTCATTTTCGCTTAGGAGTTCTAAACATACTAATGTTATAAAAACATACAATATAAGGTGGAAATACAAATAACATAGTGCAGCCATATAGCTACAATATTTTTTTCTGATGATTTCCATGATGTCTTTTCTTCATGGAACATTACGATCAAGCCTAACTTAAGACTGATAAGTAATTTAAGTCTAACCTAATTTACTAAAAAGGATTTTTATCATAAAGAAGTGTCCAATAACACTACTTACAGCCTCTATTAGCGGTAAGAGTCTCTGTTTTTGTGTTCTATTTTTTCATTTACCTGTGTGCGTATTTAACACTCGCACGTACAGTAAAGTGATATATGAGTGAGAAAACCGGCATGCCTCAGACATAAAAGAACTCGACGGCGTGTGTCAGGCACAGAAGGCTGATCACTTAGAATCACAAAACAGACACAGAAATCTGAGGTTTAGACCTAAAAGGTTGTGGTACGACTGAGTTTTTAAAAAAAAAACGGCAACATTTTTTAACAACAAATACTTTTGTGTACGTCATTTTTGTAAGTTTTTGTATTTATAAAAAGGTACACAGAAACGTTTATTTGGTCTCAAATTCCATGCGAATTCAAATTATTGTGAAGCTTGTTTTTTGTAATTATCGAATACGTCGCTTTGGTGTTTTGTTTTTGGTTGAATTCACATCCAATACCGGATATTTGGATCCGTCATACCACATGATAATTTGGAATATATCACATAGCGTAGATTTCTCTTGCCTTTGAGATTGCAGCTAGGTATATGATTCAAATTTGTTCTGGTCTCAGTACTTCGAATTAGCCGTTTGATATTCTGCAAATGGCCGCAAAGTTAATGGCTTTCTCGTTCGTTTAGAAATCCGATAGATAGTTAGATAAATATGAGCTACGATCATTTATAAAATAACTAATTAAATAAGGTATAATATAAAAATACTTATTGCAGGTTGAATTTTATGTGTTTTTATGAAATATATATTAATACATTACCTTAACTAAGCATCAATTAAAAAAAAAACTTCAGAGACAAGAGATTTTTCAAAAATTTCATTACTATCCGTATATTTAGAAAAGTATAGATAGGTTTTATTCTAATTATGGAGCACATTTGCTTGTATATATTAAAATTTCTTAATTTACGTAGGGTGGTGTAAGTAATTCATTTTGTAATATTGAGTTGAAAACCGCAAACCTCAAGAAACGCGGCTAAAGCTGGTTAATATTCAATTTCACTTTAGACATCAGCAATTTATTAAACAGAAAAGAAACTGGAGACTCCAATACCTACACAACAATGTAGCAACCTTTGCCTACCTAGCTACGGCGTAGACTTGATAACTCCGTAGCACTTTTTAGCGTTATATTTATACATTATTAGTAGAAGTGGTAAGAGTTTAATAAGTTCTTCTTATACGATGGGCGTTTGACAGTGCGGTTGTGGTTGACACTTTGGAGTACCTATTCTCTTGACAACCCAGCACCCTTCATCAAGGACAGCGGCTTTTCTTGTGCATTTCTGGAGATAATAGTTTAGAGCGTATTTATTTGATAGTAAATAAGACTTGTCGTCTGCGTACCTAAAGACACTGATATTAATTTATCCAATGGCAATTCTGTTCTCCCTGTATTTTTTTTTAAAAGACAATTCACACCAATTGACCTAGTCCCATGCTAAGCTGGTGAAGCTTGTGTTATGGGTACTAGGCAACGGATATACATATACATTATAGATAGATAGACATATAAATACATATTTAAACATCCAAGACCGAAGCACAACACCAAATGCTCATCACATCGATGTTCGTCTCAGCCGGGGATGGAACCCGGGACCCATGGTTTCGCAGTCAGGGGTACTAACCACTAGACTAATGAGTCGTCAAGGTCTTCTAAGGTTATTCACATGATAAGTACAGTATAGACGTCAAACAAAAGTAATATTAATACTATTATACAACCTTGGCGTAATCCAGGATAGAGATCCAGTAAATTTTACCCGAATGCATCTCGTCATCGTCAATTCTGACGGTGGCTAAACAATCTTCAGTCTTTTCAAATGTGGACTTAGTTGTTAGGTGTCCCCATAACTAAAAGCGTTTCCCACAGATTTGGCCATTTAACGGAATCAAACGCCTTATAGAAGTCAACAAAGCATATGTAAATTGGCTGGTTGAATTTCCGAGCGTTTCCAAAAATTTGGCGTACACTTAATATTTGCCTCATGTACCTATATTCCTTTTTTATTTACGAATCCAACCTGTTCGGGAGCAATTTTTTTGATCAGACGGTTATTGCTTCTAACTTTGCTATAGCCTTTTTTGTACAGGTACAGTAATAAAGTGAGTCCAATATAGCGGGCCCTGTTTGTCAAACCTTGTTGCACAAGTTTAAAAATATATTTATAGCTATAGATTATTAACATATTTAATAGCTGATCTTATCTCGTCCAGTTCTCTTTCATCAGGTCCAGCTTCAAAATGAGCAAAATTGCGCAAGAACTGACAATATTTCTTATTCGAGTTACATATAGAATCTATCTAGTCACTAGTTTGCCTCAGTTTTAATTTTTTAGTATAAATTATAAGAACATGTGATTTTCTTGAATCAATTAGGAGCTATTGATGTGAAAGTGCGCAATGTTTAATGAGTAATTTAAATAATTTCTAGCCATAATAATTTATTCCATACAATTTTGGTTTCAGTCTGACACTTGAAAATACATTAGCATTTTAAAAGTATCAAATCATTCTTACGGCAATTTTGAATGCTCTACACAACTATGGAAGCACTGGACTGGAAATTTAACTAATCAAGCTAGAGTAAACAACAATAAAAACAATTCTTTATTTCTCCCAAATAATATTTGAAACAAACCGTACGATTACAATTAAGAAGGTATTGGGAGACTGGTTTCCAAGCTAGATAAGAACCTGTGATATGAATAACCAGGCTTACATTCCACAGCAAAGTCATACTGAGTCATAACAAAAAAGTACATATATGAGTAGGCAAACAAAATTTAAAGTTTCTAAAAAAGGAAAAAAAATCATATTAAAACAGTCAACTAGATTACTACAGAAATAAAGTTGTTAGAGAGAGAGAGAGAGAGAAAAGGAGAGAGAAAGAGATAGAGAAAGAGAGAGAGTGAGTATTTGGGAGGGTGTGTGAGTGGTTGTATCAGGCACAGTCTAGAGACCATGATATGAAGATTATTTGACTATTATTTTAATACATCTAGCAGATTTTCCGTTTGGTCGTAGTTCAAAGTAAGTAAAAGTTTATAGACTATTCGCTTTACACATTTTTTATTTTTGGGATATACATTCAGAGTTTGTTTAAGTTATAAAAGTAACCGCCCACAATAGAAAACGATCGCTGGGAAAAATTAGAAAAAGTTGGGGTTTTACAAACTCTATATTTGCGACGTTAAAATAGTTACTTGTAACTTCGAATGCCGACACCGAATGGGATTCCACCGTTTTATATATTAGCAAATAAACAGATACATCATTTTAATAAAATAAAAAAAAGTCAAACAAAATCCATCGTTAAATATTGGCTCTATCCTATCCAAATACATCAAAACGGTAAGAATTTTGTAAGCGATTTCAATATAGTGCTTTTAATATCACCTTGGTATCAAAAATTAAATCTGTATTAGTTGCCAGTCGCGTGTCACCCGGACGTCTTGGTATATATATAGTGGGTTGGAAGGTACAAATCAGTGGAACAGGGCAGAAATGTGTCTGCTGCATACCACTGGGTCTTTCCGAAACTTTTAAAATGCTGGAGGGGTGCATAAATAGACAAAGGTTGATAATTGTTGAGCGTAAGTTTTATTAAGTTTAGAATCCTCATTGTTACAATATTTTATGAACAAAATCCTTTTACAAAAAGCTCTTTGTTATTTCATATACTCTATAATGAAGTATAGCTTTTACCCTATCTCATTTTCAGTTTTGAGATTTATGTATAAGTATGACTTTAGTCAATAACCTTACTGTTCTCGTTAATTCATACAGCTATGCCCTGGGTTTATGAACAGGAATATCTCTTCCTAATGAATGCGTAGTGCCAATTAACACTTGCTCATTTAACAAAATTTAAAGCTCTTTACTATGCATTTACTATGCCAAACTGTATAAAATTTAGGAACATATTTATTAATGTACATATATGTACACTAGCCGTGTGGATTTTTCTATATTGGAAAAGATTCCGTCAATACTTCAGCACAATACCATTTTTCTCAAAGGAAAATTTTGCATTCAATGATTTTATTTACCGCAACATCCATATTCAGATACTAAAAGCCGCATACAAAAGATTTAATATGTAAAGTCCATCTACGTATACGAGAACCTACTTTACTTTGATTATATTGAACAGAAATTGAGCTTGCACAAAAGGCTTACAGAATACCAATAACGACTTTTGCTAAATTATACCCAATCTTTACCAACACACATCAATGATGTAGGTGGATGTGCTATACAAAAGCTACTGGTTAATCTCAAAGGAGATTACTACTGCGAGAATGTTCAGGATTCTAATTAATTTAAGTTAAGATCGGTTCGACAAATCAAGTAGTTCAAATAAATTGTCATATATATATCTTTACCGATACTATAAATAGAGAAAGTTTGTGTATTGAGTTTTTTAAAATTATTTACCAGTAGAGTTCAATTATTGGAGTATTGAAAGTTTCGGAAACCTTCGGGCTCTTTGATATAAAACTATATGTTTTTTTTTTATTGCTCATATTTTATGATTTATATGCTTAACCTAATCATTGAAAAATTATCAATCTCATTGCAATATTTAAACTACTCTTTAGCGTTGCAATTAGAAGTTTATTTTATGAATATGAATGTCAAACAAATAATAGGTAAATAATAATAAAATACCGGCGGCTAAACATTTATATTATCATACATATATTTCGTGCGAACAAAGACAGCGGAAACGTCTTATTCTAAATTAATTTTCTTTATATAATGATCACTAACATCCTGTCTTGCTTCGCACGACTGTCAATTTATTGTTTATATTAAATATAAAAAGAATGTATAACACACCCGCCTACGCAGCATTAAAACATTTAAGTAATTTTAGTTCTTTTAGTTCAGGTCAAAAAATAAAATTCCATACAATATTATTAGAGAGAACGTTCCGATGGCGTACCTTAAATACTGACGGATATACATGCGCTATGGGGCTCGGAAAATAGGTAATGCATTTCAATAGTCAAATCTTTTGTTAGGTTTTCTGGAGTGTTCTGTAGTACTCACGAGAGGATAATGGTATTAGATAGATAGCTAAATATGCCTCTTGATTATAGAGGACAAACCTTTGTTTTTAATTTATTTTATTATTATTTATTACTTAATGTCATGTCATGTGGAACATGATGGAATGGTTGCAGCTCCTTACAAGCATTGCTATTAAAAGAGCTGGCGGAAAGTTTATTGCCAGTTCTTCTCTTCCGTTCTAAGCCCTTGATTAGAGAACTGGCAGTATATGTAAAATTAAAAGCATTTCATACATATACATATTTATTTTTTGACGTTCATTGTACGTTGTGTTACCTATATGAACAAATGGTTTTGAATTTTGAATACACTTCATTGAGATCACTGTGCTCTTACCGAACTTCAATGTTTCTATACGCGATATTTAATATATATTTGTGACAACTTATATATTTATATAAAAATTAATTGTTGTTCGATTTTCTCGCAAAAACTCGAGAATGGCTGGACCGATTTGGCTAATTTTGATTTTGAAACATTTGTATAAGTACATGGAAAGTATAAACGGTGAGAATCGTGTATAATGTTTAATGTTTTCTAATATAAAATACATAAGCATACAAATATAATATTTTTCTGTAAAATATATAGTAATATACACTCGCGAGCAAGCAAATCGACTCAAGCGCTACCTCTGCATTCAAAGATTGTTTTAAGTGAAAGTATACAACATTTTAATAAAAATGATATGTCATTTGAAAGCTTGAAACTTAAGCTTTAAAAAAAACATCAACACGATTAAATAAAACAACTACCAACATGGTAATTTGCGCAATTAGGGCGTATGGGACAAATTACTCACTACGCTACCAGCCAGTTGCGCTACCCTCTACCCCTATAAAACCCCCGTTACCCTTCAATCCTTATCAGTCGCTTATCAACAGTTGACCGATACACGTCTCCGCAACCTGCACTCATTGTGTTCAAGAAACCATGGATACCACACCTGAAGAAGCCGCTCAAGTTTTTGCCTTATTGCAACAAGGACTCAGTCAGCGAGCAGTCGCTTCCCAGCTTCACTTGAGTCAGTCTGCTGTATCCCGAATATACAGACGATAGACAAGAGACTGGAGCATTCACTCGGAGACCAACAACCAGCCGCCACCGTTGTACTTCTGAACGAGACGACCGTTTCATTGTCTCAACCTCCCTGCGAAATCGGCACCTTACGGGTGTCGACGTGCAGGGCGAGCTGAGACGTGTTCGAGGTATAGCTGTCAGCGAGTGGATAGTAAGAAGATATCTGAAGGAAGCCAACCTGACTTCAAAAAGGCCTGCAACGAGCCCCAAATTAACTGCAGGCCACCGGCAAACTCGGCTACAGTTTGCTCGAGAGCATCTTAACTGGAGCATTGGGCAATGGCGGTCGATCCTGTTCACTGACGAGTGCAGGATGTGTCTGCATGGCAGTGACAGAAGAGGCCGGGTCTACAGGCGTCCGGGAGAGCGATTTTCCCAATGCTGAGTCGCAGAAATCGTTGCCTATGGTGGCGGTTGTTGCATGATGTGGACTGGTATCTTGTTGGAGGGTAAAACCCAGTTCGTTTTCGTGCCTGGAGTAGGCCGAAGAGCAGGACTAACACCTGATGGGTACATCACAAATATTCTACTGGAACATGTTGTGCCCTACGCAGGATTTGTTGACGAAGACTTCATCCTAATGCATGACAATGCTCGATGCACACAGCGCGCGTTACTCAGCATTTTATTCGAGAAGTCGATTTGCGCACAATGGACTGGCTTGCGCTCAGTCCAGACATAAATCCCGTCGAGCATTTATGGGATGAGCTCAAACAAAGGGTACGAGCAAGAAATCCAGCCCATTCGAGCCTTAAAGAATTGAAGGCAGCTTTGTTAGAGGAGTGGGAAGGTATTCCTCAAGACACCGTCAAAAAATTTATAAGGTCGATGAAGAACCGAATACGGGCTGAATAAGGGCTAGGGGGGGTAATACCAAATAGTGAACCAATAAATGTTATACTCTTTAAGAAAAATAATCGATCTTTATTTGTCAATTCTGAACACAACTCCTTTACTCAAAATTGCCATTTTCCCCCCCATTTAAGTTCAGACACCAATAATAAAAAAAAGGATACATGGTTATTAATAATGATGTTAATGATGAAGTTTTAAGCTTTTAAATGACATATAATTTTTATTAAAATGTTTTATACTTTCACTTAAAACAATATTTGAATGCAGAGGTAGCGCTTGAGTCGATTTGTTTGCTCGCGAGTGTAGTAGATAGAAGGTTGATATCAAATGTCGTTGAGGTTTTTATTGACTGTTAGTAAATGAGTTTAGTATTTTTTGTGGATTCGAGAATCGTTATATTTACAACTTGTAGATGTTTTTGAAGTTATACTTCTTTAGGCGCGTTATGAAAAAAGTGAAATTTTACGATGAGCGCGTACCGTGACACAAAATTAACAGAATGAAGTTGCCCACGGAAGATGCTACGGCATTGGACATAATTTAAAAACAACATTCGAATAATTATAGAATTTATGTTACACTTAATGTAAGAGAATAATAATAAATATTTATTTATTTAATTTTTCAAATGTAAACTGAACTTTATTGACTATAATGACTCCTTTTCCAGTCTTTGATTTTTTAATTGTAATTAATGATTTGCATGCAATCAAAAGCTATTTTTAAAAATGCCAAAGAAGTATATAATAGCTTCTTAAGCGCGTACATAAGTACACGCACCCTTTTTTTTTTATAACAACATGTGTGCAGGACTACATCTTTGAGGTCCGCTAGACGCAGGATAAAAAGACTTATTCAACATAAGAAATATTCTCTCCGGCGTTTTTATTAGGTTTCGCATATGATTAATACATTTTGTAGATCCTCTTCATCTCTTGTAAAAAGGCAAAATAAACGTCGCTAATACTAAAATATTATGTACAATAATTACCCATTTTTTTATAGTGAATTATTTAGTCATCGAGCAAATCATAATATTCAAAAAGCATATTGTTCTGCGAAAATGCATCATAAAAAGTATTTGCTTCGGATGTGAAACATTATTGATTGTTCTTGAAATTTATTTTTGACTACAAAGAGCTCTCAAAATCGTTACAATTGCCGGTGGAAACGTGAGTTATATATATTCCGTGCTTTTTGTTGACATGTTTACTATTTTTATAGCAAAAAATAAGTTTCCATTTTTATATCTTCTTTTAAATTTATATACCACGCTGTTATCGCTACGAATAAGATTACAAGTAATTGTTTTGGCTTATTACAAGAAAAAATAGCACAAGTCACTCCTTAAATAACAACCTGTTTTAGTAATAAAACATTAGTCGAAGCTACTTAACTTACTTTTGTTACAATCCAGCAATAGAAGTAATAGAAGGCGTTTTCTCTGGGAGATACGACTTATAACGAATTATAGAAAGAGTATACTCCTTCCTCAAAGGCCGGCAACGCACCCACTAAAATAGGTGTCCATGGACTGTGATGACTACCCTTATTGGACGTCACATAGGTTCCCTTATATATACTATAAAAAAATTATAAACTGGTGTTACACCCATTTGACAAAGTTAAAATCTCGTAGCATGTACAATTTTCAGTGAACTGCCGCGTACCTCTCGCAAAACCTGAAAGTACTAGGTTTCAATATCAGGGCGACACAACAAAGCACACACTCACATTGCAAAAAGGCTCAAGAGTGGTATTGGTATTCTTTCCTTTCCATTCGACCCTACGTCGAATTACAAAGTACATCAGGGGCCAGCTGGTTCCATATAGTAGTGGTGCGCGGCAAATAGTACCTTAGAATATTCTCAAATTGTGGGACGACGAACGTCGAGGTGATACTTGTTTAATTACGTATTCTCTTTATTGACATCCGATATGGAAACTAAGCTGCAGGTATTAGACCCAACGTGCTTACCATTAAGTGGTTAGGGGACTTAAAACAAGTATTTTTATATACATATTTGTAACAAAAAGTTGATTCATTTCAAAAGTAAAATGTAACATTGGCTATACATTCAAATGTTATGAAAAATAAATAACCAGCGGTGCGCTGTGAGGACGCTAGTTATATATAACCTAACTTTTACATGGTATCATTCAAAAAGGTATACATATACACAATAACACCTGTACGATTTCCAATGAATCCCTAACAAATGCGATTCTATTCAATTCATTCCCCGCATCCTGAATATAGCTGAAACAAAGTAATATATATTTTACTCCCATACCAGGCGATGTGTGGAAAAACAGGGAATATTGTTTGGCACATGAACACCACAAAAATGAAAGCAACGAAAACTAAAATAAAGTTTAATTGGAAACAATTCATGAAACACTGCACTTTCGGGAAAATAAACCCAGGCTTTTCAACGATTTGCAAACAAAATAACATTTTTATATTTTTATTTTTATTGCAAAATCTATAATATTTACTATTTGCTCACGATTTCGGTTCACGAGTACCAAAGTTTGTTATTGAGCACAGCTGTAATATCTTCAAAACGTCTACAGACAAGAACTAATTCAGTTTATTACACTCTCACTTTCCTTTACAGCGTATATAAAGGAACGAATATGTATAGTAATGTTCGGCCATATAATGAGCAGAGGCGATGAACTTGGAGAAACTGATCGTGGTTGGTAACACGGAAGGCAAAAGATTACGTGGCCGTCCACCAATCAGATGTACCGATCAAGTGAAAGACTCATCGTCCTCAAAACTGTACACTATCATAAGAGAGGCGATAGACAGAAATCGGTGCGAACAGATAGTCCACTCCAGATGCTTCGTTGAGCTGCCGATTAAAACAAACGAATGTTAGAACCGTGTAAATACACCAATGATATTTTTATGACTACGGGTGTAACGACAAATATCGACGACGACGAAAGTAGATGGCTTTGACGGGTTTTAAAAGAGACTGAAGGCATGCCTCACGACGTTTTCCGTCACCGACTGTGCATCAATGGACCGAGAAAGTCCATTGGTGCACAGTCGGACTCCAAATAAAGGGAAGTTGCACGTTGAAACCACTAGGCTAACACTATAGCTAGCAAATTAAATAGAATAATTATAGTATAATAGCTTTAAGAATGGACAATGTTGCTATTCGTTTTTGTCCTTCATGCAAACACATCTTTTAAATGATCAGTAACATCTGAGTCAAACCTAATAATAATAAATCAATGTGACAAGAAAGTCGTACATAATATTAATGAATTACAAAGAACGGCCCAATCTGCCATGTCAAACTAAAACTAATAATAAGTTTATTCATATAGATAATCAAGTACACTTATGAACGTCAACAGAAAAGATGTTAAATTGATTCTAAATGTACATTTATAATGTAAAGTAAATTTATTAATTTATTCTAAGTCAGTTTATTAAAACATTTTTGAATGGCGATGCTGAATGATGGACCCACAACCATTTTGAATCCCTCAGTAGATACAGGAAATATTTTTACTAAGCCCATCGTCGGAGAATGATTATTGAATTACGGCAATTAACAATAGTAACTAGCTTTGTGTGGTAAGACTATTCTTACCCCTATAGTGACATTAAGCTTTGTAATAAGTTACACAAAGCGTTACAAACATATATAATTGACACAATAGCAGTTCGGACAGCCAGTACGTTAATTGTATCGAAGGACAATCGAATATTGCCGTGACGACGGAACAATAGACACATCTAGATGCTACAACCCTATCTGCTCCTGATTTTCACAGACGTACCAATAAATAGACTATATATATATCGTGCTAGTCAAATCGTAAATTCAGTTGAATTTGCTTACATCGAAAACACGTGCACTCGTTACATACACGTTATTACGGAGCAGTACTGACCAAAGATTGATTTTGCGAATACGAATTTATAACGCAAATCACCACTGAGTCCACTGAAAACGGATTAGATGCCAGCAAAGGCTACTTGTTAGTAAGGGCAAATATCCGTTAATCTTTATAGTGAAAACGGTAGATAAAAACTAATAAATTTGAGCGGAATAACTCAAACTATTAATTTGACTTTTGTATTGATTTTAATACATAAACAATTAATATTTCTTGCTCGCTTGTTGCTAAAGAGTTATTTTAACAGTCGTGATAGCACAAGAACCTAATCAGAATGAGCATCACACACAAAACAACATATTTATTATATTTCTCCACGAATCCATACCACCTTCGGTGACAAACATAAAAGCGCCTTTACAGATTTCATCTCCAAGTTTTCAAATAAAGTATTACAAACGAAGAGAACTTTGACGGAAAGAAAAATTAAGAAAATTACGTGGAATGTTAGAGAAGAAACCTTAACAACGATTTATACTTCGTCGTGCATTTGAAAATGGAACTAGAAATTCATAGAACTGCACGTAATACTACTAGTAAAGTATACATTGTTTTGTTTAAAAATTTAATCTGCTTTATTATAATAAATCTAAGTAGATGCATTTTTCTTTGATCAGCCGGATTCGATACGGTATACCTTCAACGAACAAGTATTATTGTATTGCAGACAAATAAAATATCTATTGTAGCGCTATTGAGAATTGAAAGTACGACAACTTTATGAAAAGCGAGATAAAGCTAAGCATGACTTCCGTAGATCAAGTTCAATACGTTATTGCCACACGGAAGGCTTCGAGTACTTCAAACTCGACTCTGAATATTTCCCAGCGGTCTGCACAAATCGACAAATATTTTTACAATGTTAATAGGACACACATGTAGCTAGGTGATTTGGTAAGTTAAAACAATGTCAAAAACGCATAAGGTTCAAGTATTACGTAATGAATTTGGGGGGGATCCCCTTTGTAAAACGTTACGATGCGGGGCCGGGATTGAATTACGCGTTATTGTTAATATTATTTTCGACTTTCCAGTACTAAGAGTCACTAGGTTGTCACGAAACGTTTTACTATACATGGGTACAGAAAAACGCATAAGGGAGCGTTACATGGGTCTGGGGAAGTCAATAATCTCCAAAGTAGGGTGACGTAATACTTGAACGCTGCCTAATGACAGAGAGATGTAAATGACCATTGGCTGATTAATCCGCTTACCGAGTAGGATTACAGACTACAGTCACATCCGTACATATAATACCGGCCTTATTCCAGCATAATATTCAAAACTGGGACAAAAATATATTTCTTTGTTTTGGTGCGAAATTAAATATAACTGACTCCAAAATGCTTCTAACCTGTTATCAGTACATTTTTGTATGAAAATGTGTGTCAGTCACAGCCGATATTATGATTTCGATACAACAAGTACAAATGTGATTAGTTTAAAATATGTGTGACTGTAAACCTTTGCGGGCGCACACGTAAAAGTCATCATATTCTTCGCGGTAGGTCAACCATCAAAGATTAAATATCTGCCAGTTCTCAAATCAAGGGCGTAGTCGTACGGGCAAAACGGACGAGATCTGGCCAGAGACTATGGAGCGTATCCCTTGTATATGTACCCGACCCAGTTTTTTCTGGGTCCACCACAATGGATTACGACCAGCTACGCCTTAGAAGAGAGCTTGTTTTGTCAGTGTATTTATGGGTCGGTTTCATAATCTAGATATAATGGAGAAACTGGGTCTACGGGTACCAAGTTAAAACCTGAGGAGTAAGTCTCAACTTGTGGATGTACCGCGCGCACACTCCAACTCGGTTAGCGAAGCGCCTCTCACGCGAGCAATACAAATAATAAACAGAATTTCTATCGAGGTAGATATATTTGTTAGTTGGTTCACAAGAGTTGCTTGGTATATAATATACCTATAATAGTTATAAGATCTAGGTATATATTATATATTTTGTTATTCAAGATTTTTCTAAGGAACTGGAAAGGAAGGAAATATATATACATATATAAAATGTATACAATCTCGCTACGCTTACTGGTGAACCTTAACTTAAAGTTTGTGTTATTATTATTTTTATAGTGCAATGATTGTAATTTAGATTTATTATACAAAACATCAAGTATTAAATCACGGTTCAAATATGGTTATTTCATATGAAACTCATATATTTACATATATTCGGAGCATCGGACCTTTGACTGACTATTTATTCAATTCTGCCCGGCATTTATTTAAAGTTACAACATCAATGTTTATTTAATACAGAGATCGTCAAAGCCAATGCACAGGGACAGTGAAAAGATGTTGATTTAAGTTTAATTACGTTTTAAATTTCGACATTTTTAATATTTTGATGACAATTAAATTCATTAAATTCCTAACATATCTTCCTCTTTCCCTACCTCTAAGTCTCGGAAATCTAAAGTTTTAGATTTGTATAAATATGAACAAGACTTAAAAATTACGCACTCACTTTTTTTTAAATTATTCCCGGTACTTTGAGGAAGTTTTTTATGGAAAGAAAAATTTGAATAATTGATAAGGTTAATTTTCTGTACCACTTAGGTAGTTATTCCGGAAAAGGCAACAGTCAATATGGGGAAGTATAGCAAAATGTTCCATATGTTTCAAAAAGGTAGGTTAATTAATTAATTAAAAAAATCATATTAAGACGAAAAGTTTGCGGGGGCCATTTATTAATATATCTTAATTGTAATCTTGTATATAGCCAGGAGCTTACCTCATACCATTACTTCTAATAACGATTCATATTGTGTACAAATGAAGTTTCCAACTCCATGTCATAGCAACATAAATATCTTAATAATTAATCTATACTAATATTATAAAGAGGAAACATTTGCGTTTCTGTATGTATGTTGGTAATGTTTTTACACAAAAACTACTGTACCGATCTTTAAAAAAAAATCACCATTAGAAAGCTTCATCTTCGCTGACATAGGCTATATTACATTTAAAAATAATATAAATTAAAAATGCAATAATATAAGACAAATAATTATCCATAAAAAATCTGTCACCGCGTGCGCTGTGGAAACTATTGATGATAGAACAAAAAAATGTTGTACAGTATTTCAGAACGTATCAATACCTACAAAAAGAATGTTTTACCCATGAGCAAATGTATGTTGGCCTATGCCGAGTCGGAACTCCAAAACCTGCAATTACATATTTTGCTGACACAAAACCAAACTACGTCAAATGTTGTGTATAGGGAAGTTATATCTATCTATACGTATATATATATATGTCTTCTCTAATGTTATAGAAGAAAGTTGAGCATTTTGAATTTTTGTTTTTATTTTTAACAATTTATACGTATATAATAAGGCCACGACTGATTAAAATAATTATTTTATTACCTGTTGTATTTTTAAATTTACTAATGTCGGACATTCTACGTAAATTATGTAACAAATTTAAAAGTAGTAAATAATATATATATATTGATTAGATTGAGCAGTGTTGGCCTAGTGCCTTCAGCGTGCGACTCTCATCCCTGAGGTCGTAGGTTCGATCCCCGGCTGTGCACCAATGTACCTACTTTCTTTCTATGTGCGCGTTTAACATTCGCTAGAACGGTGAAGGAAAACATCCGGAAACCGGCATGCCTTAGACCCTAAAAGTCAACGGCGTGCGTCAGGCACAGAAGGCAGATCACCTACTTATTAGATTACCAAATGATCATGAAATTATGATAACAAAAATATCGTCACGTAGAACATTGTCGGATTTGAAAATAATCCAAAATACACTTTTTGACGTAATATTTATTACGGCTACACAAAAAAATTGCATGTGTTTTATCAAATTAATCAGTCGGTAAAGTGACGGATTTGATAGAAACATGTGATGTTTCAAGAAAACTGTGTAATTTAATGTTATTATTATGTTTCAAAACAATTTTCATAATAACAGAATATGAATTAAAATAGTTATTACAAAAACTAACATGATTATATTATTTTGAAATGGCTGCCCTGTAAAGTTTACTATTTGTCATATCCGTCACTATTCTACGACTATGACTATCGTCGATATATCTATCTATAGTCCGACTTAGTAGACTTCTCACTACCACGAGATCGGTATCTACACGATTGAAACACACAATAACAAATACAGTATAAGCATGTGTTGATATAACGTCAAACTGTATTATATAATTATTGGATAATTAACCACCAAACTCACTAATTATATTATCGACCGCGTAACATACGCTTAACTGAGTTATATTATCAGTGAGTACTCTTCCTGAGGGCCTTTAATTAAAACTACTTTGAGAGAGTATTGACACGCTATCCCAAAATTGTATAGAAAATGTAGCTCGCGTTTGAACCCGTGTCTAATACAATGCGAATCCGTGTGGCGTTAATACTTTGTCTTTCGTTTGTAACAAGTTCGGCAGTTTGAACTTAGCAGTAAAATAAACAATGTGAGTCGTAAAAATTATAAAATGGATCATATAATAAATATGGTGTGCAGTGAAATAGCTAAATGGGCAGTTACGAGTGATCATCCTTAACCTAACCTAAAACTACCGAACTTCCACTTATTTACTAGTCTGCTACGTATTTTTAGTACCGAATTGTTTTTTTTATGTAAGAGGAGACAAACGGGCAGGAGGCTCACCTATGTACACTCACATTGCCAGAAGGCTCACAAGTGCCTTGGCGGAATCAAGAATTCGTACGCTCTCTTGTTGAAGAACATAAGTCGAATTGGTTGGAAATATTAAGAGGGGAGCTGGTTCCACACAGGGGTGGTGCGCAGCAAAATTATTGAATAAAAAACGCTCACAACTGAGGTGATACGGATGGTATTTTGTATTCTGCCTTGACGGCCGATAATGAAACTCAGCTGCAGGTATTAGACCGAACAACTGTCAGTCTATCTGAACACTCTCCATGGCAAATGCGGTAGAAGATGCAGAGAGACCCCACATCTCTACGCAACGCCAAGGGTTCAAGCCGCACGGAAAGTGACTGGTCGTTGACCGCGTTGGCGATTCAAATTGCTCCAGCTTTGAGGTGAAAACAGTACTCCATGTGGGGCCGAACTTGCGCTTTATAAAGTTTCAGGCGGTGGCCAGGAATGAAGTACAGTCTCGCCTTGCTTGAGCACACCAAGCTGTTTGGAAGGCTACTTAAGCCTTCTTTTCCAAATGACCGCAAAACTGAACGTCATTCGTTATGTCAACGCCCAGTATTGTTTTTTTATAACAGTCTATGTTTTACTAGTACACAAATTTACCAGCAATAAAAAACGGCCTGTTGATTTTTTCAACTTATCATAATAACTTCTCCTAAATTTTAAATCAATTTTTAATCAAACAGCTCAAAACATTAGTTTCCATATGTTTTAGACATACTTTAAAAAAGGTTTAGTAAGGCGAAAACGTAAACTAAACACGGTTCCTCTGCCCGCCGTCGTAGACGACGACAAGAATCTATTTACTGCGACAAATTATATTATAACTATGTTACACAACAAAATTATATTGAGCACTGAAATGGCTCATTTTAACAAAGGATATTGATACATATACAGGGTTGTCAAAAAGTCGTGGATCAAACGCAAATAACGGATAGATGAGGTCATCAGCTGCAAAAAATTGTTCTACGGGAGGTCTCTAAGCTCAACCCCTGCAGAGTTATAATTTATTTTGCGTTTTATAAGAAAATTGACTTTTTTGACTAATTCTTATTAAAATTCGAAAAACGATGTGAATCGACATTTTGGCCACCCTGTACAGGTATATACAGGTAATATATAAGACTACAGAGATAAAACAAAAACAAAGAACCATTGAAATGTAAGCGTTTTATTACAGTGTAGTTCAATTTATTGAAGAAATACGCATAGATAATACATTTACTTATATTACATTAACTATTTAACAAACATTGGATTAATGCAAACTAAAAAGAAACAGTAAGACCCTCCAGTTTTTAATCTATTACTATAAAGAGAATATGCAAAACTGCCTCGGGGTAGAATGTATCGTATTATCTCTGTGTTACAAAGATACGTCTTATTAAAATTATGAAATATCAGTTTTAAACTATATTTATGCAACATTTCATTGAATCGAAAGCTCAATATTTATCTAGCTTATATACCTAATCGCTGCTACGAACTAACAACCACGTAGCCGATTAAGTAAAACAAATTCTAAGACTAGATACAACTGAGACGAGAGAAATAATATTTGTTTAGGATAAAAGAAGTATTATAATTTAAAGTCCTCATGTATAAGTTAAGTATAACACTTAGTTTCCATACTTGAATGTGAGTCTAGCTTAAGTAAAAGCGATACTTACCTACGCACAGATGGCTGTTGCCAATAATCATTTAAATAGTTAGACTACTTCCTGGATGTGTAGTTTTATATATATTATTTGTATAAAAATGAGTGCAAAGACTTGCTATTAACATAGGTCATCAAGAGAAGAGCGTACCAATTAAATGGCCGGCAACGCACTTGCGAAATTTCTCGCAATAGCAGTGTCCATGGGCAGCGGTATCACCTTAAAAAAACCTATAGGATGCCGCTCTCTCTTCTACGTAAATGACAATCTGTCAGACTTTTCACCTGTTTGACTTTAGTTATGGCATTGTTACGCAGAACACAATGGTCATAAAACTAGTACTTTGGTACTCACAAAGTAGTATGATATGATTTATTAGCAGAGAATTTCAATTAAATTTTATTAAATCCGTGACAATCAATCGAACTAATCAACAGAAATTATTCCTCTCGAAATATACGGGAATTCGTTTCAATTCTATGCCGATTTAAAAGCCATTTTCAATATCAAACACAATAGAAATGTATATTATTATTAAAGCTTTATTAATACATATTAGTATTAGTTAAGTTAGTATGAATTTTAAACAAAATTTATTTTTAAATTTTTAGTGGTCTAGTTTTTGTGTGGCCCCTTTTAGGGTAAAAGCCTCCGCCATATTTTTCCATTTCTCTTTGATCTGAGCAACATTCATCCAGTTTTCGCTAGTTCTATAATGCCATCAGTCCATCTTTTCCTTTGTCGTCCTATACATCTCTTTCCAGTATGTCCAGTCCATTTCGTTATTTCTAGTGTGCATCTTTTATCCCGCGCTCTAGCAATATGACCTGCCCATTTCCATTTCAGCCTTAGAGCTTGTTCAGCATGAAATTTATATGTCATGTGGAACATGGTTTAATGGTTGCAGCTCCTTACAAACGTTATGTAAAAAAAAAACTGGCGATTAAAAAGAGTGGCGGAGAGTTTATAGCCAGTTCTTCTCTTCCGTTCTACGCCCTTGATTTGAGAACTGGCACTAAATGTAAAATTAGAAGCATTAATATGTATTTATTTACTGACAAGTCATTAGTGTACTATGTGTTACCAACGTGATTAAATGATTTTTGAATTTTGAATTTATTAGAGAACTATAATTCGTACATATACAACTGATTGAGGTCTGTTAACCTTGCGTTGAGTATGGGTTTAAACGATCAGTTTTGGACAAAGATCAATAGTTTCATGCCAGATCTTATAGTGGACTTCTTTAAAGTGGTAGTAAATTTATATTTAGAAGCAATATTTTTTGACGGTTATATGTTATATATAACATATTTTAATAAATGACTTGGCTATGTGCATACTGGAAATTAGACTTATGACCGCCAATACATTTTGAATTTACACGATAGTACAGTTTAGACGATAAGTACAGGCAAATAACTCCCCTACTCTCTACCCATTACATTATCATAAGAAGCTTATATGAACCTTCATTGCTAAGCCCCTCAAAGTACAGGTAATGTAACCAAACCAATCATAATAAAAAACAATGGAATGTATAAACATATGAATTACAAAACACATGTTGTTAAACAATTATATTTTCTTTATAAACACATTTGATTAATCAGCGGAATATCTTAATATAAACATGTTTCATAAAGTGCATACCAAGAACTTTTTATACAGCTCTAATAAACGGGGGTAATAGTAGCACTCTAAAACATCGCATTTTTAATGGAGATGGTTATTACCGTGTTTCACTCATCAGGTATCTATGTATCATACATGTTAGAAGTAAGTCAATTTTCTCAGCTATGCTGACAAGTATTACGCAAGCACTATAGGGGTGAGGGGGGGTCTTTTATTTTCTTATTTGGTGATTACGTCAACAGTAATTTTTTACTTTATTACACAGTGTCTATGCTTGAAAATGAAATGCATTTTCGAGGATAAAATCTGTCAAGAAACCAAAATTATGAATCAAACAACTATATGTTCCTGTATCTTAATTAAATTTTTTTTTAATAACTCTCTCCATAGTAGCTTATCATTAAAAAAAAATCAAATACACCACTACTCCGCGTACACACTTAGCCGCGTACAAATGATTTAAAGAAGTAGTGAGGGTGTGCAATTATTTAATCAATTACCCTTTTGAAATTCGCAAGATTAGCTTGTTTAATCAATCCAAAAGGGCATTAAATATACATATTAGTATGAGCCTAATAGACTAAAATTGGGATAGCTGATGGCGACGCGTATCTGGTTCGTATATTTATATTATACTAGTAGACTCGGCCAAGCGTTGCTGTGGCTAAGGTTTTTGTTATATTACAATATAGTAGTAAACTATTCAAGGGAAACGGTAGGAGAACTTATGTGAAAGGTAGATAGCTTATGTAAAACCTTGGTACTTTTAACACAACGCCACCTGTTAGAATTGTATCAAATAATAAACAAATATTTGCAATAAAATAATATTGCGGGTATAAATTGAGATGTAAGCTATCCTATTTTTTAAGTTGGATCAAACTGCACACGGTGTGCAAATTTAATTTAAAATCGGTTTAGTAGTTTAGGAGTCCATCGCGTCCAACGTGACATGTGATTTATATTATATGGATTAAGTTTTTCATGTAAATAAAAATACATTTTTTGTAATGAGAAATAAAGTTCTTTAAACATTAGCCCTACAGAAAATTAATACGTTTATGTTCTATTATTTTTGATAGCTTTGGTTAATTTTGCTGACAAGACAGGGGGGGGGGGGATAAATTGCAGTTAATCTGCTTACGTAATACTTGAACCGCCCCATATATAAATTTTCTTAACCGTAATTGCGGGTACAGTACCTATTAATATATTAGTAGTTTTATCGCCCTAGTCACCTGTAGCCCAATGGCTAAAAACGACTCTCATGCTGGGCTCCGATACATTCTAGATGAGCAATAATCGAATTAAATACATCGTGAACAAAACCTGCTGTTAAATATTATCGAAACAGTTGTAGAAACACAGATTGCTGTTAATCGTGAACGGTTTAAAGGAAAATTACACTCATAAGTCTGGCTTATATTTAAATTGCGACAGGTTTTAATGACATAAAACCATATGAAATAGATATAAGGCGTAAGCCGCCTAATGAGAAATTTAGATAGCTCACTATAAACGTCGTAACCCGGTATTTTTTGCTTTAATTTATTTAAAGCGAGATTTCAATGAAGACGAGAATTTAAATTAATGTTTGAATTTGGGAACTAATCATTAATATATATGCAAAACTTCGCCCTTTTTACAATTTCAACGAGTGTTTGACATAATTTAGCGGCAGATAGAGATAAAATAGTTCTTATTGTTAGCAAGTCCTGATGAAAGGGGCGCGAAACAGAACAATGGATTCAGCTAAAGCTTAAGTTAAGAGCCACTGATAAAAGAGTAAAATTTCATAGCACTCGCTACGATTTCGACTTTTTAAGGTACTGAAACGAGAGCTTATTGAAAAATAAAAATAACCTTTTACGCTGACGGCCGATAGGTTTCATCTAAAATTTGTATACAAAGGGAAAACAAGGCTTTGGATTTATGGATTCCATGTAACGTCTCTTTTTTTTACCTTTCTAGTACGATACTAATTAGGGTCTTATTGATAAAGGGTACATACATAGTTACATATAAAAACTGTATTACTGGTACATTTATAACTCGAGAACAACTGGACCGATTTTGGTGTTTTCTTGTTGGATACTAATAATATAGAAAAGACGTCTTCAAATTTGCTTCGACATTTTCCCAACGTGGACTGGTATTACGTTTTAAACATTATCTTTATATACAAAATTTTATTTATATAAGCTCAATATATGTATTTAAAAAATTCGCAATAAGTAGGTACTTCCGAACGATTACACCAATTTTTGTAGCGACTTACTTTATTAGGTTTCGCAATCAAATTTAAAGCATAAAAACACTGACGTAAACAGAAGACTGTGAGACATCGTCAATATATTGACAAAACTGGATAGTCAGTTTATTGATGAAAGCTATATGTAACATCTATCTAATATCTTGAAATAGATAGTTAATTCCGCAATTTCTATTTTCATATCCAACTCAAACTAACTTTATTCATATAGGTAACCGAGTACACTTATGAACGTCAACAGAAAAGTTGTTAAATTGATTCTAAATTTACATACTCTACCAGTTCGCAAGTCAAGGGCGTAGTAACTAATATAACATACACAATTAAATGACTTTTTCTTTGGTGTAACGAGATTTAGTTTTGATGTACTTTTGATGATCACAAATCATTTGTTTTGGATAAAAGCGAGTACACATTAGGCGTTTAGAAGCGCGCGTTGTAATAACTACGAGGTCTGATTGAAGTGTACACATATAAACGTTAGGCACGCGTTTACAGATTTAACTTAGAACGCGCGTTAGCCGCGCGCTACAAGATTCATGGGCAGCCATTTCGTTGTAAAGAGTAGACGTACGTTGACACCCTTCAGGCGATTGACCACCCCAGGACGGCTACCTACGCCGAACGCCCAATGTGTACTTCCTCTAAGAACTGTAGTGGTGTAATGGCTTTATAGAAATTTCGCAATTGTATTTGTAATATTGTCTACGCATCATTATTTCGTAATTCCACTTGCACGTGGATCAATCAGTCGCCCTATAACCGCCATGTAAGTCAGAGGACAATAAAGATAGTGAATTCTTTTATGGTTTTCATTTGGTGTACCTCAAACACTAAACTGGTGACCCCGACGTGATTCGCGGGCGGCCCGACGTGATTCAATGGGAACTAAAAGGAAAATCTAAATAGGGCGGGGCGACTCACAAACATATGTAAAAATTTGTCGTGCAAGTATACGAAGAGAGCGCACAACAACGGCGAAATCGCAGCCATGGCCGGAGCATCATCAGCAGCACCACAGATGCCTGCTGTAGCAGACACAATTACGGGGCTCATGCAGCAAATAAACAAGCTCATGCTGGAAGTTGCGGCACTCCGCAGCGAGGAACAAGATAAAGGACGTCCCAGGAGTCGCGGCCACCAAAGCTACAGGAGCAGGTCCGCGTCGCACAAAAGAAGGACTCCAGGGGATCCAGAGTGGCTCTGCAGGTTTCATTTCCGGTGGAGGAAGAACGCGAGGAGGTGCGAGGAACCTTGTGCCTGGCGTAAAGACAGACAGCGGCGCGGGAAACTAGAACCAGTATATCCGCAGGCGGTGGACGGATGTACTGAGGGACAGGTATCTAGTAATCACCGTTTGTTAGTTAGGGATAGTTTATCTAAGTTTACTTTCCTGATAGACACGGGAGCTAATATTTCTGTAATCCCGAAATGGTGTGTTAAACAACGCACACTAATTCATTGCGATTTTAAATTATACGCGGCTAATGACAGCGAGATAAAAACATACGGCATATGTTATTTAACAATAACTTTTGGTCTTAGGAGAGATTTAAAATGGCCGTTCATAGTGTGCGATGTTAAGCAACCAATAATTGGGGCAGATTTTTTAAGAAATTTTAGATTATCTGTTGATTTATATAATAATAGATTAGTCGACCTAGTTACTAATTTGTACGTTTGTGGAACAAAGAGTGTAAACTCGATAGGAGCGGTGAAGTCCATTAGTAGTAGCCAGCCGTACGCGGAATTACTTGAGCAATTCAAGGAAATCACGCGTCCACCTATTTTTAAGGAAGTGCCAGAGCATTCTGTCTATCATCATATTGAGACAACAGGCCCGCCAGTGTATACGCGTGCAAGGAAGCTGCCACCTCACAGGTATGATTTAGTTAAAAAAGAATTCCAGCTGATGCAGGAGTTAGGGATATGCAGACCGTCGAGTAGTCCGTGGGCCAGCCCACTACATGTAGTGCCTAAAAAGAATGGTGAAATTCGACCTTGCGGGGACTATAGAATGCTTAATGCGATTACAAAACCGGACCGTTATCCGATACCTAGAGTTCAGGACTTTACTTATGGTTTACATAACAAAAAAGTTTTTTCAAAAATTGATATTTGTCGAGCGTATCATGTTATAAAAATTAGGCCGGAAGATATTGAAAAGACAGCGATTATTACCCCATTCGGACTTTTTGAGTTCCCAAGGATGACGTTTGGACTGCGTAATGCAGCACAAACATTTCAAAGGTTTATAAATAGTACGATATTAGCAGGCATAGAACATTTGAATAGTTTAGATGATAAGAATATAACCGGAGAATCATATGTATTCGGGTATCTTGATGACGTCATCATTGGATCAGATAACGAGCTAATACACCAAAAGCATTTGCGACTATTGTTCGAGCGTTTCAGTAAATATAGTATGTCAATTAACTTAGGAAAATGCGTTTTTGGTCAAACAAAAATAGATTTTTTAGGATACGAGGTCTCAGAAAAAGGTATTAGTCCGTTACACGACAAAGTTCAAGCTATTGAAATGTACCCGAAGCCAGAAACTATTGTTGACCTTCGCAGGTTTCTCGGCATGATAAACTTTTATAGGAATCACATACCGAACGCCGCGAAAGTACAGGGAACGTTAGATAGGTATTTACACGGAGCAAAAAAGAACGATAAGCGTAAGATACAGTGGACAGACGAGGCTAGTAGGGCATTTGATTTGTGTAAAGAGAATTTAAAAAACGCCGCTACTTTATCGCATCCGATTGCAAACGCAGAATTAGCTTTAATGACCGACGCATCCGATTTCAGTATCGGCTCGGTGTTACAACAAAAGGAAAACAACACTTGGAGACCCCTAGGATACTTTTCAAAAAGGCTTACGGAATCCCAAAAGAAGTACTGTACATATGACAAGGAACTTTTGGCGATTTACTCAGGCATCGTTTATTTTAGAGACTTAATAGAAGGTAGGAATTTTACGGTGTATACAGACCATAAACCGTTAACATTCGCATTTAGTAAGTTAGGCTCAAACAAAGAATTACCTAGAAGGGCGCGACAGCTGTCATTTATTAGCGAATTTACAAATAACATTCAACACGTAATAGGTAGTGAGAACGCAGTTGCGGACGCATTGTCGAGGATAGAAGAGATAACATGTCCGAACCCGATACAATACGTAGACATCGCCCATGCGCAGGCCGATGACGCTGAGTTAGCAAATTTATTGAGTACAAGTACCGCTAGTAGCATACAATTGAAACAAATGAACTTAAATAATTCCGATGATTTGATTTATTGCGAAACGTCTACTAAAAATATTAGGCCATACATTCCGAAAGAGTTTAGAAAGTCTATATTTGATTATTTCCATGGGTTAGCGCATCCAGGGGTAAAGGGATCGCGAACACTTATATGTAAAAAAGCATTTTGGCCAAATATGAACAAGGATATAGGGATTTGGGCAAAGACATGTATTCAATGTCAAAAAAGTAAAATAGTGCGACACACGGTGTCTAAGTTAGGTACTTTCGAGGAAGGCGACCGTTTTGCACATTTGCATATCGATTTAATAGGACCACTACCCGTGACGGAACATGGCTATCGGTACTGCGTGACGATGATAGATCGGCGTACACGATGGCCTGAGATTTGTCCAGTTACAGATATGACGGCTGAGACTGTTGCAAAAGCAGTTTATGATAACTGGATCTGTAGGTACGGTTGTCCAATTTTCCTGACGTCAGACCAAGGCCGGCAGTTTGAGAGCGAATTATTCATAGATTTAATGAAAATATTAGGCATTCGTAAAACACGCACTAGTCCTTATCATCCGCAGTCAAATGGTAAAATAGAAAGATGGCATAGGTCTTTAAAAGCGGCATTGATGGCGAGGTTAAATAATAACGCAGCTTGGTTCGCAGAATTACCTACGGTGATGCTAGGACTGCGAGCAGCGTGTCAGGCGGACAGCGGTTACATAAGCGCAGCGGAATTCACTCTAGGTCATTGTTTACGTTTACCTGGTGAATTTTGTAGCGATAGTATTAGTAAAATAGAGAATCCGCAAGCGTACATAATTAGATTAAGAGATATTTTAAATAGTATTAAACCTAAATCTAGAGATTTTAGTAATAAAAATATGTTTGTACATGCTGATTTAGGTTCCTGTTCACATGTTTTCTTGAGAATAGACGCAGTACGGAAACCTTTAGTACCACCTTATTGCGGACCCTACAAGGTATTGGAAAGGAATAAAAAGAATTTTAAGATTCTGATAAATGATAAAATTTCTTATGTTTCAATAGACCGTGTAAAGCCAGCGTATATACTAGATGAGTTTAATAGCAATCAGGTTAGCGGAAACTTAGATCAGCATAAGCAGGTTAATGAACCTTTAAAAACTACACGTAGTGGTAGAAGTGTTAAGCAACCCGTCAGGTTTATGTTTTGATTTGTAAGCAACATACTTAGTATTGCAAATTCAGCGATTGTTCAGCTAATTGCAAAACTAATATGTATTTAGATTTAAAATAAAAATATAGAATTCATTTATACTACGTATATAGTTATAACATTTACACTTTGTCATAGTTTTATTTAAAAATTTCAGTAGTAATTTTTTTTGTTTTTTTGTGTTTATATGTATCAACTCATTTTTTTTAAGAAGGGGGTGTATGTAGTGGTGTAATGGCTTTATAGAAATTTCGCAATTGTATTTGTAATATTGTCTACGCATCATTATTTCGTAATTCCACTTGCACGTGGATCAATCAGTCGCCCTATAACCGCCATGTAAGTCAGAGGACAATAAAGATAGTGAATTCTTTTATGGTTTTCATTTGGTGTACCTCAAACACTAAAGAACCACTATCTCTAACGCCACTAAAATCTTAGTACGCATAAATAAACCTAATTTTGTTTTATATGTAAGCTGACAATAAAAGATACAAGTCTGAATTAGGAGGCCGTTCAAGTATTACGTAAGCAGATTTACTGCTTTATCCCCTCCCCCTACCTCTTGTCAGCAAAAGTAAGCAAAGCTCTCAAAAATACATAAGCGTATTAATTTTTTTTAGGAATCCTGGACAATGCATTTCGTTTTCAAGCATGACAATGTATGGGTAATACCTGTGTAAAAAAGTAAAAAAATACTGTTAACGTTATCACCAATAGGAAAATCAAAGATTATCCCTTATAGAAAACCTAGGATATCGCATTTGGTTTTTATAAGTGTTACATCTTTGTTGCCACTAAGTATCATGGTAATCAATCAACTTGGGAACAAATCAATAACCTTTAAATATTTTATAATCAAACGAGTGGTTTACGTGGCCTAGTCCCAAGAATAATTAAATATGTTTATCTAAAAATACTGTTCGATCGAACGACTTCAATAATAATGCCACTACAACGTTTTATTGGCGAATTGCATGTTTCTTTGTTAGTTTTTAATAGCTCGTAATTTTTTCATTTTAATAATTTATTTTTTAACACTTCGTTGCATTACAATATAAAAATTGAACATAATTAAATGAAAAGGAGGGCAACTAGCGGCCTTAACGCTTTCGAGCGATTTCTTGCAGGCAACCACTGTGAAAAAAAATGTATTAAATTAGATAAGGTAAGCTAGAAGTGCAAAAATACATAAAGTTATTAAAGGCCTGTATTCACTTTAATTAGTGCAGGTGTTTAGTGATTAGGAGAAAACAAATGTGGACAGCGACTGATTAGTGCAGGTGATTAGTTGGCTGCGTAGTAAAGTGATTAGAAGCATTTTCTATTTTTTTGCGAGTGAACTGCGAGTAGTGACGTCGCGTGCGCCCTTCCTTCCCCTTCACTCGCAGCGTGCTAATGTTATTGTTAGGCCATTTCTCCACTGCTCCGGCAAACGTTAATTACCGATCCGATTTAGAAACTCACAACAGTACCTACGTACTTCTC
Organism: Pieris napi; assembly: GCF_905475465.1. Classification (NCBI taxonomy): domain Eukaryota; kingdom Metazoa; phylum Arthropoda; class Insecta; order Lepidoptera; family Pieridae; genus Pieris; species Pieris napi. Next base: position 12,249,405 of record NC_062259.1, on the reverse strand, counting down.
CACTAATCCGGCATCCGGTTTTTAACGATCCGATAACTTGCTAGATCGGAACGCGGAGTTCTATCGGTCCAAGTATGCAAGAGGTTATAAATTATTATGCACAGGTTTATTTATAGTTTGTTTAATTTGAAAGAATCTGGATAACCTGGACCAAACCAAATTATGTTGCTATTTAGTAAGTAGATTATAATATTTTAAGGTAGACAATATAAACAAAGTAATAAAAATGCCAGGGCAATAAAATATTTAGAATTTAGAAAATTTTATTAATAAAATAAATTATATGGGTTTTAGTTAATATAGGTGTTGCATGATAAATATACAAGTATCGATTATTGTCGCATCAGATATAGTGGAGAAGCGCAATCCGGCCTTCCGATATTTTTCTCATGACTCATTCCGGTATCCGACGTCGGACTCGGACCGGAGCAGTGGAGAAAGGGCCTTAGGGTCTAGGAATTAGATCGTGGGCGCCAGATTGATGCCATATATACTGACTTTAGCAATGCCTTTGACAAAGTCAGTCACGCGTTACTGATTCAGAAGCTTCGTGGTTATGGAATGGGTGAGAATTTGCTAAACTGGTTTAGGTCCTATCTTCGTAACAGGCCTCAGTCAGTAGTTGTTGGAGGCGCTGATGATTTAAAAATTTATAAAGTTATTAACACTGTCTGTGATGCTGCTCTAGTTCAAAGTGACCTTAATGGTATACAACATTGGTGATTTTTAAATGGTATGATCCTCAATATAAATAAGTGCTTTCATATTAAATACACAAGAAGAAAAAAAACCACTTGTTACTGTGTATAAGCTTGACGGCGCGCCATTGAAGGAGGTTCAGGAGATTCGTGACTTGGGTGTTATTATTGACAATAAATTAACGTTTACATCGCAGGTCAATAAAGTAGTCACCACATCCGCACGAATGCTTGGATTTCTTAAACGGAATGCGGATTGTTTTGGTTGTACGACTAAAACAATTTTGTACAACGCTCTGGTGCGCAGTCATGTTGAGTTTGGTAGTATTATATGGAATCCACTATATGCGATCCATTCGCAACGCGTTGAAAGCATTCAAAGATCTTTTACGCGACACCTAGCTTTCATAAGCAGAGGATTTTCACATAGACAGCCGTACCATCAGCGACTTAAAAAATTTAATATGTTATATCTTAACAATCGGAGAACTCTAGCCGGTGTTACATTCTTGTATAAATTGCTCAACAACCATTTACAGAGCAGTGACCTCTTACAGGAAATCAAATTTGTCGTCCCTTACTCATTCCCTAGGTTTAAAATCAACAATATATTCCAAATTCCATCTGCCAAAACCAACCTAGGAGTTCAGGCACCTCTCGTTCGAATTCTTCGCGATTACAACAAATTGAACACAGCGTATCCAGAGCTAGAGAATATATTCGGTAGTGGGCTGATCGGTTTTAGAGAAAGCATTGTGGGGTGCCTTTCTAGAACCTAATTTCGCTGTTTTTCTGATGATTTTTCTTTTTTTTCTGCACAGTGCTATAGTTGTTGAAAATTTTATTTTATGTTTATGTTAAAAATTGATTTTATTTTAATGTGTGCTTGCATTGTCGTGCGTGTTTTAGTTGTTTTTTTTTAAATTTCTATTTGATTTTTTTACTGAGAAACTTATGCTTGCATTAATTGTCACACATTTTAGATGTGGGATTTTGTGAAATAGTTGGTGGACTTAGGACTGTGTGTGATGTTGTGGGCTTGATAACTAAATAAATAATACATGATGTTTTCCTCACGATATATGCCTCGAGAATGTGTTAATTTCGTAGTGAATAATCTATTAGACACGTGTTTGAATACACCTCACACTTAACTACTAGACGCTGATCAACAATAAATAACTGTTCATAGCATCTTAATACCAAATAAATGTTATGTAAATACAGAACCAGAGGTATTGATAACTAATAGTTAGTGCATATTCCGTTAACCAACTTAGGATTATTGGAAATTCGTCTGGAGAGTTTACACTGGAAGCTCGTGAATTTAGTTATTACATTATTAAACAAGGGTATTTAATAAGAGAGGACCGTTTTATGTTTATTGAGTCTGCTTCAAGGTATTTATTCCCTTATATACCTTCCGTTAGTTTCATAAATTACTTTAGTAAAGAGACGGTATTGTTACTTGACTGTTATTTAATTGACTATTGTTATTTAGGTTATCGTGGAATATGCTTAAAAATATCTATAGCGCTGCATGCATACGTACACCTGCATGATGATCACACCCTTACTTTCTCACCATCAAGTAACACAGCAATTAATATTTTTGTATTGTTTTTCCTTTCGTAAATGTTTAATCCTTTTTATAATTATGTATTCCATTGACTGTACCTTTAGTATAATTGTTTTTTATCATATATAATTTATAAATACAAAAATACTTAAATCTTAATACATATATATAAATTACGTGTCACGTTGTTTGTCCGCTATGGAATCCTAAACTACCGAACCGATATCAATCAAATTTGCACACCGTGTGTAGTTTGATCCAACTTAAAAGATAGGATACCTTACATCTCAATTTATACCCGTAATATTATTTTATTGCAAAATATTTGTTTATTATTTGATATTCACAATTCTAACAGATGGCGCTGTGTTGAAAGTACCAACGTTTCACATAAACTACAATTCAATGGCATAACCACCAATAAAGCATGGTGATCCCCATGACTGGTGTTCTCCTACCGTTTCCCTTGAATAGTTTACTACTATGTAATATAACAAAAACCTTAGCCACAGCCACGCTTGGCCGGTCTGCTAGTACTATAATAAATAAAGACTGAGTACCTACGGATTTTTATGTTACACCACTCAAATTTTGACATTTAAGCATCAGTTGTGTGAATCAATTTAAAATTACAACCCCCATATTTAAGTGCAGAAGAAATAACATAAGTAACCAGAAAATACATTACAACTCACTATGTACATACTGTACTAATCTTCCATAAAAAATAATGGATCGCTCATGAACGCTCTCATGCGTTGAATATCGATTAAAATAAGCTCAAAATAAGATTATAAATATATATCACGGCACTCACAATAAACGATATCCCGCCGATAGAAGTGTTGTTTACACAACTTTCCCCCATTCAACACGAATCGAACTCTCAAAACTCCAAACGCGAGAACTCAATAAAGCAATACCCATGGCGGATTTCAATTTGATGTTTAGGTATCTGTTTACACTGTTATATAATTTGGGTTCGAAGTGTTCTATCGCTATGTATGACTTGGTACTTCCGTATGTAAAAATGTATCGGATTTCATATACGGGAAATATATCTTACACTCTCATGAGTAATTGTCTAAACTAAACTAAAATTTAATACAGTGGAATCTTTATATTTTGGATTGGATCCCTCTATATCTCAAGGGAACAGCAAAAAAATCGAGTTGACGAGTTTTCGTCGAAACTTCGAGATACATATGACTTAACTGCTGAAATAACGGCTTACATAGGCGCGATTTCTAAATGTATTTTTCGATTTGTAGAGTCGAATTTGAATAACAATTGAACTAAAGTTTTGTAGTATATATTTTTTACATATCAAAACTAGTATTTACATATTAATGAAGTAAACTGTACACTAAAAAAATCCGTTATCTTCTTTTGATTTACGCCCGAACCCATGGATAGGTGAATACCTATCATGAATACCTATCATGGAATGAATATTCCTCAATCCATTTTTAACCATCTGAGATAGTAATCTTATTCCAAATGTTGTAAAATGTGTGCAAATAACCAATCGACGGATTGTAATAGCCATCTGTCGATACAAGCTATCCATGGGAGGTCGGATCGGTGTTTGTGGATAGACCTTTGTATGAAAATGACAGTTGACAAAAGCTCGATTCCAACAGTTAATTATTTTAACAGATTTTAACTTACACCAGTTTTTTAAATAACTAAAAAAGCTGTTTGTTATGTTTTAAACATAGACATGTATTTTTTAATGTTATTTTAACGCTTATATTTACTTTATTTGGTTAACATTTATTATCAAATATGAGTGTAAACTCGGTAAAATGGAACGACAAAGAGCATTTACGCAAAATATGTTTAATTAAAGAAAAATCTTTTTAACCGGATTAAAGTTATGTATTTTTATAAATTTACAACTATTTAACATAATTTTAAATTTATCCGACGTTTCGCGTGCTTTACAGCGTGCACACACAGTCACCGTGACCACGCACGCTGTAAAGCTTTTTCTTTAAATGTGTAAAGGTTATGTCAATCAAAGACAATACTATATGTTTAATTAGTTAAAAACCTAACCCCGTTATAATGATATGAAAGTATGGTTAGTGTAGATAAAAATTCAGACTAGTTTAAGTTAAGTACTAATTGTTACCCATGGACAAGGCAGATAATTTGCGGGTGCATTGTTGGTCTGGAGTACACTCTAGCCTTGTCAACGCATAGTTCATGTGAAACTTATTACAGACAACAACTACTAGAACTATGACTCAACTCTTACCAAAGTTACAATACGGTACGATAACAATAGTACTTTAACATTGTCTAAATGAAAATCCTAGCACTCATATTAATGCTTTGACTACGTTTCGTTAAACTAGCTATTTTGAATAAAAGTCCTTCCTTGAAATTAAACAGTTGTGTTATGAATGTCGGTTAGATTCTAGATTTCAACTAATTGAAGCGACCGTATAAGCTATATACAAGGATAACGTAAAAAGAAGTACATACTATAGTCGTATTTTTACTTAGACGAAGCCAACTGACAGTAGCTAATGTCACTTTGTAAAATAATGTTGCCATATTTAAAGTAATAGTAATACGTTCAGTTCTTGTTCAATCAGATGAATGAACAATGAGTGTGAAGTTAATCATTATAAACTATAAAATAATATTATTTATATTTTAAAATTGTATAAAAGTGCTCTGATATAAGTTAGGTACTAGTAGTATGTAACTAAAATCAGTTTTTTAACGGCTTATCACAAAGCGCGGCGTGGTGACTAGTGCCATCACCGATCATTATTTCAGAGTTTTTTCAATCATTCACTTTGTCACAACACTATTTTTATTTCATTAAAAACTGACAACACCGTAAACGTCAGTTGACGTCGTCTAATTAAAAATACGACTATAGAAGGCCTTTTGCACCTTGGCGTTAGATTTCTGAATCTATTTTCTGTCATTTGGATTCAGGCAAGCAAGTGATATGGCTATTGTGCGTGACATACCCCGTCAAGTGGGGCTTAGACGTCCTCGCGATGATTTCCTTCACGGTATGACGTAGTATTGATTACAATAGAACCCATATTGGTTCCAAATACAGTCGTAATTCGAAACAAAAACTTAACGTAAAATTAAAATGTTGTTTAATGTATACTACAATATATACTAGACCAGTGGACCCGACAGACGTTATCTTACATGATATTTCAAGCGATTAGTATATTAAAAGTATGATAGTACCGACTGCAGCGCCATCTGCTGGGCTGATTTGTTAATTTGACTGAGTTGAGTTACATCAAAAAAATTTGAACTGTATGGTTAAGTATTCTTAAATTTTCTTAATTTTTTCTTTCATAAGAACCTTCCCCTGACAATAATATTAGCGAGTTCGGTCCAGCCGTTTCATTGAAAAACACTTTTTTACCGGATTGAAGTTATGTTTTATAATAAATTTACAATTATTTTACATAACAGTCACCGTGACCTGCCCTGCTGTAATGTACACGAACGTCGGTTAAATTTAAAACTATATGTATATGTTATGTCAATAAAAGACAATACTAAGGATTCATTTTTATATAATATATAGATATATGTAGATGTCGCGCGGTTCGCTGTATATAGGAAAATTTCACATCCCCTAAATTAACGGAAGATTCCTGTTTTGAATTATTGAAATGCTGGCAAGCAATTAATCAAACGATTTTCCCTTACAACAAATAATTTATATAGCGATTGCGCGTAAACACTATGAAGTAAGGAAATAGATCAGATCCCCAAGAGAGTAGTGATTTTTGCAATAGAAATGCCTGTGAAACATTTATATTGCTTTCAAGTCGAACACTTTCTGCTCTCAGCTAAAACCTTATGTCGAGGTTGCGTAGCGGTAGTTTGATACCGCATTTACTATGAATTAAGGAAATGTATCTAAAAGATGACCATAAAATTCAGTAATTGCATTATTTGTGAAAGGTGAAAATGCTTTCAAATTCTCAATCGAATGCCTTCTGGTTTCGGCACATTCTTTATGTCGGGGATTAAGGCGCAAGCTTGAAGAACAATACCTGTCCAATAGAAAATGTATGGATGATTTTCTTTGTAATTTTTATCTCTTTCGGCCCCAGGCCCTGACCAGACACTGGCGATCCAGTATTTCCTAATAGGGCGCTCATACATTTGATTTATTTTTTTAAACATACGGTTTATATCTGTATAACGATACTACTACTACTACTCAAGGGACCGTGGATACTTTGACGTTACAAAGACTTCTCGTTGAATAGAAGAAAAATCTGTATAAAAAAGAAAAAATATATTTCAGAACTTACTAATTACATTAAAAAATCATTCTTATTTGAACGCTATTGCGTATAGGTAGTGAGGTTTTTTCGTCAGACGTCTTTTGCTGTACCAGTAATCATGCTGTAATTTTTTACTTATTTTATTCATGTCTTGCGATATTGAGGCATCTTCGTAATAAAGCACGTGATGCTTGCACGCATGTACAAGCAATCGTTATTGAGGGTGGGTGTAATGCTATGTAGAGTATATCATTGTATGAAAGACATGCTAAACGAAACAAAACCGAGGTATTTCGACACTTTAGGGGGTGTGGAGTTATAACCAAAGACGTTACAAGGAGTTTACACTGTATTTTCATTTAAAATTCCATAATAAAGCCCAAATAAAGTTTTTGATCAATTTCACCATACACCTATAACCGCCTCCGGGGGCCGTTGAGTTTCAGGTTGTATGGCAAAACAAAAATACTCATTTGATACGAGGGTCAATTAGTTTCTACTACTCTTATCAATTGCTTTTCCTAAAACACCTCATGTCGATCCGTTACGGTTTAGCCATGCCGTTGGCATCGCTTTGCCTAGAAACGGCAATTTTAGCCAAATAAGGCGGCTAACTTGTTTTTGAGCTTATTGCCACTTCTTCCATGCCCCACCCCATCAAATTGCCATCAGTTCTTGATGTTCTTCCGCCCACCCGATTTTATCAGGTATCACCTTTTAGGCGGACCGTTAAAACATTTTCCAATCTTCAGACCATGGACCAGATTTTTTCTCTACTCGATTTTAAAGTCTCTACACGAAAACGTTAAAAACATCTCCCTGACGCCATCGCCCTTGAATTAAAATGCGATGAATAAATGCAACGTGGTAAATCCAGCTGTATATTATAATAATACATATTCGATACATCTTAAGAATAATTTGCTGTAAAAAATCGCCTTTTTTAAGATCTTTTCTTGTTTGTTCATATATTTGAAATATATGAAAAAAAAGGCCTCACAGGCCATTAACTTGTCTAGTGCAGGGGGATAGAGTTCGACTACGATACAGATATTCCTATTGAAACCGCATTCGACATTCGTTCTTTCATATAGAAAAATACGCCACTTATGCGGATACGATTTATATTTATCCATTTATATTATATTGATATTCTTGGAGAGATTCCAGACCAAAGCTCTGAGAACAATGTTTGGCATCCCTCATTGTATAAGCAATAGGTACATATACCTCGACCTCGGCCTAAAAACAGTTCGACAGGAAATAGCTCAAAACAGCCTGAAATACCAGGAGAAGCTGACCTCCCATGTAAATAAACTGGCACACGCTCTGAGCGGAGAAGGCGGTCTTCAGCATAAGCGGCTAAAAAGAAGGGACGTACCGAGCCTATATAAAAGATTTACCTCTTGACATCAAAAGAGTCGTGTGAGAGGTTTCATACAAGTATGGCTCTTGAGGATAACATGAACTGAGTTAAATCAAACAAACAAGTGGCTTATTGCTGGATAGCAGATTGCCATGAAGCAGATACAACAAAAAAAATATATTGAAGCAAGTTCAATCAGTACGAATAAAGAAATAAAACGAAGCTTATATATCGAACATTGGTTTATGAAATAAGACAATTTCCCATTACAATATTTTCCCATATTCTTTTATTGTTTTCAGGGTAAGCTAATTGCTATAGCGCTAAAAGTCTAAATTGTTTTATCCTGCTAATAGATAATAATAAATGAAATACGTAGGGCATTATCAACCAAATTGTTTATTCACTAAATTCAACGTGAAAATATTTTAACTAACAAAATTAGTATTTTAGCAATGGTAACTGACACATTGAATGAAACATGCCACATGAATCACCATAAAATGGAACCGAAAGTCAGGTACCTACTAGCAGAATTGTAGCGAAATGGGAGGCGACCCAACTTGCAAAGCAAAAAAAAAATACGCCATCCTTGGCGTGAAAGGAATATGCTATAATGTGCCTCACAACTCACGCTGTACTACGTGTAAGTTCCAAGTATAAAACTAAACTATTAGTTCAGAATAAAAAGGCACATCATCATAATTTACTTAATTGAACTATTCATTTCCATTTTTTCAAAACACAACGACAAAAGATAGAATAGCTTTAGAAAATGGCTCTTTTGCCAAGTTAATTTAAACATAAAACAAATTTAAAAATGTAATTAATCTTACATTTTGTCAATAGTATTTTTGACAGTGTAGGACTTTTTATGTCAAAAAGTAATGCTTTATTTGGCATCAAGCTGAAGTTTATGTGATATTACACTATTTCAGTATCAACTCAAGCTATTTAACTAAATATGAATAAGAGAAAAAGAAGACACAAGTTTAAAAAACTCCCTTTGTCACTACTCCTCTCCCGGAGGATATTCGCGCCTTAAAGCCTTAGCTAGCATCGGAATACTGGGCGTTGACATATCAAATGACATTCAATTGCGCGGTCATTTGGATGGGAAGGGTAAAATTGCTGCTAAGAAGCTTGGTGTGCTCAAGGCCACAACTCTTTAAGCTCTAATTCGCCCAAAAAATGTATATTTAAGAGCACTCTATGTTTGTATCGTTATTTATTATAGAGCTTATTACTACATTTACTTAGGCCAACAGTTTTATGAATGGATTGTAAATCATAAAACATAAGTCTTAGAACATCACTATCCATAAATCCTGTTCGAAAACAGAAGTTATTGGCTTTGCAGATGGGTGTGGATATGGGTGGATGCAGATGGTGGCAGTAGGACAACAGTAAAAAATGTTTCAAATGAAGATCTTGGTCTACGAGCCTACAAAAAAAAGAGTGGGAACTTACTTAATGCTCGTCTAAAATCAACAAGGCTTAAGAGTTCGCGGGTGTTTTTAAAGCGGTACACAAAAAACCGATACCGTGATTATCCTCTTTACGAACGAATTTTTTTTTCGATATTGAAAAGAAGTACTATAAACAGAATGATAGAGTGTACGCTAGGAGTTCTAAAGAAGCGGGAAATAAAGTTCCGAGGGTGCAACATGGACATCATCCATCATCAGTAATGGTCTGGTTGGGAGTGTCCTATTACGGGCCAACTGATGTTCATTTTTGCGAAAAGGGGGTCAAAACCAGTGCAAAAGTGTACCAAGAGACGGTTTTGGATCAGCTTGTCAAAGAACTGCCCAGCACGGTATTTGCGGGACATCACTTCGTGTTCCGGACTCTGTGTGCAGGACCAACCAAAACCACTAAAGCCTGGCTTGAGTGTCAAAAGATCGACTTAATTAGACATGAGGATTGGCCTTCCTCCAGTCCGGACCTTAATCTTTTGGACTATAAAATTTGGCAGGTCTTAGAGAGGAAGGTCTGTGATAAACCCCAAAAAAATTTGGAGAATCTGAAGTTATTAATAAAAAAAGCAATCACGGACATCGACATGAATATCTTGCGTGCTTTGATAGACGACTGTATTAATAATAAGGGAGGTCATTTCTAATAATTTTATGCTATTTCTATCCCTTAATTAATACTATAAACTGAAATATAAAGTATAATATAAATTTTACTATAAATTGATATATCACCCGTTAAAAACTGATCAGTACTTTTGTTTTTATCATTATTTCCATTTATGACAGAACTTTGGGACCAACTATATTGTGTTAAATAAACATATATGTTTATTTAGTATAATAGGTGGAAAGTATCTATATCTTAAATGAACAGTAAAAATATGTAATCTTCATCACACATTAAAATGAATTACCCATCATCATCATTGGATTTCAAAGAGGTAAAATCAGCCATTTAAAATATTTAAGGGGTTTGTATAGATTATTCAATTCATACAATACAAGCATACAATCCAAGGCCATTCGGCCTTTAAACAAAAACAAACATTTTTGTGATTTAATATGAATATATGAGCATATACTTAATAAATTTATTTAATTAGGACCCAAAAAAATTGTGAAAATAATTTTGTGAAATAAATAGCAAATTTTATTTTTTACAGTGATTCATTGCAAGACAGTAATAAAGACAAAGGCTGTTGTGCCACTGCCTCTAAGCCCTTATGTTCAATAGAAACTATAGGCTCTAAGTTACTATTAGTTAAGATAATGTATATGATATGACACAAGTCTTATAAACAAGGTAGTTAAAGAAACATCAAAGTGAAGAATACATTAATTAGTATAATTAAATGTAGTCCAATGAAAGTACTTAACATACACTTTTTATTAACATGTTGAACATTAGGTAATTTAATATGTATTGTAGAGTTGCAATGTAAGTTGATTATTAATTGAAGGTTATTCAACAATTTATGAAGGTCTTATGAGAATAACATAAATTCAATTCCAACATCATTTTGAGTTTTTTTAACAAATGATTAAAAGATACTTCAGCATTATTAAGTAATGTCACTACTTTTTTCACACAATAGTTTCATCTAACTCTATGTCACAACAACAAGATATTTCTTACAAATCGAGTTATAGTAGAAGGTTAATATATATCAATTGTTTAGTTTCAGTGTAAAGTAAAATGTAAAAGATCTCCTTCAAAAAGATTAAAATTTTTATTATTGAATTATATATTCCTTAAGCACAACTGATCAATTATGTGTCTAAGTGCGGAAACTGAGTCCACCAACCTTAACCTTACATTCCTTAAGTTATATACCAATTTAAACGGTTAGAAAAAGAACGTGGTAGTAGTAGTAGTTATATATTTACATAAAATAAAAGTCTATTTAATGTAAAAAACCTTTTTTAATTAACTTTAAGTTATTTGACTGTATCTATACATTTAAAATCTAACATAATATTATTAGGAAATATTCTAAAATTTATTGCACTATATTTGGCAGCTGATAAATTATTTAAAATAGAGATAATATTAGGTAATATTGTTTTATTTATTTGCTTTGTATTTGTATTTATGTCTAAGATATTTCATAAGATAATTATGCACAATAAACTTTCTCAATTCAAAACAAAGAAAAACCAAGTAGATTGCAGTCATATAGTACGTGTTTACTTGTATGTACTTAGCGTAACGTATGAATGTAAACACAATAACAACCCTACTACTGCAAGGATGACTACATAGTAAGTATTACACATCTATCTTCAATGAATAACCCTATTTTATAGCATGTTATTAAACAAATTTAACTCACCTCCGACGTTATATGATGCCATCCACTCGCGGAATCACTTGAAAACGAACCACTAGTAATAAGCAAACCACTATCTTCACTTAACGGGGGCGCTTCGGAGTGAGTCGAAAACGAAGGCGGTGACTCCATCACCCAGGAGTTCGCTATATAATTTTATTGTAATTCCACGACGAACACATGTATTTAAAGTTTATTGCTACACTTTTCATATAAATAATAAAAATTGCAAACGTTTTTAATACAAGATACAAACTAAAACGAACGATAAGCGATCACAATTCACATTTCTTGACCACAGATAACAATGTGTAGCCAGTAGCGTATCGTAGATACGCACTAAAAATGTACATACTATATTGTGTAGTATTTTCTATAAGATTTTGATGTATGTGGCAACATAAATATAGGACGCTAAGAAAATAAAAAAAGAGATGTCACTGAGAGGAGACTTAAGACAGGAGAATATATGTTTTTTTCTTGAGCGTTTCTATGTGAATATAAATTAATTACTCGTGTTTGTGTTAAATAAACCAATTAACAAAGATAACGATGGGTTGTGATTAATAACAAGATAGAGCTTCCCATAAATATTAATCCATAACCACAGAAAATAACGATATGACACTTAGGGTATGTTCCGATATACACTGCGACCACTGTACAGAGTACTGTCAATTTAGTATACTGTGAAACCGTTTCTCTATAGCCAGCTATACTGGTTACAATTTAAAACGGAACGCAGTCCAGTATACTAGTCAGCTTCGTTTTTCGACACAGTTTTCAAATGAGTGCATCAAAGTTTTTCAATTCAACAAGAAAAACTATTATTGGAGTATTATCGCATTAAAAAAATCTATATTAATATTAACTGTCAATTGAATTAATACTACAAAGAAAGTAAGTTAGAATTTTAAATGTTTGTTATTAAACTGTAAGTTATATCAGCCGTTAGGCATTCAAGTGGTTTTGATTGATCACGTGATCAAAGCACTGCGAGTACCTTACCTCGAAAACGCCAGTGCTCGCAGTAGAAGTATAGCGGGGATTTGTGACGTCATATATTTCCCTAGGACGCTGCGGCTGTATACTGGCGTCCATAGCGGAACGAATTTTTGAACAGTGGGAGCACTATACAGTACTCGCAGTGTATATCGGAACATACCCTTAATTTGTCAATCTTAATAATTATTATAGTACTTAATAGGGATGTTTCTATTCAATTTGAAATGTTTGAAACTATAAGTTCTAGACAGGTTTTGTTCTTAAATCATCAAAATTTTGTTAAAACAATTATTGTGATTTAACAAAATTTTGAATATTTAATTCTAAATTTTATATTTGATTTTTAATTCCCATTTGGGAATTCTTCGAAATTAGCAATAAGTACTGATTTATTGACAGAAAGTTCTACTGAACTTTTCTAAACTAGTTTAGGCATAGATATAAAACATTTTTTTACTACTTAATATTTAATGTAAGGCTTATTAATTCTTATCCACACTAATAAAAAATTGCATATCTACGTTAAAAGGATCTTTACAACAATTATTTAAACATAATATTGAGAAACCGCTCTTACGGTTTAGGTTAAAAAGAATTTTATTTATTATTGGAAAGCAATAGACAACCTCATGGAATAGTGTTTTTGCAGTTTATTACGCTACAGCGTACCGTAAGAAGATCTTTCTGCTTTTTCCATAACCTACTATGTCAGTTAAAATTTTAAATATGTATGAAAGTCTAATATAATGCAAACAAATACGTCCGGTCCCGCGAAAGCCCGTGCAATATGGCGCGTTTAACGGCTCAAGTAAATTCAATGTTTTTAATTATATTTACGTATATAATTTGAATAAAACTAAGTAATAAAAATGTCATCAATTAATAATAAATGATATATGTTTCCTAATTAAACTTGATTCGAACAGTCTTTTTTAACATTAAAATGCTTCGGAGCTGGAGTGAGATTTGATCATTGATGTTATTTGGCTATTCCAATAGTTAAATATTACTAGTTAATTATTGTGTCGAAAAGTTTAAAATTATTTTTTGTTTTGTTTTATTTTAAATGGTTGCGTAATGCGTTAGCTGTGGTTGATTTATTTTAGTCAGTGTCAAGTGGTGTCATGTATAAAACTTTAAGAAGACAGTTGTCAACTGTCATAGACAAATCCTAAATCCTATTCCTATTACCTATATTTATTATCTTGTTATTTGAGCACCTTGTAAAAAATATTATGAAATTGATTAGTAAATGGACATGCTGTTCATTATTGAACTGTTTTTAAGTTTACATTATAATTTGTACCTAATTTTAAAATAATGAATTTCAAGATAACTAATGGCTTTGGCTATATAGTTTGAAATTTTTCTCTTAAGGTCCAAGAAGCAAAAAAGTGTGTAAAAATGGCAGAATCACAAATAGCAAACATTGTTAATGAAATACTTGTAAGTAATTGAATAATTGCTTTACTATTCAACATAATTTTAGTAAATAATGGATTTCTAGATAACTATTGGCATTGGCTATGTAGTTTGATTTTTTTCTCTTAAGGTCCAAGAAGCAAACAAGTGTGTAAAAATGGCAGAATCACAAATAGCAAACATTGTTAATGAAATACTTGTAAGTAATTGAATAATTACTTTACTATTCAACATAATTTTAGTAATCGTTTCTGTTACATACACTCAATTAAACACCTTAGCAATAAGTTCTGATGAGTGTGTAATTAGGATATGTAGGAATTGGCTAATCTCTTCCTGAAGGAATTCAGTACAACTGTTTAAGGGAATGTTTTTGTTCTTGGGGAATAAGTTTACATTTTACATGGGGTATTTTTAATCAGATGGGTACTCTTTTTAGTTTTTGTGTATGACTATGTAGATGCTTGTTTAGTTTAGTTGTGTAATTCTTAATGTGTTCCACATTAAAATAGCTGTGATATTTTTTTTTTTCATTTTCACTTTTTCAACATATGGCTAAATAAGCTTCCCTTCTATGTGAACTGCGCTTTTTAGGTTAAGCTTGAGTGTTCAAATTATGCTGTGTTCTTCATAGCTCTGACCATCTTTAATGCATATTTGATTTGATTTTCATCGTACATTTCAACCACCACAATATTCTACTTAAAGGAAAGAATCTAAGTATAACCTTTATACATATTTGGTTCCAATGATAATTCCAAGTTTTGCATTTGTTGCAATTCATTATAGAAACTTATTTTTGGAAAGAATATCAAAATAGTTCATACAGATATCTGTTGATAATTAGGTAAATTGAAGTGAGAATGTCAACTGCCCTTTAATTATTTTACTTCATTAAAATGAGTAGTTGTTACCATGTAACAACATGTTTTACATACTAACCTATACACTTAAGCCATCAGCAATAGCAGTTTTCCTGATTGAAAAATATTTACTAATCCTGGAGCTGAAATTGATAGTGAGTTAAAAGTTTAAGCAATGTTAGTGGTACAGTGTCTCTTTAATTCTTCTTAAGAATTCCTGCCTTTGTATTAGGTAGACTATGCCAAGAATATTGAAAATTCTTATATTATAACAATTTTGAGATTAAAAATAAATCTTAGATGGTTTTGTACATGGCATGACATGACAGGTTTACATAACCTCAACATCCGGTACCTGCATATTTTTACCACCTGTCCTGAGCTGGCAATCATGATATAAATAAGATAATAAGTATCAGTATAATAAAAGGTACAATACTTTTCTCTAAATGTTAACTTCTCTACCATAGTTCTTGTCTATGTTATGTTATGTCATAGTTCTTAAAATATATACATAAATAAGAGAGTAAAGTTTTTCACAAAATTTTATGTTTGTTGTGATGTCTTGTTTCTTACTAATTTATAGAGAATTTGTTTAAATCTGTCAAACACAGCTTTATTTAAATTACAAGTTATGAATTGTTTTGTTTTATTTTAGCATGTTGAAGCTGTAGAAGAAGCTTTCAGCTGTTTCTTAGTACATCAACCTGGCCAGGATATTGAGATTTTAAATATGCATCTTAAAAAGTTTTCTGCTATAATGGCTAGTGCAACTGCAGAGTATCAAGATACAATTATCCGCAAGTACTTGGCCCTGACTGCGGTTTTAACCAACTCTAGGCACATGAAGAAACTAATCATCCTTTTGGAAAACTTAGTAAACACAAATGTTATTCAAGCAAGGTACTTTTTAGATGTCTTTCTAAAAAAGCTGTAAATTTCTCTCTATATTATTAAGTGTATTCAATAGTAATAAAACACTCTCTAAAGATACAAGGCACTTGTTTCAGTTTTATAACACTTGTCCTGTGATTACAGAACTTGAAATGCTTGTTTTAAAGCAATTATATTACTTCAGTGATAAACTTCAGTAAATAAAAAAAAAATATTTTTATAGGATGCTATGCGATAGTATACTTTCGTGTGAGAGACTAAAATATCAAAATGCTGAGTTTTGGATAGAGTGCTTCAATTTAATGAGAAGAATAATTGGTGGTGTTGATTATAAAGGAGTTCGAGATGTTATGAAGGTAAAATTTACATATTTTTTTTGTATTTTTTTTATTTACATACATAAATATATGTTTAATAATGAACATTAATTTAAATTGTATTATTCAATTAAATTATCTAGAAAACAATATAACTTAGGTTGTCAATGTGGTGCCTTGGTTAACTGATTTGATGGCATAGCACAAGACAATGTCTGATGGCATAGTATAAGATTATGAAAATGTTACGATCGCTTTCATTGTATGGCTTGTTAAGCCAGTCTAAATATTTATAATCAAATCTTGGGATGTTAAATTATGTTCAAAATATTATCAAATTATTAGTAAAAATATGTTTTTTATAGTTTATGAGTTTAAACTAACCTTAACTAAACTCATTTTTTTTTAAATTGCAGGGTTGTCGAGACAAAGCTCTCACATTACCAGTAAAATTAAGTACCAGTACAATGCCACAAATGAAGGCTGTGTATAACATACTGGAATATATTTTTGACCGAAATGCATCGCTTTTACCTGCATATTTCATAGTGACGGAGATACAAAAAGATTATCCTGACAACAGGCATTGGCCGCACTGGGTAACTTTTGTTTTATTTTCACATAATCATAGTATGTTCTTCATTAAAAATTATAATTTAATCCCATAAACCATGTGTCCCAGGCTGGCAGTAGTGAAACGAGAGACATATCTGATGGTGCAGTTATTTGTTTTTTATCTATTTACTACTTTATGTCAAAAATAACTTATTTATTTCCTCATGTATGGAGTAAAGTCCTTTGCCTTTCCCATTAAGGATAAATTAATATCATCAGCATTATTTATTTCCTTTATATTTACTGAACGATGCTTCTAAGACCTTCAAACTTCGACAATTCAAATATTTAAAGGGAAGTTTCCACTTGACAGATGGAAATGCTAACTAAACAAACTTTTTCATTATTTTCAGCAACTAGCAAAACTATTTACAAAATTTGTGGAAAGTTTTAAGCCGTGTGCTCAAATGGTAACAATAATTGGTCACTCAAAAATGTTGCCAATAGTTGAATTCTCCTGTTACGCGGACCACCTTGTAAATCCATGGCGGCTTGATCCCACAACATTGAAGTTTTGCTTAAAAGGAAATTTGCCATATGACGATGAGCTGTTTAAGCCTCAGATTGATTTGTTAAAACATGTTTTACAACAGCCGTATTCGCGTGACACGATGTGTTCGATGCTAGGTCTTCAAAAACAGCATAAACAGAGATGTATAGCATTGGAGGATCAATTGGTTGAGCTAATGATATTGCCAATGGAACGGGGCGACCAAGAGAACGATGAAGACGAAATGTCGTCGACGCATTGGTGCTGGCTACATTTATCGTCACAAGTTATTTATTTAATATTGATTGGTTTTGCCTCATTTCCAAATATAGTAATGGGGTTGCATAGCAAGTTGATAGGGCAGGATATGAAGAAAGGTAGGGACCATCTGATGTGGGTGTTGCTTCAATATATATCTGGTAGCATACAAAGGAATCCACTGTCAACCTTTTTGCCGATTATCAAATTGCATGAATTGCTCTACCCTGAGAAGGAGCCGCTTCCGGTACCGGATTGTACAAAGGCATATTGTACCCATCAGTTAGCTGTACTTTCCATTTGGATGCATTTGTTGAAGAAAGCGGAGTCTGAACATAAGACTATGGTGATGCCGCAGAATTTGAAGCTTCAATATGAGTAAGTTTCACCTTTATTATTTTATAAAGAGAAGAGTATTATTTTACAAATTAACTAGTAATTCAAAACACAATCTTGTCTTGATCACTTATTAATTTAGGTAGTTTTTGCCTCGCACCACCGCTATGTGGAACCAGGCCAAGACTTCGACTTAGGGTCCTTCAAGAAAAGAGCGTATTCATAAAAGGCCGGCAACGTATTTGCGAGCCTTCTGGTAATGTGAGTGTCCATGGGCGGTATCATTTACCATCAGATCAGTCTCCTGCCGTTTTGTTTTTGACCTGAAAGTGATTTAGACTTTGTAAAACGATACGATGCAAGGCGGGGATTGTATTACGCGTTATTGTTAATATTATTTTCGACTTTACAGTACTTTACACCACATAATGGTAACTTTTAGGTATAAAGACTCACTAGGTGGTCACGAAACGTTTTATTGTACTTGGGTACAGAAAAACGTTACGGCGCGTTACATGGGGGGGGGGGGGGGTTCAATAATCTTCAAAAATTGCACGACGTAATACTTGAAATCTTTTTCATAGTAATTCATTTTTCAATAGGCAAATATCATATCCTCAAATTTTGTATTACAGATTTCTTCAACACCTCATGTCGTCAAACAATGTCCCATCACTCATAGGCTCGGACTACCGAATAGCGCTTTTGTGTAACGCATACTCAACGAACCAGGAATTCTTTGCCCGACCAATGGGTATAATGATTGAGACATTGCTGGGTAACCAAAAGGCGTTACCCAACGGGAATCCCTCCACACCGTTACCCACTGTACCATTATCTATGTGTATACTGGACAGTTTGACACTACATTGCAAAATGTCATTGATACATTCTATTGTGACTCATGTAGCGAAATTGGCACAGAATAAAACCAATTTACCCAATATGATGGCTCCGGCCTTGGTGGAGACATACAGCCGCTTGTTGGTGTATACAGAAATTGAGTCGCTTGGCATTAAAGGGTTTATAAGTGAGTATTATTTTCATTGGTCTAAGTTACGCAAAGATTTGATTTTGTTTAGTAATTGTTCTATTTTTTGATCGGTATAATGGTGTCGAGATGTCTGTGGTAGATAAAAGTTTGAAAAAAATATATAACAAGGGTTTTTATAAGTGCATTATAAATAAGAATTTCTCGGTTCTCGGTCATTTTATTTGTCTCAGAAAATAACATGATTTTTCTATAGTAGGGTTAGATTTGATGAGTTAGATTTAATTTTTGATTGAATTTGACGAATTGAAGTCCCATATTGAACACAGTCAGGTAATAATTACTAACATAGAAACACCTAAAGGCCGGCGCACTTGCGAGCCTTCTGGCAAGGTGTCCATGGGCGACGGTATCACTTAACATCAGATGAGCCTCCTGCCCGTTTGCCTCCTTTTACATAAAAAAACCTTTCACGAGCGTATTGGGCACGCTCATTAATTTTGGCTCTATATTAAATTTACATGATTCATAATAGGTTAAAAAATTAGGCTTTTAACGGGTATATATTCTTAGATTTTATATTAGTAAGTCTTTATTAGTATATTAAAGTCGGAATAGAAAATTTGCAAATAAATAATGTTTTTGAAGTGAAACTTCTTTATCGACATATGGGAGAAATTTTGTACAAAATCGTCACGTTTTTCGGTTACGCGCCATGTTGCTTTTTGAAGTCAAACTTCTTTATCAGCGTTGGAAAAAAGTTTACATTTTTCGGTTACGCGCCATCTTTTTTCTTGTCCCTACCACGGTTGATCCGAAGAGATTCGAAGCCATTAATAACAAAAATATATAATAACGATAACAATGATAGTAATAATTCTATTACAATTAATGAAATTCTGTAATAATCTTAGTAGTAATAAGGTAAAATGAAATAATTGTATTTGTATTCATGTCTATGATAATAAAAGCCTTTTGTTTAACTTTATCTAATTTAACTTTATTTAACCAATTTCTGTAAAGTCGCATATAATAGATCATTTTTACGAAAAATATGGTCATAACGAAGTTTCACTTGTTATGTGTACACCTAGTACACGCACACATTTTTTTTAAAGACATTTATTTACCCTTTGATGTTTCTAACCTCTAATATGAGAAGAAAATTTTATCAATGTTAATGGAGTATAATTTTTTTGTAGATCAACTGTTGCCGAACGTATTCAAATCTCACGCTTGGGGAATTCTCCATAATCTACTGGATATGTTCTCATATCGGATTCATCACTTTCAGCCTCACTATCGAGTGACATTGCTGTCAAACATACACTCACTCGCTGCTTATCCACAAGCGAATCAAACTCAACTGCAACTATGGTAAATAAGTTATAACCATCGGTCTTGTTCTCAGGTCATCTCTTTATTTAATTTTTTGACAAGTAGGTGATCAAGACCAATTGCGGATTTAATTGTCAATTGTATACTCATACTAGTTGCACCCGCGAACTTCGTTTCTCCTTAATGCCTAGCCTACCTTTTTAGTACATTCCTATATGGAACATTTTGCTTTGCTACCCCAGAGACTGTTTGGTTTTCAGGAATGAAAATTTTTTCGGTTTTTCTGTGATTTTCTCTATATAAACCTCAGAGTTCAAGATAGAGTTCTTAACTAACAAATAAAAATAGGGTTTGATTGTAGAGGGTAGATGAAAATTAATCGTTGCTTGTATTTTTGTATGTTATATCATAAAAAAATAAAAACAATTTTTTTTTTCTAAAATATAAGTTAATTAGAAGTCGCATTATAGGGCAGGTAACTCGAGCAAATAAATAAAAATAACTTTTTACTTACCTACAAAAAAAATTAAGACTTTTAGATTGATTCTTTGATTTTTTGATAAAGATTATAATAATTGAAAAAACAAATTCATTTACTTTTTAATGGCTATAATTTTAAAACTACTTGACATGAAATTTTTTAAAATAATTTTCTGAGTTTCGCTATTACCTGCACTATCAATCAACTTCAGCTTGACATTATATTTATGAGACATCCTGTATAAAGTAGTACTGTGTAAGTGAAAAATATATTTTCAGTTTTGAGAGCACAGCCCTCCGACTTATAACTAGCCTCAGTAGTTCAGGCGTTCAAATGCAAATGTCCCGAGTTGTGACTGAGCCGAAGTCACTCGTGTCAAGCGAGAGTGAAGAGCTCAACCGAGTGCTTGTTCTCACTCTAGCACGTGGAATTTATATGAGTGGTGCGGGTGAGTTTTTTCAGTGGTGTAAGGTTCTAAGTTCGGGGAAACAATTAATTTCTACATCATATGTATATTTGTATATTATATATTTAGATAATTAATTTCGCTACAATGTTTGCAATTATTAATACATAAAACAACTAACTTATATTCATGCATTCAAGTTGTCACTAAATTAATTCATTTTAATAATATCCATTTCAAATCGAAATTCCTAATTTCCGAAATTCAACATTTTATATTGAAAAAATTAATTATACAATTTATATATAGGTAGTGATAGTGCTGCAGTTAAAGAGTTGCTCACGACGATTATGACAAACACACCACACATGTGGTCACAGCACACGCTGCAATGTTTCCCGCCGGTTCTTGTCGAATTTTTCACACAGGTAATAAACAAATATATACACAAGTACAGTAGGATACAAGTATTTTGGACCCTTTCGTCCAAAATACTTGTATCCACGCTGTTAAAAACGATCTTAGATTAAGTATAACTATAGATTAGGGGGCCTCATAGCCTAGCGGTCTTATTAAGTGGCAGCTAGGTGAGGGGTACCGGGTTCGATTCCCGGTTCGAGGGCAAGTTTTAATTTAATTTAAATTTGTTCTCGGCCTTTGGGATGGTTGTGCGGTACCGGGCGAGTGCCTAAACCGTACATGGAGGATATGATCGAATTTCTAAGGCAAAAAGCACGAATGATAAAAATCTCATACTTGACGCTGGCTAATGCACAAACCGTGCCAGAGCCATAAAAAAAAAAAACTATAGATAATATGTTCTTGAAATATAGAATTATTGATATACTATATGAATATTACTATATTATACTAAATTTATTACATTATATATAACTGTTCGTGTACATTAGAGACACTTTTCACATTATAAACGTCTACAAAAGTGCTAAATAAAGTCTGCCGCCATGACAGTAATAAAAGCTGCGACGACAAAGACAAGAAACTTATGTTTTGTCCTTATACTACTCATTGATGTTACGATGTGCTATCGCACTCTAAAAGTTCCGTCTTTTCTTATTATAATGATTTATGAAAGATTTATGACAATTATGATTGTTAGTAAAAAAAAAGTCATATTTTTATGGTGCTATGACAGAATTTGAAAGCCGTTCTTTTAAACGAGGTCTAACGATTACGAATTGTATTTTAGTTTATAACTTTTTACCTACACTATTTAAATGAAAAATTTAATGTTTTTTTTTGTAATGGTTGAACCTTTTTGGTTCAACCATTACATCTTTCTCTAATAAAAAAAGCTTTAAGAGCGAATAACAATTTGTACCGACAGAACGAAAAATAAAAAAGAACAATAAAAATAATGACCTGTGGTCTTCGATCTCGAGACGGGTTTTAATAAAAAAAATCCATAGTCTATTTAAAAGGCGTGTATACACACACTAAGACTAAATTTTTGTATAGAACATGTTAAGTACCCAAGAACACTTTTAAGAACGATACGCTCTTTTGAAGTCCCAAGTCAAAATGTTACGGAAATACACAGCAAAATCTGCCTTCAAAATGGAGACTTAACGAGAACAAAACCAATAATTAAAAAAAAATCTGAATTTCCAGAACCCTGCTACAAAGGAAAACAAGCAGGTCCTAAAGAAGTCAGTTGAGGAGGAGTATCGTAAATGGACATCGATGGCAAACGATAACGATATAATATCACATTTCTCGGTTCCCGGAACGCCGCTTTTCCTCTGTCTCCTTTGGAAGATGATTTTTGAGACGAATCGAATTAATCCGATTGCGTTTAAGTAAGTAATTAAAATATTTTTTTTTTTATGTTTATACAATTATCATTGTTGACAGCTTGGTTGTAATTTTATTTAATTAATCTGGACGTTCTTTGTTTGATTTCCGAAACGAAATATCTGGTCCATTTTGATTTAGGTAATTCGCTGTCACATGTCCCATTGATATATATATAGAAAATTTCAATATATACAGTGTAACCTTTTTATAACGTCATTTGTTCTAACGAAAACCTCCCTAAAAAAAAGTGATGTTGGAATACGTTTAGGCCTCAGTCCAACTGCTGTTGCTACCATTTGGAAAAAGAAGCGATTTTACAAGCAGAACTGCAGGTAGTGTCCTCAAAAAAATTGAGGAAGTACAATTTTTTCAATTACAATTTTTTAATAAAATTAGAAATTATTGTAATTGGTTAATTTTTTTTCTCTTCCTTCCGTATAGAGTTCTCTAAAACGAAATTAAATGCTCGATTTCTTTAAATTCGTTATAAAGAGTTTACACTGTATATACCTAGGTAACACTGAAAATGTTTTTTCCATTATGTAATAGGCAGCAAATGGGCAGGAGGCTCACCTGATGTTAAGTGACACTGCCGCCCATGGACTTGCCAGAAGGCTCGCAAGTGCGTTGCCGGCCTTTCAAGAATTGGTACGGTCTTTTCTTGACGGACCCTAAGTCGAATTGGTTCGGAAATACTTCAGTGGGCAGCTGGTTCCACATAGCGGTGGTGCACGGCAAAAACTGCCTTGAAAAATGCTCAGTTGTGGAACGTCGGACGTCGAGGTGATAAGGATCGTATTTTGTATTCTGCCTTGACGTCTGATAATGAAACAAAACAAAAGAATAGTCTCATGGAAGTCACAGTTCTCGTTCTCAATCTCATCTTAAGTCTTTTTTTTATTTAGAATTCTGGAGCGTATTGGAGCTAGAGCTCTGTCAGCGCATTTAAGGAAATTCTGCGATTATTTAATGTTCGAAGTGACGAATCCAGCCGGGGGCCCTCATATTAACAAATGTGTCGAAGCAATCAACGATATTATTTGGAAATATAACATCGTTACAATAGATCGTCTGGTTTTGTGTCTAGTGAGTTTAACTTTCTATAATCTCGTGTAAAGTTTTGCGCATAGGAACGCTTTTCTATATTAATATATTTAAAAAAAATGGTAGCTAATACTGAGATGTCAGCTCCTAGACAATGTGCCCCTAGAACCAACTTAAAAATCCCTAACGTTTTTGTTGTAAACTTTTGAGGGGATAAATTTTCATAAATTAGTATACAATTTCGATTTTGGAGTATTTTGATATTTCAGTTATTGCCACACTTGGCGTTTATATTTGGTTTAGTTTGATTGGATTCGAGGCTTAATAAATCCCTAGTGTGGGGACTATTAGCTCAGTGATGTCACCTTGGGTGTATTCCCCTAAATTTAGGGGGAGTCTAGGTGTCCTGGGGTATTTTTTAACAAAATATTTATTTATCCTTAAAAACGCACGATTCTATACATGATATTAAGCCTCGAAGCCATTCAAACTAAACCAAATAGAAACCTTAAGTGTGGCAATAATTGAAATGTCAATATGCCACCTTGGGAGGTTTCCCCTAAATTTAGGGGTAAAGTGGTACAGGGGGTGTTTTAGGGGGTACATTTGTTAAGCCCAATTTTTAGGGGTATATTAATGTAATATTGAAATCAATCAAACTAAACCAAATATAAATGCCAAGTATGGAATAACAGAAATGTCAAAATACTAACACTCCAACCTCAAAATAACAGCTATTTACCTACTTGTATTTATTTTTAATTCATATTTGAAATTACCTCACAAACTCATCAAACACTTAGGGCTTTTCACCGATATTTAGGGGAATTTGTTGTTGGTCCTAGGGAAAACAGTCTGTAGGAGTTGATATCATCATCATGTTATTAAAATCTTGTCAAAATGCTTATTATTGATTCACCTATTTCCTAAACTATAAGAAGATAATTATTAACAGTCGTCTTTTTCTTACAAATTATTTTGACGCTGCGATAAAAAGTGACATAAGTAGTATAACTATATATATTGTATATTTATTCAGGTATTACGACCGAACCCAGACGGAAATGAGAGTCAGGTGTGTCTCTATATTATACAACTTTTGTTGCTAAAAGGTTCGGAATTGAGAAATAGAGCGCAAGACTTTTTTAAGGAGAATTCGCCAGAACATTGGAAACAGAATAATTGGTGAGTATATAACGTACACATAAACATATACGTACAAAATAAACTATTAAATCGCTTTAATATATCAACATTTCAAGTGTTTTAATTATTGCAATAAACAATTTATTAATGTAAAGTAAAAAAATCATTTAATCATATAAGTAACATAATTTACACTTATGACTCGTCAGTACATATTAATGCTTCTAATTTTACATTTACTGCCAGTTCTCAATTATTTTTGTAATCTCAATTAGTAATTTATAGTTAGTACAATGGCAATTAAAGTAATAGACCAACAATCTAATATATAAAATTCTCGTGTCCGAAACGGTTCGACCGATTCTTATGAAATTTTTTATGCATATTCAGTAAGTCTGAGAATTGGCTACTATCTATCTTTCAAACCCCTAAGTGTCGATGTATATTGGTATGTACTAAAAAGGTAGGCTATGCATTAAGGAGAAACGAAGTTCGCGGGGGCAGCTAGTGTTTATATACAAATAAATATTCCGAAAATAATACACTGATAAGCAGAAATCCTTGATATCATTAAATTTAGGGAAAACTTCAAGATTCAATTATTGCGAAGTTTTACTAATTTATAGACAAATTCTTTAATCAGAGAGAAGGGTAAAGGGGAGGCGGTCCATAGTCGAGGCATGAGGTGATTTCATTATAATATTACTAGCTGGCCTGGCGAACATCGTACCGCCTAACAGTCGATTCTTTAGTTTTTTTAAATACTTATTCTGCTATTCGTGACACCGGTCTAGCTAAGATAAAAAAAGAAAATTGATAAGACAACAAATACATTATGTCAAAAAATAAAAATTTACCTTCCCGGAACCCCTTCACTAACACTTGATTGTATTATCACGAATCTTTTGTCCCATACAAAAGATATAGAAAAGTGTTTTTTTTTAGACTTATTCGCTCGATTTTTTTAGTTTTTCTCTCCGTAAGAACCATCCTCGTACTTCAAAGAATATTATAAAAAAAGAATTGGCCAAATCGGTCAAGCCGTTTTCATGTTATGTCGTGACAACGGAAAACGGGTTTCATTTTTATAAAAATTCATATTAATATAATAATAAAATAATATACATTGAAATAAATAACTAAACTTAACATAAACTAAAATATATCATTAAAAGGAGTCCCTTTAGGCAAGGTTCCGAAGATACTGGCAGCGTTCCCCCTTTGAATTGCTAGACTAATTATTTATTTTTATAAATATAGATTATACTGACATGATATTTGTAGTGAATGTTTATTTTTAAAATAACTTCACAAAGACAAGTATTTATTGTTCATTAAACTAATGTAGCAAATGAACCAAATTGACGATTAAAACATATAAAACCATGAAGAATATAATACTAAAACCCATTATAATAATAATTCTAAATTTACTAATTAATAATTCCTTAATATATTATCTGTATGAAAATTATAGATTATAAAAAAAATATTGGTTGTTTGTAAAGTAGGTTTACGATCGAGATGTTTACGTGATAACGTCTTATTGGTGATATAAGTTTTTGGGAAGTAAGGAATTAATGAAGATAACAATTTTTTCAAATTTTAAATTACATCTATCGTTTTATTCACACTTTTGATGATAAATTTCGGGTGTAAAATGACAAGTTTACTTATTCGACTATGATATACATTTTTCTTCATACATTCACGGAATGACTGGCAGCGCTCGAGATGAGACGGGAGATCGGTCCGTCTCTCTCTCGTTATACCTGCGATCGCGCTCGTGAGGTTTTGGTGTGACACAAGTTTCTGAACATGTCACCCGACTAAAACGATTTTAAAGACGTTATCACGTCAATACACTTTAAAATCCGCTGCGTACAAGAACGTTTAGTAAACTGTGAGTTTCAATCGATACATATGTTTATCCCTCGCCATATAACTGTCGTACGTTGCAGATTTAACATACGGAGTAGCAATGGAAAATTTTGGAGTACATGGTGTTCACGCAAGCGATATTTTTATCGTTGCGTCATTTTTACTTAAAATCGTTAAATTTAATAAAATCTCTTTGTTTCATTTGATTGATAAATTAATTTACTATTCGTATCTACACTTTTTCAAACTAAATCACTTGTTTTTGAGAAATAACTTTTTAACTACTAATTAATGAAACAGATTTCATGTGGTTTCTATTGTATAGGAATAGCAGTGTAAAAAATACGACGGACGTAAAAATGTATAATAATTCAGCGCTTAATGCGCAAAAAAAAATAATTTCAACATATGTAGGTACCTACACATTTTTTATTTGGTCCAGCTTCTATTTACGTTATTATTATTACAATTGTAAATATTGTTTAATATATCTTATAAGAATTTAAATTAATAAATAAGAATAGCTAATTCAGAAAACTTAACGAATAGACAAAAAAAATCCAAATCAAGTTTTCCTATATATTATAGTATAAAATGTACCAATTTTATTGGAATTGCGACCAATAATGTTTTCCAGTATATTCCAAAATCGTTTATTCGTATAGGTAACAACACAATTGTTATTGAAACCCAAGGTCTAAAATTATACAACGTAATGTAATAATATGATAATAGTATTCCCATTTCATGAAAGTTAATGTTGACCATCTGGTATTACGTATCTACGTAAGAACCAATTGGAATATCCTACGTCTTTGTCTGGGTCTCTTTTGCTTTTGAATAATTCAATAAATCTTTCAAGGGTCGCGTCGTAGTGTATCTTATACATTTGCGGCGTTGCCGTACTTGCATGTTGTGATCGCTATTCAAATATTGGCAACCTCGGCATCAGGCCGTAGGAAAATTTTTAGCGATTTTATTTAAAGCGATGTCTCGGGGCCAACCATTTTCAATTATTAGGTAAATATTTGTAATTACCATTAGATTGAAAATGATACCATTTGATATTATTCCTGCAATGTCTTTACCCCTGTTGTTAGTTGATAAAATTATTTGATTGACTCTTCTACATCTTCGATTAAATCATTGTCAATATGTATTACATAACGCTTAGGAAGGTTTATCTTGGACGTTTTTTGTAGACCATTTTTTCCCTCTCTAGTGTTAGAGAGGCAAACAGCATCGGCGAATCTCAAATGTGTTAGTTTATTGCCATCGTCATCCTATTCTATATTTCGAAATACTTTTTTATAATCCTTGATTTTAGTTTTCTTTTTATTGTTAAATCAAGTTTTTGTAAGGATTCGGCAATCCTTGAATTTATTCCTTTCTTTTAGGCAATCCTTGAATTTAGTTTGACTTTTCATCGTGTTTAACTTAACCTTATCAAGTTTTGTAGGATTTCAGTAAAGGCTTTCTTTTAAGTTTCATGGACATCGCGGTGTTACATTGCCTCAGAGGTTTTATATTTTAGTCTACTTTAAGGTAAATACGTAACACAGTAGTTAGGTTAACTACTGTACTACTTTTACGAGAAAGCAAGAATTTTATATGTGTTATGAGTGACTCCTGTTAACTGATGGATCAATAAATAAATTGCCAGCCGACTTTAAACTTGCCCTTAACCGGCGACAGTAAAAGATGATTTCATAAATGTTTTATAGGTCCTTTACCGCGAGCAAACAAGATGCGTTTAGTTCTTTTTTCATAAAAAAAAAAAACAATTGCTACCATTTGCATACAGCGGTAAGATCTTGAAAGATAACACAATATAAAATATTTTATAGGTATGAAAAGCATTTAGCATTCCATCGTAAATACCCAGAGAAGTTTGCCCCAGAAGAGGCAGGTGGGGCGTATGGGGCACCAATACCCGTTTACTTGAGCAACGTGTGTTTACGATTCATACCTGTGTTAGATATAGTCGTACACAGGCATTTAGAAATCCCACAAGTTTGTAAGAACCTGGAACAGCTGCTGGAACACCTGGGGCATCTTTATAAGTTTCATGGTAAGTGCGTTAGATGAAAACGTATAAAGATATTAAACGATCTCTTACAGGCATCAATGAGTTAGCAAAATTGTAGTTTGCAGGAACTAATATTAATTTTTTTAATAATCAAAATTGATGCCCTTTGAACGTAAAAGTTAAAAAAAATGGAAGGTTTTATATATTAATGTTACAAACAAATGAGATACTTGAAAAATAATTGTTATGTAATAGACTGTTTTTTTTATCTAACGAGAAAGGGGGTATATTTAATATAGGAATATTTAGTTTAAAAATGAATTCATCTAAATTGTATGTCAGTTCTCAAATCGTAGACGTATACGATTTATCAACTTATCGAATCAAGTATTTCAGTTAAAACCAAGAGAAAATACAGTTTTAGTTAAATATTCCAAATAAAAAATGTGAATTCTGAGTAAAAATAATTCCCAATAGGCCAGTCGTCCTTACGTTAGAGAGTTAATTAATAAACATTATTATTTTCAGAACGCCCAGTATCATTCCTATACAACACATTACACTACTACGAAACGAAATTACGGGATAAGCCACTATTGAAACGGAAACTCGTGTCCGCTGTTTATGGAGCATTGAAGGAAGTGAGGCCGGCTGGTTGGGCGACCACCGAAGCCTTCCAGAATTTCCTTCCCGATCCGAATAAGGACAGAACACCGCAGAATTTGGACACTGAGTTCTTGGCTTGGGCTCCGGAATTGAATTACTATTTGAGCTTGGTTACACGGATGGTTGACAGTATCCTTTGAAATGAGTACTACCCTCGGTTTTGTGAGTGGTGTACCCTCTTTTTTGTTTTTTTTATAGGTGAACTTTGATCTTGTCTAAACAATTTAAGTGTGAATTTAAAAAGAAATATTCTTTGATGTTTAGATAATAAGCGTGACTACCAAAATATTTGTCTCGAGTTGCTTCTTTTTAAATTGTAATGGATTATCCCCTTCTCCAACCAATGTTTCCTAAACGAGATATAGCAATGACTGGCCATTCACATTTCCCAATCACCGATTGGCGCTTCAACGAGTACCCAAATCCCTCAGCTCACTGTTTGTATGTCACGTGCGTCGAACTCATGACCCTTCCAGTACCACCCGCTGATGTAGCCAATAACCTATTGGATGTGGTTACTAAAGGTAATATATACGGGTTGTTGTTTATACGGAACGGCTAATTTACCAACTATCAAAATTACATTGTACATTCGAAAGTTAGCACACGTGATTGCCTAAATAATATACTCAAATATTAACCAATTTTAAATCGATAATCACCTTTTTTTAGTTAGGTTTAATATATCTTTGTGTTATTTTAATTTGTCGAGTGATTTTTACTATCGCTAAGCAATCGACTTACATGATGTTATTTATATTATGTTTCAGGTTTCATAGTAATCCCAGCGACAAAGATTCAACTTTGGATAAATGCCATAGGAATCATCATGGCGTCTTTACCCGAAGCCTACTGGATTGTATTATACGACCGTATAGTTGAACTAACAACAGCTTCCGATATGGTTGAATGGTCAAACGAGTACACCCCTTTTCAGCTGTTTAACCTAAAAATGACGAATTATGCGATGTTGGAGAACAAATTCAGTTTGACTTTGGCGTTGACACACGCGTTTTGGTACCATGCTGGCGCGGGCCTTATCACGCAGATGCCTACGTAAGTATAACAATATGGACCCAGTATTGCCCCTGTGTACGCAACTAAATTTTTTTTTAGTTCAATGAAAATTAACTACATATCTACTATACTAAAAATAGGAGTTAATCGTAGACGGGTGAAAATGTAGAGTTTTATTTAATGCCACATTAAAATTAAAAAAAAAGAATATTTTTCCAACAATTTTTTTATAGCATATACATAAAAAATCATAAGAATCGGTCGAACCATTTCGGAGGAGTATGGGAACGAACACGTGACACGAGAATTTTATATATTACATATACTTTGTGTTTTGGTTTTATATATTTATGATATTCCAGTTTTGTCAAAGAGAGACTGTCTCCCGAGATCCATACAGAATCCCAATTGATCTATCTCTGCCACCTGGTTGGTCCATTCCTGCAGAGATTTAACTCGGATATATCTAGAGCTGTCATGGAGATCACTCTACTTTTATATGAGCTGTTGGCTCATGTGGACAAGACTCAGGCGCATTTGGACTTTATTGATCCAATTTGTGATTTACTGTATCCTTTTAATATTTGGATTTAGTTTAAGAAGAGAGTGTAACAATATTTTCTTTTTCAAGGCCGGTAACGCACTAGCGAACCTTTGGCAATGTGCCTATTCATCCGTGTCACTTAACATCACACAACACCTTCAACATCACCTTCTGTTTGTCACCTGTTCTATGAAAACGTTTGGCCTAAAGTCAATTTTCTATTAACAAAATATAATTTAGTTATTGTAATATTTAGTCTCTATACTTATCTATCTATATCATCTATCATATCTATTGGCAAAAGGTTACAGACAATTTTCAATTACAAAGCTCTAAAAGAGACAGTGACATCCCTCCTATAACACGGTAGATTAATTCCGCGTTATTGCAAACGCGTTATTGGTGTTCTCGCATAATGCGCTTGTATTTTTTAAAATATGTTACACTTGATCCCATATACGCTTTTGGGGGAATCCCCTTTTAATACGAGGTACTGAAGTCGCGTATAATGAAAATGCGTTATCAGAGTACCGAGTTATAAGGGGGTTAACTGTATAATATGTCGTGTAACAATTATGTAACTAAAAATCTAACACAATGGACTTTTTTATAAATAATATTGAAAAAATTTCCTAAACGCATATCAGATATCACATAAAATACATGTTCGTGGGTGACACGTTGAAGAACGAACTTGAAACGGTTATTCGTAAACTTCGTCCCGCTTTGCAAATGCGTTTACGCTTCATTACACATTTGAACGTTGAAGAAATCTTCTAGCAGCACGACTACTACAGCTATACGCCTTCTAGCTCGAGTTCGAGCTCAGAATAAGTATGCTGTAGTAATATTCTACGATTGTTATAACGAAACATCACAAGAATCATAGTTCGATTTCCATTAGAAACGAAGCGTTTGTTTAATCAAAAGTATTAACATGGAATAAATAAAAACGATTGGAAGGGAGTTCGGTTGAATTCTGTTCTAGTTATGATGTCGTCTACTTTATCAGTACAAAATCTGTGAACATTTGCGGCAAGCTTGCGGTGCATACACAGCTCTTCCATCCGTATTTACATATTCCATTGAAGCATTGATCTCAAACGAATGAACGATTTAGATTTTAATTATATTTGGGAATCGAAAATTCGATTATCCATTGGTTACGAAGTTTCCATTTAAGTCATTGGAAAAGCGATAATACGCATAAAGATACTTTCCTTTGAATTGGGAAATATTGTCAAATAATAAAACGAACATTACCAAACGAACTTGAGTCGGTATAAAGAATGTTTTGCCTTTAATTATAATAAATTTGTAATGCTTCAGAGACGTTAAATGCAGTCTAAGACGTTTTCGTATTGTTAAACTTACATTGGAAATATACTGTGGTGAGTGTGTGAGTGTGTTGCATAAATGCATTGCTATAGAAAAAAGGTTATGTCGAACTATAGGGACATTACCTACCCTCGTCCCTGGTGACCCCTTTAAAGTATAGTATACGAAAAAATCTCTAAATCTTAACAAAGGAAGGAGTCAAGACTAAAAACATCGCACCAACGAGAATGATCAGAGAGCGAGGTTTTATTCCGATATAGAGACAACACAAGCTTTTGACGTACTGGAGTCATACAATTCGAAATCTGAAACTTAAGCAAGATAAAACATTCAATAAAATGATTAAATGAAATGAATGCTTTCTACGAAAGTAATAGTAGATCATTAATAATAAACCATAATTGTAAGAATACTTAACTTTTTTTTAAATTAAAATAGATTATAGACTTTTGGTCGACAACAGGGTACAAATGTCACGAAATTCATCACATTGACAGAAAAATTATATTTAAATATGCTTTTTATGTATGAACAATTATGATCAATTTTTTGCTATTATTATTATTATATACGTTTTTGAATAAGGGGTGAGATCAAATATTTTAGTGTATAAGCTATGTTGTAAAATATTTTTGTTTCTTATCTACTTGATGGAGATAAGAAACAATAGAGAAATAATTAATATTTTTTGGTATATTATTGTGCTTGTATATCATTCAAAGACAAGATACTTCGGATAAACTTGTCTCTGGATCGATTTGTCAATGTCAATCTACGAGTGACTATACTATGGAAATGTTACGTTTCAATTACGCTTTAAATATTTCAAGGATTTATCCTTAAGAAACCGTTGTACAGTTTAAATGTAGTGGTAGTAGCGTGAACAAAGCCTTTAGCTTTATGATATAAATATATAATAAAGCTATATAATAAATATATATATATATATATATTGGTATGCGCCTAATAATGACACTTTCATACTCTATACATGAAAAACTGTGCCAAATGAGTCTAGAGAACAAATATTTAGAAATTTTTGGCAAGTCATAGCTAGTTGTCATCTAATAACTCGTTGCTTGTTTATGGATTTCTACATAGTAAAAAAATTGTTTATTAGCTGGATCTTAATATAAAATAACACGTTTCACGAGTCCAAATTGTTTAAATAAAGCAAATTTCGAAACAGACATTTATAGTATTGTTATTCGTAGATGTGTTGCGTAGATAAATAGTTTAACGTAAGCAATAAATACTTATGAATAATATACGGCAATTAACATAGAATCCATGAGATCTCGAGCTGGTTGTAAGTCAAGAAATTATTTTTTCTATATTGGTTGTGAACAGTAAATCTCTTATCTTGGACTGAGAGGCAGGATCTTAATATACGAAATGTCGTAATTGCATTAATAGTAAAAAACGGTTAATAAAAGACGTACCAACTTTGTTGTGTGTTAAATACTCGTGCTTAAATCAGCATTATAGAAGTTATCGTATATATAGAATATTAAATAGGACGATAGTATGGAAGATTTTTCCTACGAATATGACATTTTAATTTAATAGCCTTAAGTCAGGTAGGTCCTATTCTAAATATTCGTATTTCATTTCTAGAAAAGAGCATACTAATTCTTCAAAGGCCGCCAACGCACTCGCGAGCCCTCTGGATTTAGTGTCCATGAGCCGTTAGGGAGCGTTCAAGTATTACGTCACGCAATTTTTGGAGATTATTGACCGCCATGTAACGCGTCGTAACGTTTTTCTGTACCCAAGTATAGTAAAACGTTTCGTGAACACCCAGTGACTCTTTATACCTAAAAGTTACCATTATGTGGTGTAAAGTACTGGAAAGTCGATCATCAATCTCTGCCCCGCATCGTAACGTTTTACAAAAGGAAACAAATTCGTTACGTAATACTTGAACGCTCCCTTACGTGACCCTGCCCCTCTTTCTATAAAAAAACTTATTTTTTTAAATTAATTTGGCGTCTTTGTAAATTTCATTCTGTTGAAAGTTTTGTTATTAAGGGCCTAAATAACCGCTTTTTCTATAAACTAAAAGATATCTCAAAATCTAACTCATATAATTTATATGATGCGGTGCCGACCTTATAGGGAATTGTAAGCTCTGATCGAACTCTTGGATACGTAGATAGGCCATATTGCACTATTTTTCTCGTTTGGCCGTCTGTGGCAAGGTATATATAGGATATATTTTTTATTGTCTTCTAATGTGTAATACCTACTTATACGTAAGTAGTAACAAGATGCAACTATCACAATATGAGTTTTAACTAATTAAGATTAATTATGTTTAATATGTAATGTAATCACACTTGAATCGATTGTAATTAATTTAATTAATTGACTTATGATATAATAAATGAATATTTAATTTTTTTTATATCTTTCATCTCTAAAATAAGGTACACGTGTGCCTTGTACGTGTGGTATATTTTACGCACGTTTTTTATTAATTTTACTAAAAAACTATGTCGAAATAGATGAGTTCATACGATGAGAAGTCTATCATCAAATTGGTAACGTAAAATGTTACAACAAAAGAAAATGGAAAATTATTTAATCGAGAAAATTGGGTTTTCTTGGCATAGGCGTTGGCATTTTTGTATGGGCGTTTCTGAGTTTTCTTCGAATTCTTCCTTCTTAGAATTTCCCACATAGCGACATTGTAAATAGCGAGATTTTATTATTTGAAAAGTCTTAGGAAACGCTGACAAAGTTACCAGGCTGATGTATTATTAAATTATTCACTTGAATCGATTGAATATTATAAATTCTTGTAATTGTTTTTAATTTCCACTGTCCCAGTTTTGAATTTCGCGCCTAACAATTGGGCGCTGCGTTTTGACAGTTACGCTTGCCGAGTTCCAGAAATAGCGTCATTATTAAAAAGTGTTGCCATCAAGAAGTAGCAGGTAAAACAACACGTTATGATTTAAATAATAGTCAATGCCTATCGTTTCGTCGTTCGTAAATTTGTTCATTCCAGGAGATTTGAAATGGAATGAAATTAAAAATTTAATATATATCCTTCACTTTTCTTAGTTACTTTATTTGTAGACAAGCCAATTCATTTTCATGCAGTAAGTTCTTTCGACAGTTCATTAACTTGCACATGTAATTTCAATATTTCTCATATTTTTATATTAAAATATAATATTTATTCAATTCGTTTCTTAATATTTATTTTTAGCCTTGCTTAGTTGTGTTAGCGTACAAATTCTATTTTAGTCGTCCTTAGCTTATCCTGTGTCCTAACGTGAACTAAACGTGTCCTAAGTAAAGTGACAAACTTAAATTAAAAAAAAAAAATTTTTTTATTTCAACATAAATAAATTATCTCTATTGTATTATATCTATGATTTTAGATTTTTTTTTATTTCTAAGCTTTTGTAGCTAAAAATATATTGTGGTAAGAAATTACCCCAGTATTGGCACAATTTGTCTCAACGGCAACATAAAACAGCGTTGCTCGATAACAATTCCGTTGCATACTTGCACAGATTACTAAATAGCTGGCCGAAACCGACTCTCGACTGACATTCAGTTGACTGTATTTAGCGCAGCACGACGGTTGCTATCGCCATTATCTCACGACGAGCGTGCGCTTGTAACACGGTCAATAAACTTTAAAACAAAAGACGAACCCACTTTGTTGTGTGTTAAACACTCGTGCTTAAATCAGCAAAATGGCTACAGAAGTTGTCAATAACGCTCCCGACAATACCACCAAAGAGAAAGAAATGAAGGAGGACGCGCCCGCTGACAATACCCAGACAAAAGAAGAAAACGCTACCGAAGAAAAAGTTGAGGAAAAAGTGGCCGAAGAGAAGAAAGCTGAGCCAGCAGCACCAAAGCCGAATGTCCATAAGGCGAACTTCCAGCAAGATATGGTCTATCTCTACCAATTTGCCAGGACGCCTTTGTTACTCTCTACATCCCCGTACTGCTTGAAAGTTGAAACTTGGCTTCGCTTGGCCGGTATCAAATATGAGGTAAGTTATTAATATGTAGTTCGTTATGAAGACTGCTTGCGATCAATCGAACATTCCATGTTTGAAATTGTAAATTTCTTTGTGAGTGGGGCGTCTTATGTAGTGGGGTGGGCCATTTCTCTTTTTAGTTCGGGACGGTCCGATGCCATGAAATTTTTTAAGACTTATAATTTTGAAATGTGATGTTTGAGTGGTTTTTTCTTGTGTTCAATAGGAATTGCTGAAGCGAACTGCGCCATGCGAACTTTTTGTAGGAATGTTGAAAATCGATAATGTTCGGTTTTAGAAAAATTATAGGTACATGTAGGAACAAATTCTTCCTTTTGATGGCTTCTTAAAATTTCAAAACTAAAATGTTATATTATTTATGGCTGGATCAAGGTTTCATTTGAGGGACTATTATGTAAAATGTTGCTTTTGTATAGAACAGTTAAGTTTAAAAACCCATAAAACTTATTTCACAAACATTGCTAACACATTTAGGTTTCAATTCGGAAATCTATTTTGAATATAATAAAAATATTAAATGGTGCAGTGGATTATTCACTGACAGTGGTGTTAATAGCTAGTTCACTGTAGGCTCTTTGTCTGAAACCACATTAGTATTGCAGTGAGTTAATTTTCTACTCATTATTATTCTAGATATACAACGGATATTAATACAATGCATATTGGAATGCTACTATGCATAACATACAATATTAATCACTAGGTACATGTCTTAATCAGTGAGACAACAGTGCATAGAAATTTAGTAAATGTTTAGCCGTAGAATCCGCTAAGACAGTGGGTAACTTTTTTATCTTCACTTTCATGTACTCCACTATCTCCTTGTGGTATAAAACAAGATTTACAGGATGTCTATTACAATTACTGTCCTTTTCTTAGATTCTATAAATATTATATTTAAAAAAATATATTAGGGCTTTTTTCGGGGTTCGAAATCTACATCGATATTTGTATGACGCACTAGCGGACCCGACAGACGTTGTCCTGCATAATATTTCAAGCGATTATTATGTTAAACAAAGTATGAAAGTATCGACATCTGCCGGACTGATTTGTGAAACTGAACCATTCAGGGCGCCACCCAAACGCAAAATAAATCAATCAAATCAGTCCAACCGTTTAAGAGGAGTTCAGTGACATACACACATACAATACAATTAAATATTTAAAGATAGAAGTAATAATTTCTGTAAAATAGACTAAAAGTTATTCCGTTCTCGGCTCCCGTTATTCATTACAAAAAGTTCGAGGCGTGGCTGCCAGATGTTGAGGGTACGCCGACAGAGAAAAATTATACAATTAATGCTTTTGAGGGTGACGAAATTTTTGCGACTCAAGTTTAAGCTCCTCGTTAATATCTATTAATATATTTGAGATCGAAAGACTTTAAACGAAAACACAATTTTCATTCGGGTAGATAAAAATAAAATAAAAAAAAGGGTGCGTGTACTTAAGTACGCGCGTAAGAAGCTATACTTCATTGGCATTATTAAAAATAGTTTTTGATTGCATGCCAATAATTAATTACAATTAAATAATCAAAGACTGGAAAAGGAGTCATTATAGTCAATAAAGTACAGTTTACATTTGAAAAATCAAATAAATAAATATTTATTATTATTTTCTTACATTAAGTGTAACATAAATTCTATTATTATTCGAATGTTGTTTTTAAATTATGTCCAATGCCGTAGCATCTTCCGTGGGCAACTTCATTCCGTTAATTTTGTGTCACGGTGCGCGCGCATCGTAAAATTTCACTCATAAATTTTTCATAACGCGCCTAAAGAAGTATAACTTCAAAAATATGTTTCCGTAAGAACTGCTGAACGTGCTGGTACTAACAACACTAATTAACTTTCTAAAAAAACGTATTGTGAAACATCTGCAACATCAGCCCTTATGTCTCAGCTGGGGTTCACGGGAATCCAAACAACAACTATCGATCTCTGGAAGTATTGAACTGATTTTGATAATTAATTAAGTAGTTTGATTTGCAAAGTTTAACAAAAGACCGGTCGAACGAAATATTTATTAAACGAGAGAGATATTGATTGACATCTTAATAATAACTAAACAATCAGACATACATGTCTAACTACTAAAAAACTGCCCTGCGATTCTGTAACTCACTTCACGAACTCACACAGCGGTTTTCGCATCGGCGGTCCCTCTCAAATCAGTCGTGAAGCAGTCATTTTATGATTTGGCATTCTGATAAACAATAAAGTACAAGCTCCCACCTTTTCAGAATGCCAAATCATAAAATGACTGCTTCACGACTGATTTGAGAGCGACCGCCGATGCGAAAACCGCTGTGTGAGTTCGTGAAGTGAGTTACAGAATCGCAGGGCAGAGCTTATTACAGTTTTCATCATTATCTAGAACGATTCATAATTTTTCAATTAACGGGTCACAAGCCGGGGCGGGTCGCTATTTTGTATTCTCACAATTTGATCGTCTATAATAGCGATATACGCAAAGCCTACTTCTCAAACATTTACGGTAAAGAATCTTTACGAACGCTCATTACTGCGTCTGGTTGTTTTATTACATAGCCTATTAAATACAAAATTCCAGCACGTCTCTATCTTAGCTGTAGATTACTCTGAACTACAAATTATTGTAGGTATTTCTTTCGTGGTAATAATTTATGTTAACTTGATTCACGAGATAAATTATCGTTAATAATTTCTACATATTAAAAATGCTGTGGTAAATGGTAAACCTTTAAACTTAAGATTACAGATTTTTTCCTATATAGATATAGCAACTGATTGCCAAAAGATCCAAATAATCTTTCTTTGTTAAACCTACAGTTCTAACTTGGGGGTTTTATTTACAAATTTAGGGGGAATTAAGTCATTGTTTTATTTTATACCTACACAATTTTAATGGAAATGAATCTAGGTAAACTTACAGAATCATTTTGTACATATCCAGACACGCAGAAAGTGCTTCATCTGAACTTACTAAAAAAAAAAACTTTTACATTCTTAAAAAAATTCACGATTACCTCCAATTTATATTAAGCTTTAAACCAACGAACAAATTAAAAATCAAGCGTTGGAACTGAAATGTCAAAAAGCTATAATACTCCGAGATCAAAATAACAGCTATTTTATAATACTTGAATGTATTTATATACTTCCAAGCGAGTGTACAAACGTTAGGAGTTTTTAATCGATATTTAGGGGTATTTGAAGTTAGTTCTGGAACATTCTGTAGGAGTTGTCATCACTGAATCTACGTAGTATTAAAAACATGCCATAGCCAGTGAGTAGAAGCACCACATGCGAGCCGCGGTTAGCCGATCATTATTTTTTTTTTTTTTCAAAGACAATTCACACCAATTGACCGAGTCCCATGCTAAGCTGGTGAAGCTTGTGTTATGGGTACTAGGCAACGGATATACATACATAGATAGATAGACATATAAATACATATTTAAACACCCAAGACCTAAGCACAACACCAAATGCTCATCACATCGATGTTCGTCTCAGCCGAGGATCGAACCCGGGACCCATGGATTCGCAGTCAGGGGTACTAACCACTAGACCAATGAGTCGTCAATGACAGAGACGAGTAATTGGTTCAAACAAAGAATGTTTTATGACTTGAGTTGAATATGGAATGAAATACCCTTGGTATCACTTTTCTACGCTCATAATTGTGACGTGAAATATCGAACTATATATTTAATTTATCTTAAATATAATTTATCGAACGAACTGGTACTGAAACAAATTATAAGTAAATGACGTGACCATTCAATGCCGGAGAGTAGACTCGACTCCCTAAATACATACAGATAAGGAATAAAATTTAAATCACAGCTATCTTGGTTCGTGTAAGGGACTTAAAATCGGTATGTGCGTCGTAAAATCAATCGTAAAACATTTCTTTACGTTAACAGATGTTAATAAACACCCAAACTGCTATTCATTACATTTGAACGATCATCAATAGACCTCACTGTATTTTAAGTTGAAGTTCTTATGGTGGTTTAAGAATTTTATGATTCTAAATTTAAATATAGTTTAGAATTAATTTGGGCATTATGGAGTGAGCCTCCACAGAATGATAACTTCCAACAAGCTCCCATTCTCGCTTACTATTTTAGGTTAATAGATTTCTCTCCGCCGGGGACTGACGTTAAGCGTATGATGGTATACAGGTTGGCTAAAAAGTCGTAGATTGGGGGTTAGATGGGGTCATCAGCTGCAAAAAATTGTTCTTCGGGAGGTCCTTAAGCTCAACCCCTGCAGAGTTATAATCTATTTTTCGTTTTATAAGAAGATTGACTTTTTTACTTATTCTTCTTAACATTCGACAAAATCTACATTCATTATATTTTTCATAATTTACACTAGATTGACACTGATGAGTCCTTGCGTTGGACATGCCATTTATGGTTGTTTATTGGGTGTATTTATTTATTTAAATAGCAAAAGGTTTCGGATAAAATTAAAATCATTTAATATTTAAATTCCCCTCCGGACGGTTTTTATGTCATCGGTTTCTGGTGGTCGTCTGTTTCTAACTACTGGGTTATTTCAAGTAAAAACTTACGGTCCGCAAATATGTTAAACATAAGTATGGAGTTAAGATTTGAAATCTAAAAATCTCCATACAGATCATTTTCAAATGATTAAAACCCTTTGCCTCTAAGCATTCGCCCTTAAACAAAAAATGCCACATGGTTACAGCGGAAATTGTGTTACACGTTGTTTAATAGTTTTCGAAACATTCCAGTTTTGTATTTAAACGTAGCCTGTTTTGCTTTTTAATCATACATTTTGTAATCAAACTTCGTGACATAAAAACTAGTGACAAAAAAGAGCGTCGACATTACACAATAAAAATGAAATTTTTGTTGAGATTTGGGGCGAACGGGTTGTCGGGAGAGCTATGTTTTTGTGGGTGCTTTGATGGTAGACCGATATTTTATACACCTGACGAAGGTGACTTTGATTGCATACCAAAATACTCAAAGGATATAGTGTTCTGATTAAATTAAGTTTACTTTATTCGAAAGTAAAAGATTATCTCTATATATATAAAATTCTTGCGTGACAATGTTCGTTCCCATACTCCTCCGAACCGGCTGTACCGATTCTTTTAAACTTGTCCATCCCAAATTTTTATTTTTATTTTTTAGACATTTTTATTTTTTTTTTAATTTTCCTATGATACAGCATACAAAAATACATACAACCCCTAATTTTCTCCCCTCAACGATCAACCCCTATTTTTTATTATTGTAGATAAATATTTTTATTGAACTAAAAAAATGTTTCCTAGAAATAATATACATGGCAAAACGACGTTTGCCATGTAGTTAGTATATAAAAAATTGCTTAATTGCTTATTGATATTTGCGTTGTTTTGTTCAAATGAAAACAATAGCAGAAATTTGATGAAACATCAAAATGTTTAGCACACAAGATCTATGTCAAAATTATGTATATACACGTGAATCTAAACGACTGAATTTATGTTCATTAAAGGTAGGGATGCATCCGATACCGATGCCGATACCGATATATCGGCGATACTTTGGGTTTGCCGATATATCGGCATCGGCGATATTTTCATTGCCGATTCACCGATACTTTACGCTATAAAAAAATAATGTAAACGCGCATTTTGTATGATCTAGTTTGTTGCAAACGAGCCACGGACTATTGTTGCCCGAGAAATCCCCGCGTTTTATTCAGTTTGTTGTCTCTATCATTCGCTTGGGGACAAAGCATTATTAACACTTTTGCATTACAATATAAAAATTGAACATAATTAAATGAAAAGGAGGGCAAAATACATATTACATATAAACAAAAAAAAGTCTACATGAAAAATAAAAAGTGCACATAAATCACGATAATTTACGATCAGTCTTACGTCAGTTAGTAGTTAGTACGTAAAACTCTTGTTGGATTGATTAGCAGACCAACATTTTTACTCGAGTTAACTATCTTTGCCAGCGCATAGTTATTAGATATTATGGCTTGCGGGAGATCATTGAGACTTTATTGAATGTAGATTTGAAGATCATTTAGTTGGCTTTTAACTGCTGTCGCCAGTAGTATTTTTTCGATACGAAATTTAATAAAATACACAATTACAATAATGTTATCATTGTTAATTTTAATTATTAACAGTTATTTATTTTATTTTAATTTAATTATTACTCTTAATTCTTAATTTTAGTAACCAAAACCTTTAAAATTATTCAAAGTTTGTCACTATTTTTTGTATATGTATATGTTTTTTTATTAAAAATTATAAACTTCAACTTAACTTCATATATTTTACCTTAATTTAATTTTAATTCAATAAGCGTTGGTATCGGTATCGGTATCGGTATCGACGATATTCCTATAAGTGTATCGGCATCGGTATCGTATCGGCAAAAAAGCGTATCGATGCATCCCTAATTAAAGGTAATATTTTCGTAAAATTGTCTTCATGTTTATTTGAAAATTGTTGTAAGATGACTTAGATACAAGCTAAGTTTCTTCAATTGATTCCACCAGCCGAATTAGGTATTACGTACTTAATAATTTTTATTGTTTTTTTTCACTTCGTAAATAATTCAACCTTTTTGTATGTTCTTTATTCTTTGGCTATATGTTTAGTATAGTTGTTTTTTATTGTATATAATTAATGTTAGCTGTAGGAATACAAAAAACAACCGTGAAAATGTTATCGAATAATCAGAAACTCGCTTATATTGGAAATAATTTAAACTTCACTCTAGTCTCTAACATTCAATGGACTTGCAAGTGAGCAACTCGGTAAATCTTGTACAAGCCGTATAAGATAATCAAGATAATAGAACGGAACGGACCGCAGTAGCCACTAGTAATTTACTGGTCATAATTATTTTCACTTGTTATACCAATTCGTTGCGAGCTGCCCCCGCGCACTTCGTTTCGCTTTAATATTTTTTTTTACTTAGGCTTTTTAATAGCTACATACTATCATATGGAAAAAAATGTTGTATTTTCCTATTTTTCTCTGGATAAAAACCTCAAGGAAAAATAAAAAA
The DNA here is from genome assembly GCF_905475465.1 of Pieris napi. Lineage (NCBI taxonomy): Eukaryota > Metazoa > Arthropoda > Insecta > Lepidoptera > Pieridae > Pieris > Pieris napi. The sequence goes on along the minus strand of NC_062259.1, from coordinate 12,205,681 downwards.
ATTACTCGAATTTGTCCAGCCTTAGAGTTTGGCGCTTAGCAACATTTTGCTATTAATTTTATTTTATTTGTACACTCAATACAGATATAAATAAAATCTACAATTTTATAATGAATTTCATGCAGCAGAAGAATGATCGAGAATATATAATAACAAGTGAAAACCAATAAAATAGAAAACACGGCAACCAATTTGTTAACGATAAGTACCAAAGTACAACCGTTATGAAAGCAAGGTTACAATACACTCAAATTACCTGAGGTTTCTCGAGGGTTTTTGTAACCGTTACCAGGTATGGTCCGTGGCTTTACGTGAAGGGAAGGCGAGATTAAAACTAGTTTGGGAACCCAAACCAGGTAATGCGTGGCTGTTCGAATGGAACAACGGAGTTTTATAGATGTGATGTATCAAATTAAATAAGTTTAGTCCAGTACCGACATTGTTAGAGTTTTACGTTATATTAAGAGGAAACACAACATTAATAGATACAAAAAGAAGAAATAAAATATTAGTCAATCTTTGGTATCTCGTTAATTTTCTTACTCTTCAACACCTGCCGTAGGTTTTTTTATCTAGGTTGGCTTCCTCGATAAATGTACTATCCAACACAAATAATTTCTCTCTCTCTCTTCTTCTATAGATTATCTCTAACATCTCTTCAAATACGTAAATAGTGCTAATTTATGAGCTGACCTTTGTAAATAAATGTTTTTTTAAATAGTTACATATATTGTTTACTTAATCGCGATAGAGTTTAATAACCCACTAATGTGCTTGGCCCTTGTATTCTAAAAATAAACTCAAACGCGATTGGTTGGGAACGGAATGTAGTATTATTTCTGTATGAGGACTACTTCATAATAAGGGAGCTTATTGTAAAATCACTTACAACTAAAACAGTTAAATATGCATTTTTATTAGAGATATTTTATCCGATGTTTCGTAGTGTACGTCAAGGTGTGCTAGTGTTATGCAAAGTTTTCTGATAAAAGTACACGCGAAATCTCAAACTGGCATTTCGTGGTTAAATTCTCATGTTCGCAAATTCTTTACTCATCATCTTACCTAAAACTAAAGATTTAACAGGAGATGTAAATATATTCTATACCGACCAATGATAGGATATTGTTTAATACTTGATTTGATTGTTATATTCTTTTTATAGAGTAATATCTGCATTTAAAAATTGCGTAGTATTTTTTGTGCCGACTTTAAAAACACAAATCTCATAAGTGTATGAATTCCAAATTCCTCACTATTTATTACTACATTCGTCACCCTGTTTAATAACTATAAAAGAAAACAAAGTTTTTCGTCTCTATTTCTCAAACTGTGTCAACGCTATCATAAAAAGAGATAGACTGATTTTATGAATGAGGGGGAAAGCGTAAAGTTATTTCCCTTACAGTATCAGAGCTATGGATTATCGTACAATGCTGACGGTTGCGGTACTTGTTGGGAGGGGACCATCGGTCGTTGCCCCAACCTTGTACCGATGTCAAATGCTCTCGCACTTCCGATAAAATATATGTAGGTTGTGTGATTATTTTTATATTAAAAGCGTACTCACACGAATCAACACACGTCATATTGTTGTTTTAGTATTTAAAGGCTTACTTTAAAAGATAATTTAAATCGTGTAAATTACTCAGATAAAAAAAGTCAAGTTAAATGAACTTAGAGCTTTTAAAACGTGGGCCTACTATCGTCTGCCTAGTCTCGTTCTATCTTCATTTAAAAGAGCTTCAAACTGCTTATTAAAAAAACTAGAGTAGCATTAGTGTGACAAAGTGTCATATATATTACATTAATTATTTTAAGGATTCCCATATGTCGCATTACCTCATTTACATTTTGTGAACAAATGAGAATGTTATCGTGTTAGCGTCTAATTAAAATTGACTAAACAAATTATGGAAATGTGACGTAAGCTTTCCGCTTGCCCGGGTTCAAAACGCTTAGTATTTTGTCGGGTGTCATATTTAGCGCTAAGTCCCGACTCTGAATCTCAACTTAAGTCCCAGTAACTGCGAGTTTATATACGACTTATTGCTGCTTGACGAGTTTTAGTGATGCGTTCGATTTGGGTAAACAATAATTGCTTAAGCGTCGAAGAATAAAAATATTTATTATAGTGACGTTATCTGAGAATTAAATTGTTTATAAATACATTTAAGTGCCTTACATTTATTTCGCTGGCAAGTGGGATGCATACATAAAAAAATATATTCAAAATCGCTATTGTAAAAGACGTAGGAAGACAACATTTATTACTAACGAAACACACACAGAACCACACAAAACAATAATAATGATCAAAAATTATGGACAGAAAAAAGAACGTACATTTTAAGTGTGAAATGTGTGTTGTGGTTGTAACTGAAATAGTAGAACAAATATATTTTTGTATGAGAAACTTCGCGCTCCGTGCGGTTAGAACAGAACGAGAACACGAATCTTCAAATAGTTTTTTTTTTAATTGTATGCAAAAACTACATCGTGTTAAAATTATCGTACTGACTTACATACTTGACCACCGTCAAATTAAGGCTCTTATCCTTCTGGTTATTTACGATATAAACCAATGGTTGATAAAATTGTACTGCATTTATTAATTAATTTAAAATCATCACGTAGGCATTCGAGTACATTGCATGGCCATCAATGCGTCCTTTGTAACGCGTCACCCATTTAACTGTCTCAAGGATTCATTGTTAAGTGCATTACTTTGCTGTTTATTTTTATTATGTACATCAAATTCTTTTACGCATCTGGCGAAGTCTACAATATTAATGCAGTAATGTATGCTACTGTTGTAACAGGAGAAAAATTAAAAGCACAAGATGAAAAAAGTTGAATACAGATACAAAAATAAAAAGCATTATGCTTAATGGTTTCTATTATATTTATCTTATCCATTTTTAAATCGACAGCATAAAAGCTTTTTGTTAAATAGTTTGGTGTGTATTGGCACAAACTAACTGTTGTGGTCTCTGGCAGAATTACCAGCGGCGTGGAACACGTCTGCCCCTCAGCATAATGCTTAGCCAGGGCCAGTTACAACCTCAACACACACACATTACTTAAAAAGTACCTTATTCTTTAATTAGTTGTTTTTTTGAATTTCGTTAGTAATAAATGTAATGTCTATGTCTATATAGATATATATTATAAACTAGATGACCCCGTGAACTTTGTTTCACCAACATCTATTTGTGTCAAAACTTAAAAAAAAAACAAATTATTACTAACCAAAAAATTACGTTCTCGAGTTTCAGCGAGACTAACGAACAGCAATTCATTTTTATATATAAAGATAGATAGATTGGCCCAGAACAGACATAATTTAACATTACGATCTAGCCTAACTTAAGACTAATAGTATTTATACACTGTGGTAAATAAGGAAATAAACTTAAGTGCTTAAAATTTTCTTTCTATAATATTTAAGACGTGCCAATTCTTTCTTATCCTCATTACAAACGTCGATACTTTGTGGTCGATTTCTCGGAATAGTTCGAGGTGCGCCTGCGTCGACCACGTTCATATCTCCGGCACACTTTCGTTGACATGTACTAGCAATCAAGAAATCAGGGTAACATTTCACAATGACTACCGATATGTAGAACTTTCTGAAGCAGCAATAGGATTTTTTAAATAAAAACATTTATTAATTTAAATAGTATTTAATTACCTGTCGCAATAGCTTTTATTTCCAATCAACATATGTACTATTATTTTTAGCCTCAAATCAAATCAACGAAGTCACTCGAAGGTAACATATGTAGTACACATATATATGTTATTAGATATAATAATATAGCTAATTTATATGTATTTAAAATAGACGTAATAGTTCAAGCACCAAAACATTTAAATGTTCGTTTTCGATTGTCTCTCACATACGAAGTTAACGAAAGTAATATACAATAAATATAATATTTTGTAGTAAAACTTATTTTGTCATTAAATAAATCTTAAAATCCATCTTCCATTCATAAAAAACCGATATCCAAAAACTAGTATCTGAAGATTCTCAGGCCTTTCTCAATCTAATCAATAGTTTATAAAATTCCCTTGTAAATGAAACTAAATCAAAGTTTCTGCTGATACATAATCTAGAATCAATCTACTTTACTCCTGTCAAAGACACCTATTCTATTCGAAAAAAAACTAAACATTAATTTGACATATTTTTATGACTCAATTTATACCAACAATCACAAAAAAAAATTTGTTAATACAACCATCAGAATAGCCACATCCTCAAACCTTAACATAATTTTGGAACCCAACTAGTGTCAGCTAATTAAGTGACAAACCAATCGCGTGTTAGTGACTGAAGAGGGAATTGGGATATGGGCTGGCCGTAGAAAGTCACGCAAAGTCAGTCCATAATTAATTAGGGGACGAAAGATGGCAAAGATCACACCTTCGTGAATTCGGGGTTCAAACATTTTTATTACACGTTTTTACGAGTATATCTTTCTTGGCGCTTTTAAATAAATTTATTTCAATTTATTTTGATATACGTTACATAATACGGCGTACACGAAACTGTATTAATTAAATATGAAATCAACAAATATTAAACTCTACTATCCAGTTTTTTTTAATCAAAATGTTCACTAACAATACAAAACTTCATATGATCACTTGCAATTTTAAACAACATATTCTCACTTATACTTTATTTATATATAAGTGTTATGTAGAAATTATTATGAAGTACCGTTAACACTTCAAATGGTAGACTAGTTGTCCACGATACAGGGAATCCTAGGGGGCTAGTGAGTCTTTTTTACTATGTGTAATAAATATGTTTCTTCTTATCTTCCTGCATCGAAATTGCAATGAATTACCTCTATAACGATTATTAATATCTACGATGTGTTTACGAATCATCCAGAAATCCTTGACCACTTGGCCTTTGATACAATAATAAAAATATAAAGAATGATTCGGCCATACATATAGGGGCAGATGTACACGATTGATTAATTATTCCGACCGATGCTTTGTTTCGAGAGGACCTACGTATTTGGTTATGGAATGCGACGGGCGCATTCGGCCCTCGCTACGGAAGCGCTTACTCAACCGCTTCGAAAAATCGCATGAAAAAACATTCTTATGATATGTATAGGTTCAAAGAACAGTCACAAAATTTGAAAGGTTTCTTGATTTTCTTGGAAGAAATTTACTTAATAGGTATTTTTATAATTTAGTGAGAGACTTAGGGTCTGTTTCACAAAGTATGGATAAAGTACCAAATAGCTATGCAACACATAAATTATTTGGAAGATAAATTGTGCTATTTGACATTCATCGGACTCATAACTTATGATGGACTTTATGTGACGAGTAGCGCTATCTGACAGTCGTGAAACGCAACAATAGTGTTTATCCTACCAATAAGTAATAAATAGCTAATTTGGAACTTATGTAGAACTTATCCGTACATTGTGAAACAGACCCTTAAAATTCATAATATTCGACTGAATAAATATAATCTTGCTTATTTAATACAGACTTACGAAGAAATAAACACTATATCGGAAGTGCAATTGACCAACTAGGAGAATGTGGGCTCAACCCAAACCAGAACCTTACTATTCAGACTCGGTAGAAAAATATTTAATTATTTAAAAGTGTGTACAACTACGGTCTTTATATACCTCTCTCGCTTGTACTCATAATTATCACCATACACGCTCGACGGTTGTTTTTTTGCTATTGCAAGATCATTTAGATTCTGATCCAGAGAAGTACGAACAGGTCTGCCAGCCCCGCCTTCATACTCGCTCATTAAAATAAAACAAACCAACACAACATATTGTAAAGGCAGGATCTGCTATTAAACACTTGACGCAAAACCTACTAAATTGAACATGAAATTAATATATTTGTTTATTTATTTTTTAATGTAATAGGAGGCAAATAGGCAGGAGGCTCTCTGATATTAAGTTATACCCCCTATGGACACTCACTTTGTTCTAAGAATTGATACGCTCTTTTCTACAGACCCTAAGTCGAATTGGTTCGGAATTACTTCAGTGGGCAGCTGGTTCCACATAGTGGTGGTGCGCAATAAAGAGAAACTATAATGGTACTCTATTACTGTCAATTTGATTAATATTCAATGCGTTAATCATTTTAGAACTGCATCGCGTCTTTATTATAGTGTCGATCGCCTTCTATGTATTTCTTGTATGATAATCAAATTGTGACATTACCATCGAGACTAGAATAAATAATAGCAACACTCAGCGACATCATTACCTCAAATGAAATTATTATTTTACGCTGATTTGTTTTGTAAATTTAAAACTACGTGCTACTGTTGACATGCGGCCTGCATCTTCCTATACGGTCTATTAGTTGACTCATTGAATACTTACGCAAAATTAACCCCCTAAAGAGCATTTGGGTGATTTCCTTTCACGCAAGAGAAAACAAGTGTCCATTTTTAAACATTATTTTTATAAGCATACAATAATATCAATTATAGAACATTATAAGGACAGGTCTATACTTTCTACTCACATTTGACGATTACAGTTGCTGTCTTTGTGACAATGTATCTAAAAAAACTTATATATAGTTCTTAAATTAATATTACCAATTAAATTCGATTTCGAAATGCGTAAACAACCTACGAAATCGAAAAATCGTTCCGCATTGTGAATCTATAAATAGCATGAAACTTATGATTATGAATGAGCAACGCGCCAATGTTGCATGTTGAGAAAACCAAGTTGGCCAGTGAGCTACAAAGTCACGCGGCCGAGATATGCCAGCTGCACTTTCCCAAGTAAAAAACGCGTTGCTTCGGAAACCCAGAACCGGTCAAAGTAAGTTAAGCGATCTACTAGTTGTTCCGTGAAAGCTAACGCTTACTAGGGCTCGCTTTTTGTGGTATAGACTCTACATTTTCTAAAAAAACTCATATAAAATGTTGTGATTTAGTATATACCACTGGCGTTTTTTAAAGGCGCTCTTTGCCACTTTGTGTAACCAGCTGCCCATTGAAGTGTTTCCAAACCTTTAAAAAAAACATTTAAAGGCCGGTAACGCGCTTACTAGTCTTCTGGCAGTATTAATGACCCATTTGACCCTGTTCTTAAAAAAAGTAAACAGTGACAATTAAATGAATTCGCGTCGAACTGGATTCATATTTTTGAATTATAATATCTGAAATATAAATCACTCTATTCGATCTTATTCACAAGTATAAACCATAGACAACAGACCATCAGCACAAATTTAACTACGTTTTTTACAGAAAAAAATACAGTTAAATTTAGATCGGAATCAAAAACCAAATACAATCCTTAGCTTTTGAGAAAAAGAGTTGGTTTATTTCAGTCACCTTTAAAAAAGTTGGAACTCTTTTCTAGATTAAGTTTAAACAATCAAACTAAACTTAGTCCTGAGTGCTCGAGTGAAAATAGCTGTAACTTAATGAAATATTTATAGCTGAAGCTCGTGACTTCGTATGGAAACGGAAAAACTGAAATAAATTCAGCTACCGTTGAAATTTATAACTTTATTTAATTACTAGCTGACCGGGCAAACGTCGTTTTGCCATGTATATTTAAAAAAATAAGTAGGGGTTGATCGTAGAGGGGTGAAAAAAGTAGGGGTTGTATGTATTTTTTAATGCTGTATCATAAAAAAATAGAAATTAAAAATTTTGTCTAAAAAATTTAAAAAAAAATTTAGGGGTGGACTGCCCCAACATTTAGGGGGATGAAAAATAGATGTTGGCCGATTCTCATAGATACCGGATAAGCACAAAAAATTTCATCAAAATCGGTCAAGCCGTTTCGGAGGAGTATGGCAACGAAAACTGTGACACGAGAATTTTATATATTAGATAAATCAAGTTGTAATCTGTTGTCATTCCTTGCTGATGAGATTGTTGCGCAATTAGTTTTAATTTTCATTTGCTTAATATGCGATAAATAAAGAAACGTACGAGTAACAAAGGATTTTTATGAGTGCATTTAATATACATGTATCGGCTGTGTACAGAAAAATGGATTGAGTAAAGTATTCTTCGCGATGCAAGGGTTTTTGGTTCTTATATAAATAAGTAAGGGAGCGTTCAAGTATTACATCACGCAATTTTTGGAGATTATTGGAAACCCCCCCCCATGTAACGCGTCGTAACGTTTTTCTGTACCCAAGTATAATAAAACGTTTCGTGACCACCTAGTGACTCTTTATACCTAAAAGTTACCATTATGTGGTAACTTTTAGTAAAGTACGTAATACATGAACGCTCCCTAATTTCTAGGCTAGGATATTATTAAATTGAGAATAAAAAAATCTTTTAAATGTGTTAGACAAATGGTATTTCAAGATATCCCTTTTAATTCAAATCCTCTGTTAAGGGCTTTCATTAAAAGTGACGCTTTCCGTAAAGCAATTTAAGTATTTAGTCCAATTGAAACTATTTCTATTCATAGAAACATTAACTTCGCGAATGCAAAAGTTAGGTACAATGGCAATAGATAATATTGTCTGCAGTTGCTATTTTGAATTACACGTGCGGCGTATCTGTACTGGGTTTTATTCCCGGCGAAATGTTGCATAATAAACAACAGAAAGCATTTCGTCATAGGACATAACTTCTCTTACTCTGGTACAGAAATATTTGTTTGGGAACCGTGACAAAATGAGCATTAGCATCTAATTTTCAAAACGTGACGATTATTAATCACTGATTGCTCAAAATCTGCAATACATTAAAAATCACGTTTTGCTTAATATTAACATGAATTACGTTGCTACTTTTTTATATATTAATACATTTAGTGTGTGTTACAAGAGGATGTAAAGACGTAAGAGATAATATAAATAAATCATTAAATTCACGTATAGGCGTTGACCTAAAACCGCCAATTTTTATTTTTTTATTTTTAATTAGAGATCATTCAATTCATACCGAAAACGGAAATGGAGAAGTAGATAACGCTTTGCTAGCCTGTCATAACTTCGCACAGAGATTTTTAACAATTAGGAATTAGACATTTTAGGTATAATGTAGCACTGTAATAGTGAATTAAATCGTTGTTTCATATACACATAACATATATGGAAGGGCGTCCATGTATAGTTCGGAAACATTTTGAAAAAAACAATCTAATCTCGAACTGTCAAGTTTAGTAGTCAAATATTTAAACTTATTAAAGTAATTTTGGGTCTTTAAACAGAGGAAAACTTAACCATTTGAAAGTTATCGTAATTGCAGTTAATGAATATTGAAACTGTATTTTTTACTTTTATAAATATTATCATTGAGTGAGATAACCTACATTTTCGTTCTATATTTTAAATAGGACGGACGGTTTGAATAAAATATTTCATTGAATACTTAAACGGAGTGCATTTTATAGCCATGCTACAGATTTAAAACGTTATAAATTTATAAACGTATAGCCATTTAAGATCTTGTCTGTTTCAGCCAAGCTATTTAGTTTATATCCGAGGCACTTAAGGCCGATCCTTGTATCCTTTTCCCAAGGGATCAGGGCATCTAGAGCAATACAGCCTGATCGAATTATGCAGGCCTCTTTATTATGCTCCAAGTTATTCCTTTCGCCTCGGCAATATTGCTTCGCTGCCTGTTTGGACGGCCACGATTCCTTTTTCCTGGGGATTCCAGTCGAGAGGTTGCAGTGTTCCCGTGAAGCGTATGGCCCACTTCCATTTATACCCTGTAACCTGGGATAACAATATTTTTTATAGTTTGTGAATTATTGTGTTAAAAATTATTAATAAACTTATCTAACATTTCGCGCTTAAAACCGCGTATATTGTCCCGCTCAACCCTCGAGGCGTCTATGCTCTGTAATTGGGATTTAAGTGTAGTATTAAGCTATAATATTCACAATAGCTTCCCTCAAAGAGCATAAATAAGGAGCTTATTGCAAGCGTTTATCGAGTTAATGATTTATATATTTATGGTCATAGATCAGACAATGATAAGTAGTGGGCCATACTCACTTGCATTAATATCCTGTAACCTGGGATAACAATATTTTTTATAGTTTGTGAATTATTCTGTTATAAATTAGAAATTATTTACATAACCTATGATTAAAACGGTAATAGCATTTAATTATTTAAAAACTTATCTAACATTTCGCGCTTAAAACCGCGTATATTGTCCCGCTCAACCCTCGAGGCTTTTATGCTGTAATTGGGTTTTTAAGTATTAAGCCTCATATAATATTCACAATAGCTTCCCTCAAAGAGCATAAATAAGGAGCTTATTGCAAGCGTTTATCGAGTCAATGATTTATATACATATAAATCAGACAATGATAAGTAAATTAATTCATATATCGAGTGTTTCATATTTTAATAGTGCCTTCAAGATTTCTTAATACTAATTTAATTGCTTGTCCTGTTAAGTAATGAAATTGCATTTATCGTCTTCTGACCTATGGCCACTGAATTATTTGTTTTATACTGAATATTTTAAACGTGGAGTCAATAAGCCATAGTATTTTAAAGGACATATTAATTAATGTTTAAAGTGTTAAGCTAATTTACTTGGCACGTTCTTGTAGGGTTATCGTAATATAAATTTCATAGCATCAGATCTTACGTTGGTATTTTTTTATTTGGTAACGCTGTTTTGTGTTACGTAAAACAATTAATTAATCAGTTGAAGTACACTGCGCAGTATTGCGTTCTTCAAGGAAATATGAAGTTCCCCAAGGATTTTCTTAGCCAGAGACGATACGAAAATAGATCTTCGAAGGTTTTAAGAAGACATATGTAAATCTTAGCGTGTCTCACCGGGCGAGTCGGCTAGCTATTTCAACATTAGGTCGTAATTATTAAATTGTTCACTCTTATATATATATATTTTTTTACTATATTCTCTTATATGAAATAGAGTTAAGCTTAAACTTAAGTCCATTTATCACCCCATAATACATTGTCAACAAAATATTAGTCATTTTAATAAAATGCTGTCATACATTATTGAAAATGTCTCGGTATGCATCGACATAGTTATAAAAATATATCCTGTACTTGAAACCCAGTTTCGATTCGTCTTGTACCGGTTTACACGTTGATTTCCTTGGTGAGGTCATTGAATAGTTGAGATCCTTTTACGGAATACCTTAAACTGTATCATTATCAAAGCCGTGCCGGGGCTCACATAACGAGAATACAATAACAAGTGAATAAAATATTAAAATACATGTTCTTCGCATTCCAAGCAATTTACTTGTGAATTATTATTCAGTTTCACGATGTGTCTTCTATAAGTAATCTGTATTTAAGGAAACTAACTATCGACTAGTTATTAAATACCTAGTCAAAATTTAGTTTCGTTTAATAACTTAGTTATGTATAATGGGCACCGCACCACCATACACCATCCAAACCATCGAACAAACCTGAATAAACCAAATGAGTTCCAAAAGCAAGCAAGCAACAACTAATGATTTCGTATTCAGTACGTAATCCAATAGTTTTCTCTATTAACGTTTAGTGAATGTAACTTACCGTTGTTTCATAAATATGATAATATCCATGTCTCATCGTCTAGACCACAGTGAACCTACGTAAGGGCGTAGAATCGTCAAAGGGCGTGGGCGTGGCACATTCCTGAACAATAGATATAGCGAATCTACGCTTAAACAGTACTGATTCATAGAGTTAATATACGAAGCCCATAGCCTCATTAACGTTAATTAAAGACAATGCTCTTCGTTATGGCTTGGGAAGAACAATACTATAGTTGTCTGTGTGTACCCTTATGAGCGAAATTAGGCTTTATTCCGCTGTTACTAAGGATCTGAATTGGATCACGCAACTTGACAAAACGAGACGAGACTTTTAGTTAGTTTTAGCTAGTGTAATGAGACCGATTCAGCTTTTATAAGAGCGTTATTATATTAAGTTGGACTTAGTTAACGTCCCCTTATAAGTTATACACAGTTGTAAAAGCTTGAAATTGTGTATGGTTTTATGCTTTTTGCATAACAATTTTCAATGCGGGAATTTAATTGATTTACCTTTAGAATTTAACTGAACATTTTCAAATGTGTGACACCGTGACTCACCTTTATGCATCAGTTTTAGTTACTATAAATATTACTTCGGCACAGATAAACTTCTATTGAAATTTTCATTTCTTAGAACCGAAAGAGTACCGAATCCCTTGCAGTGTTTACGTTAAACATTTCGTAACATAAACAAATTTCTTAGTTCGTGAGTGCCTGTAATCTATCATTTCCGGCCATCAAAACATTAAGCAGAGATCACATCTTGAGCTCATTACACCGGGAAGCGCCAATTATGGGTATCAGAACGCATTTCATAAATCAATGTACGCTCACGCAATGCCCTAAATAACGAAATTATAAATGATTTTTTTATAAACATGTTTTTTTTATTTTCGATTCGTTCGCGTGTTAATCTACACATGATTATATTATATCACCGTAGTAGTTTAAATGGATATATAAAGTAGGCTATTTGTATATAAGAAAGAAACCATCGCCTTATATTGTTTTTTGTCATTTTAAGTGATACCGTCGCCCATGAACCCTCTCAAATTGACGGCCATTAAAAAATTGGTTCGCTCTCTTCTTGAAGAACCCTAAGTAATTTTTTAAGAAAGAATACGAAGGGCGGTCTTTGCATCCACCACCGTGTGGTGAGCGTCCCGTTGAAGGAAGCCCAGAGATTATGGGCCTAGATGAAATAAACTAGTTGCAAAATTGTATGATTATTTTGACTAAAATACATTTAATGCCAAAATGGAATTTTCAGCTGGTAACTTTAGGAATTAATATTGCTATCTATTATATGATTTCGGGACGATGTTTTAACTTCCAACTTCAAGTTATCTAATACTGTAGACGGGATGGGACAAACTTTTATATCTTTTTATTGTTAACTCGTAAGCGAATAAAGCCAATTAAACGACCTAATTGAGTATAACAAGTAGTAATAGTGAGGCACAGGAAACAGATGCAACATAATTCTCTGCTGTACGGATACTGGCAGGAAAGCTTCGAAGATTATTTCCTTGATTTGCAACCATATATCACAGATTACATTGGAAATCGACTTTCTATGTCGTATTTGTGGTCTCATCGTTTACGCTCGGATTACGGAAGTATGGCATTCTGTTCACAGTTGTAAGCGACTTGTATTGTATTTTTACATATACCACCGAGTTCTGTGGTGAACTCGCCTAAAACAGTTAAAATATTACTTTTAATTCGTTTTGCAACCCAATCCTATGATAAACTCTACCATATTGTTTAATAAATTGTCAATCTTTCTAAATCTACAGAAGTTTATTTGTCATTTAATGTTTCGTTGAACTTGCTTATCGGTAGTCATTTGTGTTATCAGGGTACAAATATGTGCCGACAATGTAAAGATCTATCACATTGTCTTTCATACATACTACATTGTCAATCTCCCTTACGCTACAGAAGCTTATTATTATTATATTTCGTTGATGCTGTGTTTTCATAGAGTTAAACAATGTCTACAATGTAGAGATCTTATTAGCAGATAATTATATTCGAGTTTGTTGGTTACTAAAATATATCTCTTTTATTATAAAGGGTTTTACCCTACATTACTTAATTAAAAAACACCTTTAAAAAGTTTATATATTAGAAGAAAATTATCTACGCATCTGGTTAGAAAACAATTATGATATCATAACGTTACTGTTATTGTTTACTTGTATTTATTTAGCCTTCGCCGTAATTTCTACAATTCAAAATCCTTATTATCTTGTAATAAAGGCCAAAATACCAAACCATGACACGAATTGACTAAGCAAAGAATCTCTATAACAGCCGCGTTTAATCTCTCTTTGTTACGTTCCCTAGTGTTATAATTCTTTTTACAATTGTATTGTTCGAACGCCCCACTTCTTGGTTGCTAACTCCCCTCGACGCACTTAATGGACGAAACTTGAGTTCATTGGGGTGACACATTTCATAGCGATTACGTCATCATATTTGTGAACAAAATTTTAAAGATGCACTCTGATGCATTTCACCCAAATAACATTTTTAGTATTTTTCGATGGAAATTTCATGTTTTTTTAATTACGTCAGGTTACGATCGGGAATAAATACCTACGACTTCAGGTGCACGTACGTCCGCTATTCCGTAGGTCTCCGAGTTCGATTCCGTAGGTCTCAGAGACAATTATGTTATAACGCTAATTAAAGATTTAAGTTGACGCCTAGTAGATAGTAACGGTGATTCCAGAGCAGCCCTGCGATTCTGTAACTCACTTTTCGAACTCACACAGCGGTTTTTGCATCGGCGGTCGCTCTCAAATCAGTCGTGAAGCAGTCATTTTATGATTTGGCATTCTGAAAAGGTGTGAGCTTGTAGTTTATTGTTTATCAGAATGCCAAATCATAAAATGACTGCTTCACGACTGATTTGAGAGCGACCGCCGATGCAAAAACCGCTGTGTGAGTTCGAAAAGTGAGTTACAGAATCGCAGGGTTGGTGCTTTCCTCGCTCAACGAATAAGTATCGCATTACAGCGAGGGTATGGCAGTGTTAAAGGTGCACTGCCACAGGGACCAAACTTTTAAATTTTCTATTTTTAGCTAATTATTATTATTATTATGTCGGATATGAATATCTTAAATTTTCCGACATTATTTTGTACAATCACGATATTATTTTGTTCTAAATTCAAATTTTAATGATGCCTTTATGCCGAAAGTAGCTACTTATCATACTTTATCTTTAGATTTGTTTGAGACTATGGTCACACAATTATACTCGTATAACTTTAAATACCTTAACCCGCGATATATGAATTATTGCGCAAAATGAAGGTACATTCTCAAGTATTGTACGCAAGCATATCCGAGAAAATGCTGTTTTACAAATATCACTAAAACAGCAACATAAGCGTTTCTCAGAAAGCCGCTGTAAGTAACGGTGCATTGTTGATCTTTGTTTACATTTTAGTTTAAAATTAACATCGATTTAGGACTTCCGCATACACTGTATTAATAGGGTATGATTGCACTAACATCGCATAGTATATAGAGAAATTAAAAATGTATGTAGTGTGAACATTAAAAAATTAAAAAAATCGAGTGTAAAAGTCTAAAAACAACACTTTTCTATATTCCCATACAAAATATTCGTAATAATACTTAAAAGTCAATTTGAACTTAAAGACCATACCATAAAGTTTAAGTGTTAGTGGAGGGGTTCCTGGAAGGTAAACTTTTATTTTTTGACATAATGTATTTGTTGTCTTATCAACTTTTTTTTATCTTACTAGCTAGACCGGTGTCCCAATTAGCAGAATAAGTATTAAAAAAAAATAAAGAATCGACTGTTAGGCGGTACAATGTTCGCCAGGTCAGCTAGTATTTAAATATAATAAGCGTCGGAATAGTACATAAGTGGGACACATGTTATCATTCCCATAATAAATTAAATATTCTCTTTCGGGAAACGTCGCGACATGTTATAGGCTGTAATTACGACAACGACGTCGCTTGAACTTAATAATTCTGTATGCGGTGGGTCTTACCATGTTATAATTAGTGGATACGGGTTGGAAGTACAATGGTTTGTTTGATAGTGAGGTCAATGCGCGGCACGCTCGAAATAGCCATAGAAGGATTTTACTTGATAACAATAACACTCATCATATAAAAATATACTGTTATATGGAATTCTTATTCATCGGGCGTATTCATTAATCATCGTTATTATTATTACTATGTAATTGTTTTTACATATGTAAATAAGTATTTTAAACGTACAGCGCGTGGGTTTGTTTTTGTCCCAGTCAATATTAGTTTCGGGGTTTTGTTGCACAGAGAAAACTGATCACTGGCCATAACTTGTCATCTAAATTGTGTTTGGTTCTGCCAAAAGGACTTCATACATTCTCTGTATTGATGGTGAAAGTGGTTATTGAAGCCAATGGCCGGTGGAAAGTTTCCTCCTGTGAAAATACGTGATTATCATAACCCACGACAATTTTCCGTTTCGCAATCTAATATTTCTCGTTGCGCATTTCTATTAAATTGAAAAATGTAAAATTCTTCCATAAATCCAATACGTCGAATTATCCTTCAGAAATACATGGCTCCCAGAGATTGCGTGTTAAAGGCCCCTATATGTTACTTTTGTAACTTTAGATATATACATAGACTTGAAGTTAATCAGCGTAACTGCTTTTACTTACTTTTTATTGTAAGGTATACAGGCATTGATTACTACCATTTTGAATTCCATTGCTTTTCGTATTATTCCTATCCTTATAGATAATAATTTTCAATATAAGTAAAACTGGGCGCGTCCAATGGCGGTCGTTACCCTGCCGTCTGCGACTGCGCGGACCTGGCATCGACCAACCAGCCCCGCTGTTCCCAGGCACGCGGGGTGCGCCCGACGAAACCCTGTCTGATACACACACAGACGATATAGCCTAACAATAGAAGTACTGTCAACTTAGAAATTTTAAACTTTGCTATTTCAAACAAGAATTGTACTGATTATACTAATAAATGGAGACGGAAATTATTGCTTAAAGGCGGAAGGGGATAAACGATCGTGGGTTCGATTTATCTACATCATTAATGTCTAAAGTTAATCGTCACGCATCTTATACGCGATTGGCGGGCTCTACCCTTTTGGGTAACTAAAATTTCTTCAATAAAAGAGAAATTCGTTGACGCATAGGGGATTTAAATACATGATCTGATGAATGCGAACACAAATGCTTGTGGTGTATTCACAACGTTGTTAAAGTGCTTAATTATGCTAGGCACAGAGATTTTCACATTAAATCTTCTTGGCTTTATGCTAAATGAGCTCTCATGCGTCGTCGTCTCGACACATTTTCATATTACCCACTTTGTATGACGCCTAAGTAATTGCTTGGATAATTTATGTAATCATAAGTTCAAGTAAATTCTAATTTCATTCAATTTTGATGAAAGTTATAGAGAGTATCGAGAATTTTTTATCAAATATACAGTTCTGGATTTTCCAGTCTAAAATCCATTATTGATATATATTTCATACAATTTAATTCAAGCGTAAAAAAGTGTCAAATCTTCTTTAATTCACGCCTACTCCTTCAAAAATGCTGTCCGCTGGTATTGGCACACACACACTAATAAACAAAATTATCGTTTGTGTTGGTTTCGTGATTCATTTCCGTATAACTATTATCAATTTTACAGTTAAATATTCTTTTTTAAAGAATAACGCCCAGTAATTATTTTAATTGCAAAATTCAATAACTAGACGAAAGGTGATACGATTCTCACGTAAATAAAGAATTCAAAGTGTCCGTCAGAACCGGTAATAGTAGACTGCCGACCCATTAGGGTTGTCGCTTAACATGCAAATGCACTTTCCACCTACAAAATCGTCTGCAGTGGTGGTTTACCCCTCTATAAGATATGCCTTGTTTGGCGTGGGCGTTAGAAAACACTGATGTACTATATTTAGCTGTTGATTTGAAGATTTGTTGTATGGTGGGGAAACTAGTGTTAAATAGAGTTTATACTGTTGTTGGCAACTACTATTCGGCTATTACACTTTTGTATAGTCAAAATTAAATTACAGTATAACGGTCCGCAGACGGTCAAATTATTCAAAACATTTCCGTTTCTTTAACTTAAAAAAATCTCTTAAACATTTTAAAGTAGTAAACTGATGATCAACCCTAGAGTGAATTGAATACGTTGGCATCCCAGGAGCATGGCTATAAATTGTCTTAGCGACGGTAATTGAACATCGCTGATAAATTTTCATTTTTAAACTTAAGCATAATATGCGTTTTTTTGCATAGTCAACACTGCCATAGCAATTTCAATCATTGTTTATCAAGCAGGAATTAAATTGTAACACATATATTCATGTCATGATAAATAGTGTTTTTAATTTCGATGCTGATTTTATATTAAAGAGAAGTGAAGTAATGGGTAAACACAAAAACAATGAACCAATTATAAATTTCACCATTCAAATGCGTTATCACTGATTTCTGAGGTTCTGAGACTTTATTTAGTGCAAAATATTAGAAAAATTTCCAGCTTCCACACGCCTATCACATGTATTCACTTCAAACAATTATTAAGTTGTTTACAGATGAAACTTTCATTTCTTTAACTGGCACTTATTGCGAACGAAATTTGAAAAAACAGACAATTTATTCTTTACTTTTTCTTATTTATTAAACTAATTGTATGCATAAGCAGTTAAAAAGACAAGAATTCCATGGCAGTTAAATCCCGCAGTTGCAATCACCATCACCCTTATTCCACCCACGTACATTAACCTGTTTCTGGATGCAGGAAGCTTGGGATCGTGTGCTTATGCTAATCCAGCGTCCATTTTGAATAGCTACTTGATCTCTTTACTTATCATGTGATAAATATATCGTTGTAAACAGTTTTATATTGTTGTGTGCATTTAACATTCGCTCGAACGGTGAAGGAAAACATCGTGAGGAAACCGGCTTGACATAGACCCAAAAAGTCGACGGCGTGTGTTAGGAGGCTGATCACCTACTTGCCTATTAGATTGAAAAATCACGAAACAGATTCAGAAATCTGAGGCCCAGACCTAAAGAGGTTGTAGCGCCACTGTTATTTTTTTTAAAGGAGACCATTGAGACCCCTGAGGAAGGTTTAGTTTTAGGGAAATTGAAATAAATAAAAAAAATCCGAAATGGTCGTAAAAAACTTTGCAAATGCCAAAACGCACGAGGCGCAGACGGAAACAAATGTGACATGTTTCTTTGTAGTGTGTAAAATAATATAATATTTTTATAAAAATGTATGGATCTTAATGCAAGCTGTATATAAGTCGTTTATGCTTATGCTGACATATTTAAAACAATTCCATCACGTCATACACACCGGGAACAATAAAAAATACAAGGACATTTATGGAGTTTTCGATGAAATATCTACTTATTTACTTACGCATAACGTACCTCTACGGTTTTATATAAATTGTATGTCGAACATAATTAGCTAGGCTGTTATTATAATAAATGATTATAATGGTATCTTTATACGAAGTATAAAGATATTGAGCTTAAATAAAGCTCAAAATTTTCTTATTTTTAAAATAATAATCATTATTCTTCATTATAATCTGATAGAGTCAAGTATAAGAGAGCTTAAATAACATCTGAATAGTCGTAATTTGTAAAGTTAGAAATCTGTTATTAGCAAAAGCTGTTTCATTCAAACGGTTACATTTGTGAGGTATTGAGTTTTCTGTGTAGGTTACTTTTGAAATACTTTATATAAAGGAATATCTCAAAAATTCAAGGAAACCAATCTTTCAATTTCTGTAATCATCGAAAGAAATAATTAAATTTGATGTTATGATTTATGTGCGTCCAAAAATAACCCAAAATGATTGGCTTTAATTGATAGACCAAACATGTTCTTATTATTACATCGTGTGACGTTTTAGTGCTTTTTTAATAGAAACTTTTTTGTTTAAGAGAAACAGTGACCCGTCTAAAGTCAGTTAAATCATTAATTGTGCGATAACAAAAGTCGAACGGGACCAAAGCATGTTAATTGTTTAATTCGTCCTCCTTCCGTGGGATCTCTTTGTTCGCGAAAGAGAAAACAAACACGATCGTTAGTACTGTCTAGAAATTGTCGGTTGTTTTATGTTACATGTAAGTTCAACAGCTTCAAAAATATTTAGCTTATTAGTAATTCCAAAATATAGTAACAGTTGTATATAGTTTGTATTAAATAAAAACTTAACATCACGAATGGTATTGGGAATATGTCGTTAAATTTGAATTTAGAATACGTTGCGTAATAGTAGCTTAAATTATCTTAAAGTTATTTGAGATAAGATTACTGCCCGCAACCCACCCACATATCGGTATAGCCAAGGAAATCACATTTAGTTGTGTAGAGGACGCTAGGTAGTGGTGAGGCCGCTGAACCCAAAATCAATACAGCTGCCTTTCTCCCCTCCCGCCGCGCGGGTCTGCCCGTCGCCATAGATACCGGAGATAAACCACCCGCACACATCCACTGAGAGCTATTGTTAGAAATTGTTTAAACGTGGTAATTGTAAATGCTCATACATTTTTAGTACATATTATAACATCCTTTTTGTTACGTATGGGTTTCCTATAATTTGTTATGTATGTAATTTTACAGGGAAAGACGAAATAATACTTAAAATAATATAATTAGAGATTAAGTGAGGTTAGTTGTCTTCGTTTTAAATTCAAAGATTCAATAATTACTTTTAAATATTTTTAATTTTCAGAATAACTGTCTCGTAGCTACTTAGTAATAAAATTGTGATTCTCGAATTTTAAAATGTTCTAATTTAAAACTCGTTCAAACTTTCGATGAGTAGATCCCTTACGCGGGAATGAAACCCCGTGCCTCTAGACATATTAATAACTTGTTTTCATAATAATTAGACCGATGTCTTGATTATGTTAATGAGTTCAAAAGCTTTATGATAACACTAAACATTCGTAAATTGTTTGGTTTTAATAATTTGCTACCAATTGAAAATAGTTTCTAATCATTTCGATACTATTTAAAACATAATAAAATGTTATTATAAGATTATCAAAATGCTGGCGTTTGCCAAATTACTAAAATCAAATGTATGTAATTGCGAATTCTCGATGAAATATAAAAGATGTCGTAATATGCAGTTAAAATAAATAGTGATATTTTTAGGCAATAGGGTTTAAAAACTAAATTTTGGTAATAGTCACATTTTACTATAAAACATACGCTTAGACCCTATACCCCATATTGTGTAAGACTCTGGTTTCTGTGGTACTTTAGAAATATTGATTGTAAATCGCAGACCAGACTGACGTAGGGACGCCTACTTTACTTCGCATCAAAGAGATAATGACACCTCGTCTGAACTGAAATATTCGCTCTCTAAAGTATTAGCAAATTTTGTTAAAAGCCATTCCGCCTGTCCTTTGTCCTTGTCAAAAACACACCTGTGGTAGCTCGAGAAACATAAGTTAATTATTTTTATATTTATTTGCTTAAAGCATTAAAGGGAAGTTTTTATTTTTATTTTAGTATTCGATTTATCTACATATTTTTAATTATGATTGATTTTTCTTGAATTTTTCGATATTAAGAATTAAATAATATTGGTATGTTTTCTTATTTATATTCTATTTTTTATTCGAGAACAAAGACATAGTAGCCAGAAATGAGTACAAACTGTTTTGATAAAAAAATATATGCAATTTTGTGAAATGAAAGTATCTAAATATGAAAAATACACGTATAGTAGGTAATAAATGTATAGTAGGTAAAATCCTGTGGGTGGTTTTTAATTATAAACAATGATGAGCCGCTAGCGAAATTTTTGCGAATATGTATAATATACTAGCCTGGTATAACCCACGCATACATACCTATGTAGGGTGGGGTGGTAAAAGGTCTAAAGCGACACCCCGCCCGGGCTAACGCATGCGCCCCAACTATCCCAGGTTGTTGCTATGCCGGTAAAAGTACACTGATATGTCCATCCAACATGGCGGGTGAAAATTGATTTATAGACGCCTTCCACTAGGAACTTTGCTCGCCAGGTTTTATCGGGCAGTGCACTTTATAACGCATGCGCACTAGATTCGGAGCAAACAAAATTTGAATTTCGAATTGCGAATGCTGTTTCCATTTACTTCCTGTTGATATTGCGAAGGTAAGCTTTAATACTGCGATTTTACAGTTGAGGCTGTATTTATTAAAGGCTAATGCGTTGCGTGCGCCATGTTTTGAATGAGAATAACATTTTGGAAATTTAACCGCCATATATTTGGCTATTGAACATTTTAACCTTCGTTAGTCTAAAGTAAATCTCTATATATATATGTTATATCAGACTCTTAGATCATATTCTTAGAGAGCATTATAGTTTTAATGCATTTTATCTGTGAGAATGATACTTGTACAAAACGAATGCCATCGTGAAACACAAAGGCTTTTGTTGTAGTGTCTTTGAGTGTAATCTCTCACTTTAATAATGCTGCGAAATTAGAAATCTATTTTATATAATGTATATACCTTATCTTAAGTTGTTTCATGAAATATCTTTTTAATTCTGTGAATCTTTGGAAACTTGCTTTAAATTGCTACAAAATTGTCTTTTCACTTATTAGACACCTACCTATCGCTCCTGTCAGCAACTATCTATCCGTTATAGATATAATTGAGAGATATATGACAAAAACGAAAACTCGTTGTTTCAGAACGTAGACCACAAAGCGAAGTTCAGGTCTAAGAAAGGCCAGCTCCCATTCATTGAGTTGAACGGTGAAGAGATCGCTGACAGCACCTTCATCATCAAGCAGCTCTCCGAGAAGTACAACAAGGACCTTGACGCAGGTATTTTATAGAAATTATTTTTAAAAAATTGGTACATGCAATTAATAAATAGATCTTCTGGAACTACTGTCTGTCTCAAATACCTTAAAAACAGCCTACGGTATTATATTTATTATACAGATAACGAGATTTCCAGACCCCGCCGACACAAATTCATTTAGCGACGCTAGACTTCCGCGGGGGCGTTGTTTCGGGTCATGACCTCCCACAATCAATAAATAGGTTTTGGCTCGCTCGAGACCCTGGAAATCCCAGGCGACCTACATAGCCGATCCTAGATAGACGCCTAGGCGTCGCGCATGTGCACTCGGTGCATGCCAATGTCAATATATTTTGTAACTTTCGTGCAGCCCTAACGCCGGAACAACGTGTCGTCACTCATGCTATGGTATCGATGATCGAGAATCATCTATCATGGGTGATGCTCTGGTGGCGTGCCAAGTACCCGGATAGTGTCATCAAGGGTTACCAGGTCAACTTGCAGAACGCTCTTAACACACGTCTGCCCAACGCAATCTTGAACTTCTGCTACAAACTCACCTCTGGACGTAAGGTTAGTAACTTTACAAATTTCAGCTTGCATTCTGTTAAATATTTTTTTAATATACTGCCTTTGTCCATTTGCTTTTAATAGAAATATCTGGAACCTAGATCGAAGCTAGCTAGGTCCGGGAAATCCTCCCTCCCCCCTCCCTCCCCCTTTAGTACATCGCAGCCATTTTGCCCCAAGCCATGTTGCTATGTAACTGCCACCCCACACCCCCTTGGGTAGGAGCGTTGGTGTCGTTTAAATAACGATGCACCTGTTGCACTCCTATCTATTTCGCGTTCGACCGTGATACCGAAATGTTGATAAAGGTAGCGTCGGTGCTTATGTAATTTAGCTACAGTAGTTGCTTCAATATCTGCGACAATTGGTATTGCTCTTTTGTGGGTTAGCCAATGCAATAAGTTTAAATTCCTTGTTCTATACATTTTGAATTTTAGGGGATGAAGAAGGCCAAAGCCCACGGCATCGGGGTACACAGTCAGGAAGAGATCATCGAGTTCGGCAAGAACGATCTCCGCGTGCTCTCGGACCTGCTCTCCGACAAGCCTTTCTTCTTTGGAGACGAGCCCACTCTTGTGAGTATCTGTTACTTTTTTTTTTGGTGCGCGGTTTGCTTAGTTATGATATGTTGCAATATGATTTATCAATGCTAAATACGAGTATGTTACGGGGTTATCAAATTCAAATTCAAATTTAATGACGTGGAATAAGTGATACATGTATCTTATGTTCCATAATAAACATTTTTTTTTTTTGTTTATTTTATCAAATGCTGCTTTGTAAGCATAGCTTTATCCTGAAAGCCTTTGTTTTTATATTAATTTATATTCAAATCAGCTTTATAACGTTAACTTGAATAATTATCGGGCTATAATAATAACTGAATTGTTTAAATTTTCTTTATATTAATTAAAGTTAATTCTTAAATTTAATCAATAAAAACGCTAATAATAATCAATAGGCTGCTCACATTTGGTCTAGGTAATCAATAACTTAGATCGACAATCAAATTTCAATCTTTTACAAAATTTATCTAATGCAAAAGTGTTGGGTTAATTTTCCGGAGAAAAAAATAATTTGATGTTATTTTTTGTTATGATAACTTTTTTTTTTTTTTATAAAACAGGGGGCAAACGGGCAGGAGGCTCACCTGATGTTAAGTGATACCGCCGCCCATGGACACTCTCAATGCCAGAGGGCTCGCGAGTGCGTTGCCTTAAGAGAGCTATTATAAAAAATCAATAAGACAAACGGTGTACTGCCATATTTGGGGAATAATACCTATCCCCCCCATATTTGGGGAGACAGGGGGAATATACATGTTTGCACTTGCTATACGTAGCATTGTTTTCACTTAATGAAAAAGGGGGCGTGGGTAGGGGTGGGGTGTCGTGGAGGCTCCAACGCCCAGGCTTTTAATACTTTCCGACACAATCAATAATAATCTAGCCGGGGCAACAGCCGTCTAGGAATTTAATTAGTGGGCGATTTCAAGTTTCGTATTTTATTTTAGGAAAATTGTTTTTCTAGCAATTATTATAGGTAAAGTGTGCGTTTCCTAATCCTAAGGCCGTGTTGAAGACTGGTTCTAACCAATCCTTTGGTTCTACCGAGTCCAATTTTTAGAACGATCTCGAATAAATATTTGATATTAGTTGCAAATTTGTATTACCTAGTATCAGCACTTTCCATGTCTCAATTTAACGCAGTGAAATAAATGTTATAAAATATATTCATCTAATACGCCAGTAGTCCAGAAATTTCCCTTCTAATTTTGAATTTATTCTTATGTGTTTTTAATTTTGATTACAGCTTGACGTTGTGGCATTCGCGAACTTAGCCCAACTTCACTTCATTGACAAAGAAGTGCCGCACCTGTTGCGCGATGCTATGAATGAGTCGTTCCCGAACCTAGTTGGTCTAGTGTCTCGTATCAAGGAGCGCGCCTACCCCGACTGGGACGAGATTTGTGTCAGCGAGGTCGCTCCTCCTGCCAAGAAGGAGGCCAAAGAGACCAAGGAAGGCACAGACAAGCCAGAAAAGCAGCCGCTTGAGGAGGCAGAGAAGGAAAAGGTAGGTGTAACAATGATTTTTTTTGTAAAAAATTTAAAAAAAATTAGTGCCGCTAGAACCTTTTTAGGTCTGGACCTCAGATTTCTGTATCTGTTTCATGATCATTTCTCAATCTTATAGGCAAGTAAGCCTCCTGTGCCTGACCCACGCCATCGACTTTTTGGGTCTATGTCAAGCCGGTTTCCTCACGATGTTTTCCTTCACCGTTCGAGCGAATGTTAAATGCGCAGATTGAAAGTCCATTGGTGTACAGCCCGGGATCAAAGCTACGACTTCAGGGAAAAAAAGTCTGAAACCTCTAAGCCAACACTGCTCTAGTAATAAGGGAGCGTTCAAGTATTACGTAACGAATTTTGGGGGAGGGGTCCTTTTGTAAAACGTTACGATGGGGGGGGGGGATTGAATTACGCGTTATTGTTAATATTATTTTCGACTTTCCACTTTTGTACACCACATAATGGTAACTTTTAAGTATAAAGAGTCACGGTGGCAAGGTGGTCACGTAACGTTTTACTATACTGTACAGCTTGGGTACAGAAAAACGTTACGGCGCGTTACATGGGTCCCCCCATGTAACGGTCAATAATTTACAAAAATTGCGTGACGTAATACTTGAACGCTTCCTAATATAACAGTTCAAAATTTAAAGAAAAAAAAATTTCAGGACGAAAAAGAGGAGTTAGCTGAGAAGGAGCCAGAAGACAAAGAGAACGAGAAGGAGAAGGAGAAAGAGAAGTAAAATAGAAAATCGAGTAGCACCGTTTTCACATTTGAATTCACATCTGCGCTGTACTCTTTTGTATAAACACTATGAAACGGTGGCTTTTAGATTAACCCGTTTTATCGTAGATTTAATATAATCGCAGCCATACTGACATGCAAAATTACATTTAGGAGTGAGACTCGCTGCATTCTGTATATTAAAAGCGAGTAAATCCATTTGTCTTTCCCGTTCCTTAAGTTGAAACCGCGAACGCGTCGGTATTTATTGATATTTTCCCATTAGATTTGCTGTGTCGTTGTCGATATATTTGTGTAATATTTTGATGTGTTCGACGCTTGTTTCATTGTAATTGCAGATTTAAATTGTATTTTAACACGTAAGTAATTGTTTAGGTACTTACATTGTTAGATAATAATAATATTCAACTGGTATAGCATTGAATAAATTTAGTATTTACGGTAATTTAGAGCATTGGTAAAACTTTGTACTGTTAAGTATGGTCAGCGGATATTGTCGTTTCATATAGGTAGATATAGTCGGGAGCGTATTCATGACTTTTCATGTTAGTGCTATCTAGGAATATAGATTTATGTGCTCATATTATTCTCCACTTAAATTACATTGAATATTGTGAAATATAACAAATTTAAGTGTTAGTGTAGTTGATACCAAAAATTGGCTGATTTTTATAGTTAATTGAATAATATTGTATCGAGAAACGTTAAGAGCTCACGTGCTTAGACTTTTGGATATTCTTTATAATTAATTGGTTTTACACGCGTAAAGAAAATTTACAATTTACAAATTTTTGATAAAAATCGAATGTTTTTCAATTTTAATTGTAATTCATAGTCCGTAAACTTTTGATATTATATTATAGTTATTTTAAGGTTAAGAGTGTATCGGATATAATCTGTCCATCTAAAGGTCCGCGGCACTATTGCTAGTGACGTGTCTAGCGAACCCTTCTTAGCTTGATCACAAAATGTTAGACGTTACGCCTTCATCGTCGGAGGTTTCCTCCAACTCATCACCATCTCACGCATCTCATTACGAATCGTCACCTCACAATTCACCACCCACATCACTCCCCGCATCAGCTCCCGAATCCGTTGTGTCTTCACGTGAGGGGTCACCGACGCCCGATTCATCCTCCGCGGCGACGTCCCCGCACGATATTCCATCTACACCCCCTATGGACCAGATCAATCCTGTTTATTACAGATATTGTGCCATGCCTCGAGGGTTTCACTACTGGCCTCACAATTCACCTCCCACATCATTCCCCATATTTGCTCCCGAATGCGTTGTTTCTTCACGTGCGAGGTCACGGACGCTCGATTCATCACGTTCATCCTCCGCGGCGACGTCCCCGCAACATATTCCACATACATGTCCCACTAACAACCGGATCCATCCTGTTTATTACCCATATTATGCCATGCCTCGAGGGCTTCCCTACCGGCCTCACAATTCACCTCCCATATCATTTCCCTTGTTTGCTCCCGAATCCTCCCATCCTTCACCTTCATCTTCCGCGTCGATGTCCCGGCAACGTAATCCATGTCCCGCTGACGACCGGATCCATCCTGTTTATTACCCATATTGTTCCTTTTATTGTTATCTACCGCAACCGGTCCACAGATATCCTCCTCCGCCACCTTATTCGCAGACGCCCGAGGTCTCAGCCAAAGGCTTCCTGGCAACACCTCCATTATCGGTAACATCGACCCTATCGTCATTATCACCGTCGTCATTGTCCCCGCCAAAATCACCGGAAAGGGAGAGCGCAAAGGAGAATTTGCCATCACCTTCAGCGTCTTTGTCACCATTCTTGTCAAGTTTCCCATCAAAGCCGATTCGTGCTTCGACATCACTTCCACGTTTATCGTTTAAAATCCCACCACCACGTCCATCAACATCATCACGATCACAATCAATGATACCGCAACCACCAAACAAATCGTTAAAGAAATCCGTATCTGAACCAAATCTTCATGATCAATCTTAAATTCACTGTCTAAAATTATTAACGTCCGCGAAGCCTACTTTTATAATTCAATTTTTTGTATTGTGTTACACGGTAACAGAGCAAACCCCAGAGCATCCTACATGCTCGAAAAGGTACAAAATAGGACCGTCAGTCGATGTATAGACAAAATATATATTTTTTTAATTAACGTCCATATAATTTAATTATTCATTATGAATTTAACACATACATGTTTACATAGTAGGCTTAGTTTAAAATTTTTATTATATACGGATACTTAACGATATTTTCCCTCATCACACCCCCATAATCATATGAATTTTTTATGTCTCCATACTCATTGACTCTTCATCATCCACTTGGCGGTTATTATTGCTTTGTGAATCACCATCATCATCATCACCACTCATCATTAATTACTTGTCATGCATACATTTCATACTCGGGCCGTCACGCTAAGTTCGGAGCACAAATCTACAATAATACTCACAAAAGACTGTTATCTCCGCGGTAACTTCGTCTGGGTAAATTCACCAGCCTCTTAACATTTAGTTCACTGAAACAGGCTTAGTTCGTTATTTTTAGCCCGTTATATTTAGTTGAGCAGTCGTCTGACCTATATGGCAGTTTGGGGCGATGCATGGTTCACCAATGTGGGATCTTCTGAGACATTTTATAGGTAGGGCAGAGTCGTAGGACCTGCAGGGAACGCGGCGATACGGAATTTTTTGGTCGTGCGACTTTTTTACGTTTTTCTTACATATTTTTGTTGCTAGTTTTCTGTGTAGTGCATCCTCACACATACTTAATGGATCCAGGACTCGGACCAATTTTTATTAGCGTTTACAATAAGATGGGATGATTTATGGACAGATATAAGCACAAAGCTCTACGCGTTCCCTTCACACTCACGCAATGTGTCTGCATTGCGCTTGCGCCATTCCAGTCTCAAACCAAGCGCTCTTTCGCTAGTTGAAGGACTTCTAGACTAATTGTCGTCTATATACCATATATCTTAATCTAGTAGGTTAAGGGACTTGTAAATTTGATCGAAATCAACCGTTGTTCACAGAAGTAGATATCATAGCAAGTGTCTCTAAGCGAGTGACCTCGAGGGGGCACTAAATGATATTAGGTGTAAGTTAATTAATTCTAGATGTATACGCTGTTAAATAACAGCAAGTAGTAGTACAGTATAATTAAAATTAGTTAATGAAATTAATTTGAGGTTTGAAATTTTGATTTGACCATTTTTGGGGTAAGGTCGACGCATGTCCCTCCCGACAACTGCTAACCATCACTGCCACTTATAATTGGGTGTAAGAGTTAAGATTAAGGATGTTAGCATAGGATATGAGGCATAGATATATAGCTAACGTAAGGCAATGTAAGTATGGAACGTTCGACCATTCGTGGGCCTGTTTCAGTGCTTTCGGTTCCGCGTCGTATCGCATCTCGGACACAATCGGAAACACTTCGTTATCTCCGTCGTAATGTCGGAAGATTCGTGGGCAAAGCTCAATTCGTTCATTCACCGAGTTTAATTAGTTCATGAATCGTTCGACAGCCGAATCATTTCATTAGAATATAGCTCATTCTGATACGGTTATAAAAACCACACTATTTGTACATAAATTTATGAAATACGTGTTAAAGGAGATAACATTCGTTGGGCGTTATCCGGTTATGATTTAATCATACTTAGATGACTAACATTAGGCAAGTTCGGCTCAATTGTTGGGAATTGTTGGAGATAAGAACATTTTTCAGACCAGTGGTGGTTTTAACGCGAGCGTTTTCTTTGCCTCACAAAAAAAATATAGTATCTGTAATCACGTGTTTAATGTGTTGTAAGCTAATACCGTATATGACAAATTATTAGTAATTATTGTAGCTACGCTATTTGTTTATATTGTAGTTGTAGTCAAATATTATTTCTATTTAAATATAATTTCAATATTTTCTTTATCGTATAGTTAACGTGTTTTTCAATTAATGTGTCAATATATGATAAGTAATATTCAATTTAGATAGTACTGGTTCGCCATATTGTACTGTTTATACATAAAATAACTGAGCTTTCATTGGATACAATGTTCTATTAAGGATTTCGATGTAACATTCTGTCTACAATAAAGTATATATCTAATAACTGACACTGCTGGCGCTGTAAAGAGATGTATCACATCTATTTAAAGTGCTTAGCAGGAGCTTTTTTATTTCAATTAAGCCCTTTAGACACCCTATCTAATAAAATAAATTATATCTCAGTATTGTTATACTACTAGTTTGTTTAAACACCAAGAGTTTTTACAAAACACGGCGCAATAAAAGTAGATAAATCAATTGCTATATAATTTAGATTTATTGAAGCTATACTTCTTTAGGCGCGTTATGAAAAATTGATGAGAGTGAAATTTTACGATGCGCGCGCACCGTGACACAAAATTAACAGAATGAAGTTGCCCACGGAAGATGCTACGGCATTGGACATAATTTAAAAACATTTGAATAATAATAGAATTTATGTAACACTTAATGAAAGAGAATAATAATAAATATTTATTTATTTAATTTTTCAAATGTAAACTGAACTTTATTGACTATAATGACTCCTTTTCCAGTCTTTGATTATTTACTTGTAATTATTTGCATGCAATCAAAAACTATTTTTAATAATGCCAAAGAAGTAGGTATAACCCTTTACGCGTGTACATAAGTACACGCACCCTTTTTTGTAATAAAATAATAAGCAAATATCTAACAGCTTGTTGGTAGTAGAACAGAGAAATACTCAAAAAAAATTGAGTCTCAATAAAAATCCAAAAAGTTGGTTTTTTGAATTTTTCACCTAAATTTTGAGGTTATGTGAAAAATCTGCAAATACAAAAGTTGTAGATCTTTTTATTACCTCCAACTTTGCCATTTAGTTTTCTTCGATAGGACTTTTAGTTTTGCCGGAAATCGAGATAAACCGTTTTTTACCCTTAAAACTCCCCCCCCTACCCCTTCCCGACCTCAGATCGACCGTAATTTATTTTTCCTTTCATTTTGATCATATTCCCGTGCTTTTCTAATGGGTTTCATCCTACTGTAATTTTTTTTGGTTTCAAAAATTATCGGCACTGGTCTAGTTATAAATTTCCGAGTTTTAAAAATTGTAAAATAAATTTTATATTCGAGATACAGATGTACTATTAAATTTTTCGAGTTAAAGGAAAAATATGTAACAGAATCGCTGATTATTTCAAAGTATTGTTTGATGATTTTAAAAGAGTACCGAGAGTTTTTTCTCTCGGCCTACACCCTCTGTCTTCTTTGCCGATGAGTTGGGATGTCTACCTATAGGCCAGTCATTATAGACATTCGAAATCGAAAATTTGATAATGATTCCAAAAGTTTTCAAACTTCGGTCAAGTGAATGGTACATTGGGACGACAATAAATCTCATTTTGCAACCTTGTCCGCAGTCCGGAACATTGTTAAAATTGCAATTAAATTAATTTTTGCTGTATGGTCGTGAAAAAAATTCCAAAAGTTCTGCAAACTTGGGGAAGTTTTCGATATAATATTTCATATCACGTATAAAATTTGCAACCAACCTAAGTGTACGGAACATTTTTTGTTATTTATTTTATTTTCGATATATCTGTCAAATTTGCAGAACTTTTGGAACGTTTTCCTTCAGTTTAATAAAGAAAAACATTAATTTTTAATAACAAACTGGTCTACTATTGTAATGGAGCTTTTTGAGCTTAAACGGAACAAAACATTTTCGAGATCGAGTTTTCCGCTTATCGAGGTTCTATTTTATAAATATTTTTTTGATAAAATTGTGGTTTGCGCCTAGTGAATTTTTATGAGCAATTTCCTCTTGAAAGCCCTTGCCGCTTGAAACTACAAGGAGCATTATAAATAAGTTATTTAGTTATTTTAAATAACAAATGTTAATTTTCGAGCCGTCAAAATTAGTTATAGTGTCGTAAACTAATCCTACTACTACCAATAGTCTAATTTCACACGTCATCTAATATTTTTATATAAGAAAGCCATTTTAAGTAAGGAGTATGTATGAATCGAAAACTTAAGTCTGACTCTCCTTACTGAATCTCTACTTAAGCTTTAACTCCGTATGTCAAAATCCATAAACAATTTTCGCTCTTACCTTTACACCAGACGCTAAAGTTAAACCCCAATAAGTTTTAAATATACGAAAGCGATAAAAGTTGAAGTAGCGGCTTCAAACTTCAGTATGTGTTTTGATAATTTTTTATGTGGTTGATCAGCCTGATGTGCCTTATGGGGTTTAGATTCTTCGCCAAGTAGTTTTCTTTCAAATAATTTTTCGCCCAGTAGAAAATATATCTTTTCCGGAATTTGAACGCATTTTGGCTTTATTACGCGTGCCTACTATCTAGTCTGAACATAATTTTTTACATTGTAAAAACAGGTATGCGAAAAATAAAGGAATTTGTTTATGCATAAAGGAATTTATATATGCATGATTAATGTTAATTATTATTTGAATAGCAGTTAAATTATGGACTCAATACAAATTGGCTGGAAATTGATGCCCTACAGTGTCTAATGACGTCGATGAAATTCAATTTTGATACCAAAAACTAATTAAAATCGTTTTTGATAGTACTTTTTGGGTATGATTCAATTTCGAGATTCACTATTATATTAAAACTAGCTGACCCGGCAAACGTCGTTTTGCCATGTATATTATTTATAGGAAACATTTGCATAGTTCAATAAAAATAACTATCTACTATAATAAAAATAGGGGTTGATTGTAGTGGGGTGGTATAATAAAAAAAAGTTTTGTATAAAAAATAAAAATTTAGGGTTGTGACATTTAGGGGGTTAAAAATAGATATTTTCAGACTTACTGAATATGTATAAAAAAATTCATTATTCAGAGTATGGGATCGAACATTGTGACACTAGAATTTTATATATTAGATTAGTATGATTTTACAATAAATCTATACGTTTTACATAATTAAACGTCTTCAAGTAGTAATATAGTTCCTCACAAATACGGGCAACACGTAAAATGAAACCACGTGAGAGACGACTAATCTTTTTCTTACAAGGATTGTCATAGGTATATTAATGCAGACTCTCGATCGATCGCAAGAAATCTGGTTTGGAAATAATTTTAGATTATAAATCGATCATAGACAGCGGCCGTAAGTGTGATTCCCATATGTAAAATTTAATATTTTTTTGAGTTCCTTCGAGTTACGTGTCTTGGCTTGCTTGTACGCATTTTTTTATCAAGTCCTAAAAGAAAAATATGACCTTCATAATATTACAACATAGAAATTTAGTTTAATTTTTTTTTATACATGTAACTTCACTAAGGCATCATGGAACATTACGATCTAGCCTAACTTAAGACTAATAAGTATTTTAAGTCTAACCCGATTTACTAAAAATGATTTTTTTCACTTCCTGTTTAGTATTACTAACGTGCACTAACACTAATTCACTAGATCAAATGGTTTTGACCTTTTCAATCTTCTCACTAGGCCCGTGGTGTCAAAGAGTTGAAAAGCCTCGACATTCACGTTATGGTGGAATCTATGTTCGTGGGCTCTAGTTTAAAATGGAACACAAAAAATCAAAGAACATAATATGGGAAAAACATTTTTAAATCTAAATAAAAACTTAAACCTAATTAAAGTTACCTGGTGAGCATGTTCTACTTAATAATAGTTTGCGAAAACATACAAAAAATAACATGTTTGTGTTAAAGCAATTATGTTTAAAGTTTTATGTGTACTATTACTTTAATTTTAAATTTATTAGAGCAAAAATGCTTTAACGTTACAAAATGTCGACATGATTACATCAAAGGCGGAAGCATGTTTCTAAAAAATACACTTATTTCATAAGTAAGCTTAGTAATCATGTTACAAACAAATGTATCATAAATAAAATAAACATAAACATATTAATTCTTAATATTATTATTGATTATGAAAGAAGATAATATTATTCCATTATAATACAATAAAGGATAAAGTAAAAGGCAGGAGATTTTAGTCGGAAACGGAACATAAAGTAATTGTAAGGAATTCAGAAAGGAGGTCATATTGGGAACAAGAAAAGAAAATATGGCTCTACCATATATCTTCTCCACACTCACAAATATTACTATCAACAATACGAATCCATGCTAAATGAGGTGTACAAACGTGTCCTAAATGCATTCTGAAAATGATAGAAGTGACATTTTATAACTTTTAACTTTAAAGAACCATGGTTTACTCGGGGATCCTTGGTTGAATTTCAGGAAAAAGTTTGTCTTTGAACTGGCTGCTTCTCAACCACAGCTTTGACCCAAATGTCACCGACATGACAGCACGGACGGCTGATTCCGGAAATTTGTTTGTCAGGTACCAAGTCACCTACTTGCTTCAACCAATGAAAGCATCGAAATATCTATTCCATATCACTACAATAGCATTCAATAAAATATGATCGTACAAAATATCTATTATAAAGAGAAAAGATTTGTAGGTGAAATGGATAAATTACTGGACGGGTTTAAAAAAATTAAATTAGAATATTATTCCTGAGTAATTTATTTCCAAATTAAAGCAAAATACTTAGTCGTGCGAAGCAAGAACAGACCGCTAGTTCTTTATAAAATTAGTCCCTAACACCTCTCGCCAAAATGTGTTTTCAGTATTAAGCAATGAGTAATTAAAAACAGTTACGCTTAATCATTATGAAATGTATATTTTAATGTTATATGCAATACATTTATAGTATATGCGTAATATAATAACCCAATTACAAGGATATTTCGTGCACATTTTTATCACTAGAAAGATCCGGGTGGGCAATACGAACTAATATCAATATTAGATACTGCTAACAAAGCGCGTATGGCCGAGGTTCTCGGGGTTGCTTACGCATTCCACCTGGAAATCTACGGCATGGCCGTTTATCTCCACCATCTCCTTCATCTACACGATACGGGCGTACCTCTTCTTTTCCTTCTCTAGCTTTCATGAGGTTCTGCGCGCCCTTCTGTGCCACGTTGTGCATAGGAAAACATCAAATAAATGGAATTGCGATACATACTGAGGCGTGATGCTTTAGTTACAGCGGTGGAAGAAGATGGATTTCATTTCGGCTTTGTGATTAATTTGTCAATTTGCTTTATATGTCTTATCAATTACTATGTTTTATTTATTGTACAGTCAGAACCAGGTAAATGTTGTCACTTGCCTTATATGTCGTACTCTTCCCATCCTCGGTACCTACTCTACTGGCAACCTACTGCCATGACAACCGTATTATTTTATATTATATTCTAGTAAAACAAGTACAAAGCAGACACATTTTTTGCCTCTTGAAACTGGATATATTTGTCCTTCGACAACTCAATTATACAACCTTAACAGGATCTCAGTACAACAATAAGAGAGATTCGACCGTGCGAATAAAATAAATTATATGTTTTGGAAAGAAATACGCTTAACGCATATAATTTTTTACTGTCAAATTTTTTTGTTGAAATTTTTTAAAGGATTGAGGATTACGAATATTATTGACAGTGGGTTCGAAAAAAACTGAGGTCAATTGTAATTTTTCATATAGACATTAATTACAATTACTACACCATACAATTGTTTCCTATATATCGAAGATAAGTGAGCTTTTTTCAGTATATAATTAATTCTGTTTTGTTGCCAAAGCATTCTTTCTATATCACTGAATATTTAATAATAGCCGTCACATACCCAGATCTTTGTATTAATATCAGAGACAATATATACACAAGAAATATATTAATAGCACGAATAAACTCTTACATATTGGTTTGGCGTGGCGTGCGACTGCCATCTCTGTGGTCGTAGGTTCGATCTCCGTCCGTGCACCAAGGTCTATTTGTGCGTTTACGTGGACTCTATATGCATCTTACTCTGTGCGTTACGGTGAAGGAAAGAAATCGTGAGAAATCCGTAATTTTTGTGATTCAAAAAGGCGATACTGTTGGTTAGGTCCAAAACAACCATCTCTATTAAAAAACTAATAATCCCGAAACAAATTATTTTTTTTAAACCGCTAATTTATGTATTATTGTAATATGATAATGAGATGAACAGACTAATAATCTTTATGTTTTTGTATGTTCGTTTAAAATTGGAATAAAAAGAAATCCTAGTATAATGTTTAGCATATTCTCAAGTAAATAAAGATTCCTCCAAGTTATAATAAGCCTGAAGATGTTTAGAAAAAAAAACAAGGTTGTCTGAATTTTTTTTCCTAACTTACCTTTTTAATAGCTGCAACCAACATATGGAACATTTTGCTATACTTCCCCATAGAGGCTGTTAACTTTTCCCTAATAACTACCTCAGTACTAAACAAAATTTTTCTCTGCATATATTATTATTATTTATTTATTTGTTCAGATAAAATAATCCATCATTATGTTAGTATAAACTTACGGACTAGTGTTAGTATATTATTATTAAAAAGCTAAACATAAAAACCCATGAAATACCTCCTTAGAATTTAAGGAAAAAAATAAAAAAAACTCAAAAAGGTGCAGCCATCTTCGAGTTTTAAGCTTAGCGACATATTTTGCGTTTCATTTTTATTGAAATAGCTTATATCATCAAGCATTATTATTATTCTACGGAATATATTTTAACGTACCTAATTTATAACTTACACAATTTAAATATTCGATAATTTTCACCTTTATGTGAAGTCGCGTGTATTGTATATACACGAGAGTGTTATGCTAAATCGTGTAATATAATATTTAAGGTTTTTCTTGCTTCACTGAGAAAAGGCTCTTTACAGTGGATAGAAGACGTGTGCGCTGCCTGTGTTCAACATTACAAGTTTGTGCGTCGTCGAGTAAACTGCTTTTCGCGCCGAAGGATTACTTATACCTGTAAGTATTTTTTTATTGGATTGCGAATATTTGTGCTGTGTTTATAAATTCAATTGTGATTTACGGATATTTTTTTATTATTATTGTGTCATTTTTTGTAGCCACATGAAAAAAATACTATAGTTTCTACTTGTTGCCTTATGTTCATAAAAATATTTTTTTTATTTATGAAGGAGCATGTATATTATTTACTATTTAGATAAATTAATATTTTATTGGTATTGGTTGAGATTAAACAAAGAAATATAAACTATACAAATTAAATTAGTTACGGCAAATAAAATAATAATAAAGACATCGGCTTAAACATAGTAATTTTCCAAATTTACTAGAAACGAATCAAATTTAATGTTGCTGATTTATGTTACAACCGTATCGTTGTGTATTGCTATGCTTTTGGCATAAAAAAGGCGAAACCGGTTGTTCATAATAACCTTTATGTTCATTGTATGAGAAATATAAATTAAATTATTAGTACCTAAATATAACAATCGAGTCTACAGTATATTTACAATTTTCTTAACCTAAATAGTAAAAATAAAATATTGAAACAAATTAAAAAAGTTTGGTTCCTGTGGTAGTGTACCTTTAATGCTGGCAGCATTTCTTCGCTGTATTGCTATACTTATTCGTTGTTCACCGGTACTATCTACCAGGTGCCAACTTAAATCTTTAATTATCTTCTTCTATCTTATGCGGGCTTAAGCCCCACGGCCTAATAGTCTCCACTCCAAAGGGAACAAAATCAATTATGGAGGAAAGACTCTTATTTCTTTTATAATTTGGTTTACTCGCTAGTTAGTCAAACGCGACGTATTATTCTTAGTAATTAAAAAAATGTGAATAATATTACGCGTAATATTTTGAGTAGCATTGCGTGATACATCCGGAACATTTTAATTATTAAACTGAATATTTTATCATCAAATTATAAAATGCGGCGTCATAAAACTAAAAAAATGTTAATTCATAAATATTAATCATGTTTTTTATTAGAATAGTATTAAAGGATTAAATAACTAGCATTAACTTATGTTTAAGTAAAGGATCCTTTTGGTTGTTAGTGTTATGCCATAAGTGACGTAACTAAATAGTGAAAAAAAAAATACAATGAAACACCATAATATCTCAATAAACTTTCTATAGATATGTTTGTATTTCCTTTAAAGTCAATTTGAATGACTATTAACATATTAAACTTCAGCTCAATTGAAATTAAGATTAAAATCTTATAACCCTAATAATTTCCATTAAGATCTCATCTGAAAAAAACAAATTCTATGCAAACTTTATTGTAGTCACAATATTTACAAAATGCAAATTTTCGTTATATACTTTATAAGTTCAATAATTTAAGTATGGAATTGACCATAATAAACATGCCAAAATGTATAAAAAGTAATTTAAATTTTATTCTTTTATTTATTACTAATTCGGTGTTTTAGCTTAGAAGTTTGAACGAAGAAGTTATTTTTCGTTGTATTAGTTTTGTGCCTTGACGATTCAGTCTTAAGAGACGAGAAAAAGAAAAATCGAAAGTGTCTTTAATGTCTAAATCTGTCTCTTTCATCATTAGGAAAGAGAATAATTAATTTTATTCACGTATTGCTTAAAATCTTCGCTGCTAATAAAAATAACTTAATTGGAATTTCATTTACTTTATGTTTCTTAACTTCAACATCCGTTTGTGTAATTTTAGCAAACAAAAAGTATATATTCCTGTAGTAAAGTGTAAAAAACTTAATATAATATTTTAGTTAGGAGTGTCTAGTACTTTCCGTGTCTGATTAAGTGTTTATGAATAAGTTTTTAAAATAAATTTAAACTTGGACTTGCAATCACATCTCGAATTATTCGAAATTCGAATACTAGGTTAGGCTTTTGACAATACTCAATGTTGCCAATGTCAATATACAGAACGGCCATAGATAATAGTTGTGCGGTTATATAATTGTGGCTCGCGATGTCAAGTGTGACAAATTACATAATGTTATGTTGAACTGTCGAACTTTAGGTTATTAGCGTTGTCAAGCAAATTACCTTCTATGTGGGACGAGTATTTTCACCAATATTGCTTTACTTACAAATCAATAAGGTTTTTTAACTAACTAACTACCAAAAAACTAACAAAAACTACTAAACTAACAAAAAAATATATTCAGAAAACAATTTACACTTTATAAGTCTTCCCAATTCTTCCAGTTCTCAAATCAAGGACGTCGAATGGATGAGATGCAATAAACCCTCCGACATTCTTTTAACCGCTTTCTTCTTTGTTTTACAAAACGTTTGTGAGGAGCTGCAACCCAGATTGAAGGATTTCTACAAATCCATCTCCACCCTTGATACTCTTTTCTCCTCTCATCTCTGAAGTTCTTACTATCTCGCAGGGCCGTCTTAAACTAGGCTGGGGCCATTGGGCACACAAGAATTTGGGACCCTTTTGGGAAGTAAAAAAAAGCTAATTATAATTTAAAAAAAATACTAAGTATGACTATTTATTATAGGTGATAAAATACAGTATGATATATTATGTAGAAATTTTCGGTCCTGCGGGGCCCCCTGAGAATGGGGGCCCTGGGCACGGGCCCCGTGTGCCCTTATGGTGAAGATGGTATTGCTAACTCGCCTTGTGCTTAGAGGGATTTAAATGCACAAAAACCGTGCTTTAGTTGATCGATATTAATCTTTATTAAGCCTTTTTTAAATTATCAAAAAATAATTCTGATTAATTAGTATGCTGATTAACTTATTGAGGAAGTTATTTTATTTGACGGTCAAACAGTTTACATAAATATCTTTAATTAATGTTCATCGGGATATCGAACAATGTGATCTATGATCACAACTAATGAAAAGGGCCCTAAGCACGGAAAGCAATCACTAAGAGCCATTACATTATAAAACGGTATTCCTTTTGCATGATATCAAAAGTTTATTAATTGCATTTAAAAATTCTATCTGCAAAATGTAGTTTAAATCTTGTTTTCAAGGTTTTATATATTTTTTATATTAGATAAAGTTTCTAAGCACACTGTTTTGTAAACAATTTTTGGTGATTTATTTAATAAATTCATCCAGTTAACTATAACCCCCTTAAATTTTAACTCTCTCACGTTATTTAAAACCACAAGAAGCCCCACAAAACGGTCTTTGTGCTTATGAAACAGCTTTAAAAATTTACCGATGACTTAAAAACCTATTTTAACCGGCTAACACGCCAAACAGTAGTACTGCGTTTAAAAATGTATATAACGACCCAAAAAGTTAACCAAAACCTGATCTCACATCACCTTGGTCATCGGTTTCTCATAGAACTTGTACTTGGTGACGACACAATGGCATCTTCAGGCCACTGATGTCATGAACCTCAATATCATTTCGTAACATACTATATATACGTACAAAAAAGTTTACGAAACCTTGGAACCAAAGCACGACCATACATCGACTGATTTCAAATAGCATGTAACAGTTTTAAGCTATGAAACACCTACAGTGCGGTTCCTGGGTTATCGGGGTGCTTTAAATAATAGAGGATTTTGTTTTTACACGTTATTAACCACTCACGTAAAAGAATATGAGCGAAATAATGAAATGTTAATTACTATGTAACGAATGAATGCGATGTAACAGTTGAAGAGAGTGCCTACGTCTGGCTATACTCTCGGGGCGTAACTCAGACGATTTAGGAAATCATGAGTGAACAAAATGCACAGCCTTGGCTCGTACACCTACTTTATTAGTTCCGGGATATGTTTTTAGTGTTAGTACTTTACAAGAACTGCTTATCTGGCGTAAACAACTCGATAACGTTTGTTAATTTTATAATCAATCTTAATGTATCATCTAAATACTAATTTTTTCCAGATCAGTTTAGTTAATAAAAAAAATTAAAATACATATTGCACTCAAGATGTATGATTGTATGATGGTCTAAGCATTACCTTCAAAAATAAATTTTTGCAGTAACATCATATAGGTATTCTTTATAATTTTAGTTATGTATTCTGAATAAATTAATTTACGTTGTCTTTATATCGACGCCCGATCATAATTGGCACCCCATAGCACTTCATATAATCATGTAACATTGATATTACAATTGTCTAGATAGACGAATTGTTAATTTAGAGAAAACGTTATTTCATCATATTATATAACTAAATAGATTAAGGATAATTATAGTGTCGTATACAATTTCCAAAACATAACAACCGAACAATTGTGTTCACAAACTGTGACTGGAACATGTGAATCAAATACCTTGCGTAATTTTTTTTGAATTGAGAACTACAGATTAAAAAGAGAGGCGGAGAGTTTATTGCCAGTTCTTCTCTTCCGTTCTACGCCCTTGATTTGAGAACTGGCAGTAAATGTAAAATTAGAAGCATTAATATGTATTTCTTTACTGACGAGTCATAAGTGTACATTATGTTATCTACCTAAATGATTAAATGATTTTTTACTTTTTACTTTTTTTTACGTAGTTTTGTAAATCCTTCGATCTATGTGGCTTTCTATAAAGCCTTCTACTAAGGCTCTAGACTACTTCTAAGCAGAAAATTGTACGGCTCAATTCTTTCGTAAATTGCAAGTAGTATTAATTTTTATAATGCCCGACAATTTTCCATCATATCTACCTGATAACAAAACCATTTCTCGTGTGAATCGAATAATTTAAAACACCTGGATGACCTTTTCAAACTAGTTTACCTAAAGCTATATATAATTCAGGCTTCCTCTGTGCCAAGTTGTTTAGAATTTATAAAAGTAGAAAGATGTACCTAACTCTAAATATATACAATTACACTAAATATCGGAGTTTCGGCCAAATTGCGATCTTGTGAAGGGACAAATGTGATGATGGGTATCTAGAGGGTACACGTAATTTAAATATAGTTAAAAAGTTGAGGAAATCAACCTGATTGTTAAATATCTTACTGTCTACCACGTTCTCTACATACTTGTGTATATTGGTAATTCTTTAGGCCAATGGTGGACGACTGAAAATCAGCCTTAGAGCTGAAGTCCTAACCTATGTTTTCTTATTGATTATGTATTTATCTATTAGTAGGTGCTGTAATTACCGGATCGTCTAAGCTTTAACCTCGGTCTTCGGATCTTTTGATCGAATATCGAATTATTTAGCAATAATTAATTATTTACATTTCGACAAATCGATAGCCTATTTTGTAACCAAACGAGTTCTTTCTCTAGTCTTTGGCCGGTCAATATCCAAATTTCGTTCATGGCTGCGTGTTCCACTTTTACGCGTTGTAATTTGGCAAGATTACAAATGAGGGCACTTTACGATCACGTAACCATATAGTTTTGAATGGAACAAAGGCTAATAAATCCTACACGCTTCAATTACTAATAGGAAAGAGTTTAGTTTTTATTGCGATAATTGTTAAGTTTTATTTATACTAACACTATTTAATTCAGTTTTGGAAATAAAGGCTATAATAATTATTATTATAACAGTATTTAAGCGATCTTTAAGATTTAATAGAAGTTAAAAATTGTTGTTCAGTACTCTTTGTTTCTTTGAAGTAATGGCTGAATTGCACGTTCTTTTGATGTATAAATATAGTTAATTTCCTTGAGGAGTTAATGAATAGCCTAAACACTATATAACACAGATTTAGAACTAAGCTTAAACTCAACATAGGGACACACAGGTCTTAATTAAATATAAATATATACGATATATATTCTTACCTGCTCTACGCCCTTGACTTGCGAACTGGTAGTAAATGTAAATTTACAATTAATTTAACTTCTTTCTGACAATTCATAAGTGTACTTGTTTACCTACATGAATAAAGATATTTTGAGTTTGAGTTTGAATATGAGCAGTATTTTAGTGGTCTAAGCTGGTCCAGACTGATAGCGAATCCGAATCACGGCTGTGCAACCATTGATTTTTTTAAACTGCGCAATTAGCACCACCTACGTACACGCCGTGAGGAAACCAACGTGGGTCAGACTTAAAAATCGACGACATGCGGTAGATACAGAGGGCTGATCACGTACTTGTCTATATAAATAAAATAAAAATCAAAGGAACAGATGCAATCTACGTATATATATCCTTGGCCTTGGTTGGTTATAGCGCAACTGGATATTTTTTTATAATATACATTTACTTTAACTTTATTGAGAAATAATAAGTTTAAAAAACACAAACACACATTAAAGTACGTAGTAATAATAATAATACAAATTGATAAATAGAAAACTTAAATATTGAGGATTTACGAATTTAAATTTGTCAAGAAACATTTTTAGAATAAGTTTAATATACTTAACTTATAGGCTAAAAACTTATTGCTTATACTGTGATAAACGTTTAAAAGTTTGAACTTAAGTTCCCTTTATAAAGATTGGTGTGATACGATCAATTTCTTATATATTAGATCTATAGAGATAGTCACAGGAAATAAAATATACGTTAGTGTCTAATTATATTTTATAAGCCATTATGTTCTAAGTGACTTACGATTATTTAGAAAAAATACAATAATTTTGTTTAATAAAAGTATAATAAAATATTATAGATATTTGATAACGTAATCGTACGTTACCGTAAGAAAACTAACGTAATTGAAAGATTTTCTAACACAGACAGCTAATATACGAAAACTAAAAAAACTAATAAGTTGTTTTAATGCCATAAAGTGCATAAATAAAATAAATATATTATAATGAAGGAACTGGCGCATTACAAGATATTTTTAAGATCTCTCCAAATGCCTGTAACATCATTCTCCATAAACAGGCAGCTATTTACACTTTAACCAGAACCAAACTGCACAGTGAGATACAGTTTGACCTAGGTCCTGCACCAAAGGACATAACTAATACATAGACGTCAGTGCCTCTTTCTTGAGGGTCTCAAAACGATCCAGGTAACCCTAATAAAAAAAATATAAAAGAATAATGATGCATATAAATTAGTAATCTTAGCATAACTTAATCGTTAACTGTGTAATAAAGTATTTAAGCTTTATTAGGATTATATTTAACAACGATTGGCGGACATTGCCAATGACGTCATTCGTTTGTTGGTCACAAAAACATATTAAAATTCAAAGTAGATTTAATTATGTTTTATTTTATATTACTTATGATACTGGTAGGTAAATGTTAGTTTAGAGGTTATATATAAGGGCATGGACCTATCGGGCCATTTATAGGATGTTTGTGCCAAAAATATAGCGATTCAATAATCATATAAACTAATTAATACATTCTGTTAATATGCGAGGTTTTTGTGCATTTTGGATTTAGTTATATTTTTGTTTAAAAAGAATTTAATGACATACGGGAAAACACTCTTTTCTTTGTTCAAATACTAAAGAACTCATTTGTTTTTCGTTTAGAAAAACAATTTTTTTATTGACCATGATGTTCTGGTAAACAAAGTGAGAAATTGGGGCGTAGTTACTCGCCATTGATTTGGGATTTCAACCGTAAATTCAATTTAATTATTAAGTAGGAACGTGAACAACATCGACACGAACAAATGAATTTTTAAACTACACAAAGGCTCATACAGAAAAAGTTTTCATCAAACCATATTTAATTACTGAGGCTACAATTTTTATAAAGAATCGCAAATGAATTTCCTTACATTATCATTCATATAAAAGTGCAAGTTTTGATTTTTTTGATTTCTCTTTTCATTGTTTATGTATTTTCATAAAAAAATGCTCTTGCTTTATCTTTACTGAATATGGGATAACCCAAATTATTTATCACAAATGTGTGCCAGTGTGTAATTCCAGTGCCACAACTTTTATAGACTCGTAGGTAATCCTCCTCTCTGATGTTTTTTGTAGTGAATCATTCTCTGGATTCGTTTGAAAAATAGAATTATACGCAATTGAGGAAAATAACTTTATTCATAAACATATAACAACTCGAACGCGTGATTATCTTACATATAATTGACGCACATACTCATTTAATGGTCTTTAATATACTTGTTATATATGTAAGCCAATGTACGGAAAAATACGATTTTTATAACCTTAAATTTATCGTTAAAACACCTTAAAATAAATAGCATATGGACACTTAAGGCTTGCAGACGATCTGATTTTATTTGCCTCAACACGCGATGAAATGGAGAAGATGGTCACAGACCTTGACTCTGAAAGCAGGATTGTCAGTCTTTTAATTCTATTCTCTGCAGTGCAGATCGGTGGCAAGACCCAGTCTTGGTTTAAACGCTCTTG
Source organism: Pieris napi (assembly GCF_905475465.1). Classification (NCBI taxonomy): domain Eukaryota; kingdom Metazoa; phylum Arthropoda; class Insecta; order Lepidoptera; family Pieridae; genus Pieris; species Pieris napi. The sequence goes on along the minus strand of NC_062259.1, from coordinate 12,160,739 downwards.
CAAGGCCTTGCGTCGAAAGCCATAATGCTTTAATGCCTAGGCAGAAGAGACGAAATCCTGTGATGCTACTATCGGCGAACGATAAAAAAGGATTCAACACTTCCAGGTTCTTCAAACGGAAAATCGCTAAAGCAAAGTCAGAGCACATTGCCAGATTTGGCGAGATAATGCCCCGCCTCCCTTCGGGGACCCGAGCCTTCTGGTCTCTCGTCAAGCTATCCACAGGGTCCCCCCTGTCTCGCTGGCCCACACCGCTTCTCCGTGCGGTAAAAGGCGAACCTTTCATCCTCCCAATTGTGCTGCCTACTTGTGCTCTTCTGTTGGCTCCGGTCCTAATGCGCTTTTTCCGGTACCGGTACTCGCTCAGCACTATCCCTAAGGGCTGGAAGACCGCTTCAACCTTTCGTCGTGGTCACTCGGTTGGTGATCTTCTTGTATATGTTACCATACCCATAGATGGGCAGAGGCAATTGAGTACAAGGGGGAGGCGCTAGCGGTTAGTTTGGTTAAAGCGAAAGCCTTCGATTGGGTGTGGCATCAAGCGCTTCTCTCGAAGCTTCCAGCCTATGGGCACCCTGAGAAATAATGCGCCTGGATTTCCAGTTTTCTGTCCGATTGAAGCATCAAGGTCGTAGGTATACACTGGCCGTGCAGGTAAATACTGGATTTTTTTGCTATCCGAGGTGGAAATGCATTAGCGCATCTCTTACCCTTAAGTTAGGGGTATGTGAGACTCGACCCACGCCAAAATCTCTGCTATTCAGAGACGGGGTGAGCAATACTTACTATAACGCAGGTAAATAGATCATTATCGGAACAAGCTTGTGTCATTCTTTGTTTTTATTTGCCCTGTGCCAAAATATTGTTTAGGAGAATGTTTAAAATTCTGTGCCGAACCAAAACGTGTACGCTAAGAAAAGCAATTAAAAACAATGTCAACCCATTATGAATGTAATTATAAATAAGAATGGAGGCTTTATGTAACGTTGTTTGCGACACTAAGCTTTCATTAACCTTAGCAAAGGTATCAAGCTTCTCACGTGTAATTAATTACAACTATTCACTGAGTCACTGATCGCTTTTGACACTTGCAATATTATAAACAATTCTTCTACGTCATATCGTCTCTTCATAAATCTATAGGGTGGGTAATGATCGAAAAAGCACATGAGAAGATAGAACTTTATTTGAATTTATTTATCGCTGCTTTTTAACATAGCTTTTTCCTATGTACTCGTGTACCCATGTACACTGTGACTAAAAACTATACTTAGAAAAGATTCATTTTTAGAGGATTTTTGTTAAAATAAAACTGTTATGCTGTAAATTAATTATTTATAGAACTTTATCTGTATAGGCCAAAATTGTTACCGTTTCTGATTTTTTACAAAGAAAAATAAATCATACGAATCATAGACTATCCACATTCTTGTACAGTTTCATCTAAAATAGTTTTCTGCCTCTTTTCAAAAAGCGCAAACATAATTTGACAGAAAATGTACTTTAGTTAGAGTGTAATAATACTGATTTAGTATTTATGAACAAGAAGTTTTGACCTTCAACCATATTACTAAATGAAGAATAAAACAGTATTTAGTATTTTACTCGAACAAGTTCCGATCACGCAAACTACATTATTCATTTCAATTTCTTCATGAATCATGTACAACTTCATTTCTTTAATTGAAAACTCAATAAAACGATCGACATTCAAACTGACCCAGTTTTCTATTGAAAACCATTTCGCCATCACACCATGACGCTCCTCAAATTATCCATCGTATTAATTTTTATTACAATGGCTAAAACGCAAAACTTCACGTGCGAGGATATGCTTGACATATCCGATAATAAAAACTCGATCTCATTACCTAGATTACAAACAATGCAACGTAAAGATATAATTACTTGTTTAGTTCACCTTGGCAAGAAGCCGTTGCGTTCTCTCGAGGCCGATTACATTTGGCACTCAATTAAAATATTTTACGGCGACGTCGCGAATATTCCAGAAAGTATACTGGCAACTTTGCAATGGGTTACACCAGCTATACCGGCTGAAGAGTATTATAATATAACGCTGGGTAGTATTGATGTGATACAAAATTTTGGTAAGGACTATGTGCTGAACGAAAATCAACTAACAGCTGTCGCTGAACGTGTTAGAGATGACTTTAAAGAACCGGAAGATTTCACCTTCTATGACTTGGTTGCTTTAAAGCAAATCCTATGTGCTTTTAATGGAAGCGAAATAGAAAGAATACATGCTAAAGCATACAAGGCAGCGTTTGTTGAAATAGGTGAATTGAAGAGATGCAGTACCGATGTGTTGCAGGGATTTCTTAAATTGGCAACAGACAGTTCGGCTTTTGGACCACCAGATAACTGGGATAATGTAGTTTTGTGTTCTATCGGCGTCCTGGGAGAGTTTTTGCCTCAAAAAATACAAGATAAGATTAGTAAAGCTAAGAGAGAACTGAAATTTTTGACGCCCTAAATTCTTTGTGGAAATTTCGTAATTTTAAATTGTGATTTGTCCTTGTAGTATGCTATAACTTATGAAGAACACATAATTTTATTTTTATACAATATCATCAATTTTATTAGCTTAACTCTGACCTTGGTGTTATCTGTTGTTTTTAAGTTAACAAGTATATTATATAATAATAAATAAAATTGTTTTATTAATAAAGAATAATTAACTTAAGAGAAACCCATAGAATTTCTTAGTTTAATAAACATACAATGCCATTTCCGTATTTTTATGTACAATATAAATACCACACTGGTAATATTTACAACCTACTTCATGTATGTAAATTGCACTTGACTCAATATACTTGCTGGAAAACCAGATTTCAAATATACATTCTGCAAAGTCACGAGATAAACAAAGAATGATTAGTTCCTACTAGAATTCGTCTCTATTACATTACTCCATTGAGTTTGTTACGGTTGAGTTAGTTCAGAATCTAGTATGAAGAGCGAATCTCAGATTTTAATTAAATCAGATGGCATAAGATCCATTGTGATTTCTACTATTACGCTATCTATATATTAAGTACACACTGTTCGCAAATTAACTCGATTTGTCACTATTATATATATTAAGCTTGCTTTTAAGATTCATAATACAAGATTATGTCTAATCTCACTCAGTGGTACCTTCAGCGTGCGATTCTCATCCTAGTTTCGATCCCCGGTTCTGCCCTAATGGACGGAGTGTTTTTAAGCGTGCATTTACGCTCGAACGGTGAAGGAAATAATCGTGAGGAAACTGGCTTGCCTTAGACCCAAAAAGTTGACGACGTGTGTCAGGCACAAGTTGCTGATCACCTACTCGCCTGTTCACAAATGATCATGAAACAGATAGATGATTAATTCTATTTATTTATACAGGATCTGCAGCCACTGATTTTTTTTTTATTTTTTTTTTATTTATGCAGGATCTGAAGCCACTGATTTATTTTATTTATACAGGATCTGCAGACACTGATTTATTTTATTTATTTATTTATACAGGATCTGAAGCCACTGATTTATTTTATTTATACAGGATCTGAAGCCACTGATTTATTTTATTTATACAGGATCTTAAGCCACTGATTTATTTTATTTATACAGGATCTGAAGGCACTGATTTATTTTATGTATTTATAGAGTATCCGAAGCCAGCAAGATGACGACAGCAAGCGTCTTGCTTACTGTATCGACGAATTGGGGCGCCAATGATCATTGTGAAAAAGACGGGATTGTACGAAAAGTGAGGAATACGGCTGAAATAGCTGCGCGTGAGCTTAGAGAGTCTCCAGCTACGAAGGAACAGGCTCTCCTTAATATGAGGGAATGGATTCAGAAGAATCCAGATATAAGAAACGTAAGACAAGGTATGTAAATGACTTTCTGAAAAGTTATAAAAAACTTCCTACTATTCCGAATTTTAATCAATTGCCAAAATCCAGTGGCACTTTAGATTCTACCATTTTTACCCTCTTATGTCTTTTTATTTCAGATGATACGTTTTTATTACGATTCCTCCGACACAAGAAGTTCAGCGTGCCAATGGCTCAGCAGACACTACTTAAGTATTTAAACCTCCGAAAATTCTACAGCAACTGTATGGTAAACCTGGACTGTCAAGATCCGAACCTGAAGGAAATTATAAGCAGCGGGTAGGTGGCGTTACACAAAGTTCTCATCAGTCTCTTTTAATTATAGCTTAAACATGATTTGATAGAAAGGGACGAAGAGATTTTTGAAGTTATACTTCTTTAGGCGCGTTATGAAAAATTGATGAGAGTGAAATTTTACGATGCGCGCGCACAGTTACACAAAATTAACAGAATGAAGTTGCCCACGGAAGATTCTACGGCATTGAACATAATTTAAAAACAACATTCGAATAATAATAGAATTTATGTTACACTTAATGTAAGAGAATAATAATAAATATTTATTTATTTAATTTTTCAAATATAAACTGAACTTTATTGACTATAATGACTCCTTTTCCAGTCTTTGGTTATTTAATTGTAATTAATTATGTGCTTGCAATCAAAGATTATTTTTAATAATGCCAAAGAAGTATAAGTACACGCACCCTTTTTTTTATTAGATAAAAATATACCTATAGTTTACATTTGGGCTACATAACAGTGATAATCTCTTCCCACGAATAGATTTTGATTATTCCGTATGTTGCAAATATTTCCTATACATTTTTTTTTATTATTATCTTGCGTAACTGAATTAGCATTTTTTTAAACATTACTTGACGGAAAGAAACAAATGAATATTTTTGTTTGGGCTGGATGTCAACGCTTAGAGATAGATATAGACATAGACTAACAAAAACACACACTATGTGTGTTTGTGTGTTCTATAACAATAATCAAAGAAAAAAATATAATGATATAACAAAAAATAAATCCCCTTTTCGCTTTCGGTTCGTTTCAAGTGTGTAATGAGTGTGTGCTGTGCTTGAAATTAGCCCTGGCTCAGCATTATGCTGAAGAGCAGACTGTTCCACAGCGCTGGTCATTCTGCCAGAGACTCAGCTTATTTGTTTATATTTCATGCAACCTATTCGCTATAAATATTCTCCCAAATAGATATGATATCCGAGAAGGCCACAGCGGTATTATTAGGATAGTTAAATCACTCAACGTGCAATAATAACAAAAATATAAATGTCCTCTGAAAAGTAATAAATAAATTAATGTTGATTATAATTAAGAAAGTTGTTATCCTTATTAAGAACTATTAAGCTTCCGTCGCAATGCCCTTTATATTATTCGTTCTAAGATATGTAAATTAAACTTCCTTTCGCTTAGAGGCCGAATAAATTTTCAATCAATTATACATGCGATCATAGGAAATGGGGATTTTAAAGGCGGATAATAGTAAATAATAGGCACATGTCATACACTCTTATCTCGGGCACCGTGGCTTAGTATAAAATCCTGGGTTCAATATCTGGTGAAGATATAGTTAATATGGATGAAGCTGTATTGCCTGACTGTAATATAGACCGAATGTGCCAGCCCTATTAGTGAGTTACGGAAAATCGATCATAATAGGTGATGATGATGAATAACCTGACGATAAACAAATAATAAATTAAAACAGCCTCATATATTTTTTAATTCTTAAGAGTACAAAATACAGTCTAATCATAGAAAGTGCAGTGTTATTGACCTCGATCTTGCGAAAAATTTAAATCCACTAACATAGTTACAAAATATGGCGTACGTATTATGAAATGAGGTTATATATTCTTTATGGTACATATCAGACTGGTTATTCGAAAGCCCCCAAGTGGGCCTTGAACTTTGTTGTTATATAATTTACTTTTCCCACTGGCTGTTTAAGAAATTAAATTATGAAAGTATTTGTTTATCGTGTTGATGAAACAGTGTGTCATCCCCTTAACATATTGTAAATAGTGTTTTTCGACACTGCCTTACGTTAAATATTAGTAATTTTATTACTTATTAGCCTAATAGATTGGAATTTCTCAGTCAAGAAACAATTCATTATAAACATATTGTTGATAATGTATTTGAATTTTATCGTTTTGTTAATGACTTTTACAACAAACTCTCAAGTGAAATTAGAGAATTATCACTGAATAAATTCAATATTATCGGTTAACTTAAAGTAATTAATAAAGCTTTTTATAAATTTCACTGATCGTGATTATTTAAATGATCCTAATGTTTGGGATTGATTTGCTCCAATTCAAATATTTACAGTTGCTCTGCCTTACAAACAATTTTTAAAAGAGTGGCGGAGATTTTCTTGCCAGTTCTTCTTGCCCGCTCTACGCCCTTGACTTGCAAACTGGTAGTAAATGTAAATTTAGAATCAACTTATCATCTTTTCTGTTGACGTTCATAAGTGTACTTGGTTACCTATATGAATAAAGTTGTTTTGAGTTTGAGTTTAATTACAAAGTTGTTTTTTTTATGTGGAGACCAAGTTGGTCGGCATGTTCTGAGGTAAAATTCAGAATTGAGTGGCTGATGCTCTCGTATTTCTAAAACATATTGAATTCATACTTAAAGTAACAGTTGCATAAGTGTTGGTAAACGTTAAATATAGTTAACACAAACTGATTCCTTAAATCATTGACTAAATAATCGGGCATTAAGCCTCGTAGCAGAGTTACTAGATATTTGTTAATTACACTATGCTGTTTAAATATCTGAAGCTGTATCTGTAGACACACTTTTAGTCAATCACATATAAACACAAAAAATGTTTCTTCATTCTAGGTACATTGCAGTTTCACCAGTTCGTGACAGCTTGGGTCGGAGGGTCATAGTGTATAATATGAGTAAGTAATTAAATTACGAAATCAATGTTGTTCACACCTATATCAAAATTAGTTTGCCATTGAAACGTTATTTACAATCACGTTATTAAACAATTGTACATTTCATTCAATCAAAACACTAACGTCAAGTCGAAATTGTTGTGGGCTTTGAACGAGTAAATTAATTCAAATGTACTTAAAAAATAAAAATAAATCAGTGGCGCTATAACCTCTTTAGGTCTGGACCTAAAACTAACTTTAAATCTAATGGTCTGACACGCCGTCGACTTTTTGGGTCTAAGACGTGTCGGTTTCCTCACTATGTTTTCCTTCACCGTTCGAGCGAATGTTAAATAACATAGAAAGAAGCCTATTGGTGCACAGCCGGGGTTCGAACCTAGGACGTCAGGGACGAGAGTCGCACGCTGAAGCCACTAGGCCGACACTGCTCCAAAATATTTACTCAGTAGTTTGGCTATTTTGTACCAATTTATTTTCGAAGTACGAAAAATCCTTTTTGCTGATATTAAGGAAGTATCAATCTTAAAGTGACCTTAATAACAACTTACGTTTCACTATTCGCGTGAACATGTAAAAAAGAAGAGATTTAATTGTAAATATTATTTTAATTTCAGTTATTAACTGAACGTTATATTTTGACCTTGTGTTGTATGTGTGGTTATAAACGTTGCTTGCGATGCGATGGCAATGACTTTGACTTGTGCGATTTCAATGTAGATATATAGATATAGATATATATATATATATAAATAGATGGCTTTGCGAATTTTTTTATGATAGGGTAATTCATAAATGCTGATGGCCTACTTGAAATCTTAGCGCCTGTAAGGGTAATTCAAAACCGAGACATACTATGATTGTCGTATGTCAAAATCCTTTTTGACATACTCTTGAATCTGAGGGTTAGTCTTGACTCTGAATTTTACCCTTCTTCTTCTTCAGGTGCCACTTTATTGCTAAATTGGACGATAACAACTTACTAGTTTAAAGTTCTGAGTTTTAATACACCCGGCGAATTTTACCCTAAAAGCTATACAACAAACAAAACAGCCAGTGCTATCATCACGTGACCTAAGCAGTGTTATTGTTGACTGCCTTACCAATCACTCGTGATTCTATTTGTCTTCCTCATTAAAGTTCCACTTCAAAAACCATTAAATTTAAACTTTGTCGTAGGTAAATTCAATATAAGCAAGTTCACATGCTGGGATATGGTACGCGCGCATGCTGTGATCTACGAGACATTGATGGAAGACCAGACGGACCAGATCCATGGCTTCGTGCACGTTGGCGATGGTATGGGATCCAGTAAGACACACGTCACGGCTTGGAACCCTATAGACTTCGCTCGGCTCATTAAGTGGGGAGAGGTAAGAGCTTTATGAATAGGTACGATAGTAGCCGTGAGTGATAATACGAATTAGATATCTATCTATCTTAGGCCATGGGGTTCAAGAGCACAGGCGCTAAATAAAGATTTAAGTTGGCACCTGGTGGTACCGGTGACCCCAGAGCCACAGACTACACTTTTTAAATTGGTTTAATTTTTCTATGTATCAATTTTTAATGATTATTATTACTATGTAGGTTAACAATATAAACGTTGCCAGTAAGCTCGCAAGTGCGATGTTAGGCCGAGCGTCGTAAGACAAAAACAAGTTATCCTACGAAGCTTTGCAGTTCTTTTTACATTTACAGTCTTTTAATGTGTAATTTTAGAGATAATTCCGAGAAAAAATCATTTAACGGATTAGATTAATATCTAAATCTGTGAACGAAAGTCCTCTGACATAAACATAAACTGTCCATGACATAATGTTTCGTCATAGTCGTAGAATAGTGACGGATCTGACAAATAGTAAACTTAACAGGGCAACCATTAAAATAATACAATCATGTTAGTTTTTGTCATAACTATTCTAATTCATATTCTGTTATTATGAGAATTGGCAAGAAAACAAAAGGGTTTGTTTTGAAACAAAATAAAAATAAAAACATTAAATTACACAGTTTTCTAGAAACATCATACATGTTTCTATCAAATTCGTCACTTTACCGACTGATTAATTTTATAAAACACATGCAATTTTTTTAATGTAGCCGTAATATTTAGTCAATGTAGTATCCAAATATAATAAAAAGTGGATCTACGATCATGACGGTTTCTTTGTTTAATTTTATCGTAGGCGAGACTGCAGAATAAAACAAACAAAAGCTCTCAAGGTAAAAGGAATAAAGTTCATTAGCACCTACGTGCTGCGTGTGTCATTTCTGCATATCCCTTCACCAACCTGAAACAAAACAAAATCACAAACAATTTCGTCCCAATATTGGAGTATTGGTTAAATTTATAAGGCGAACTCGCTTCACCCATTTCCTCGAATATTTAAAGTCCAGACTTTGGAGACTTCGACTAGTCTTAATATACGGCTGTGAGGAGTGGACGCTAACCATGAAAGAGAAACAGAAGCTACTGGCGGAACGCAAAATATTGCGTAAAATCCTTTGGCCAACAAGGAGGGAGACGGGTTATATGGAGTTGCTAGCCCAGCCCAACATAATAAGCGGATACAATCGGCTACGTTGGCTGGAACCTTGAGCGAGTGGGCCAAGATCAGCCGATGGTGGCCTAGGTACCGCTGGAGAGTAGAGGAGGACCTGCAGCATCTAAGCCAGTAATTGGCGGGAGGTGGCACTGGACAGGAAGCGCTGGAAGTTTCTTGTTTTGGAGGACAAGACACTTATTGGGTCACAGAGCCAGCGGAGTGAGTCAGTGGAGTCAGCCGAAGCGCATATTCTGATTCTGACAATATGTTCTACTCACTTACCCTACGCGTTATCGATCACTGCGCTGGGTACGTGTTCAATACACCAGTAAAGAGAAAACGATGGAAAATCTAAGCATTAATTATATGAATCAAGTAATTATTCGAATCAATTGCTCACGCGTCGTAATTGCAAAAAATCTCCGCTAATTCCCTTAATGACTAGTTTAATCTGCGTCAAAACAATTGTAGTGGAAAATAACTGAACCAGTTTCACTATAAGGCTTTACTTTGATACGATGTGTATCGAGTTTTCAAATACCTTTTAACCTCAACACCTGGCGTTCCAAAGCGCGTTTTAATGCAATTTCTACCGTGCAACAACTCTTTGATGAACCAGCTACCAGTATTGATAGTTTTCAAGAAGTCGTTCCATTACCTCAAAGGTCGGCAACACACCAGCAAGTCCAACCCCACTTTATTCAAAGGTCACTTGGACTGTTTATTTGCCTCCTGTCCCATAAAAATAAATGGAAAGAGAATGTAGGGTCAGGCAAGGTAAAGGCAGAGTTAGACTAAATAACTCTAACTGTTAATGGCCGATAACTATTTGACAGTTGAGAGAACTAGTTTGCACTTGAGATTCAGCATCGTACTCGTCTCGTATGTCAAGTTCCAAATCTGGTAAATCCGCATTTATCTTTACTTTAAAAAAAAAAGAAAGTATATATTAAAATTGGAAGTGTAATGTTTTTATGTTCACCGTAATGTATTTTGGATAGATAGATTCTTACTTATACTCTACAAATTGTGGTGTGTTTAATAAATAATTTAAATAAAAATCGTTATAATGTCTGATAAGTAAGATAGCGACGTCCGTGATCACGACCCGCAACCAATTTTATATATTTGATGTAAAATAAATTTATTTAAAAATATTTTTAAACTCTTACAACGATCAAATAATCTCAATCGGGTAAAGTCCATAATAAAAACCTCTTAGTCATTTACTGCGTAACATATTCCTATTGGTCAAGATTTGTGTTTTTATATGGATTTTTTTACACAAACTGTTGGTAAAAAAAATAGTAAAGTAACATATACTAAACAGTTTTTTAACATTTTTATGAACATATAATTTTGTATAAAGGTTAATACGAAATGCGATATAAATATCGTCGCAAAACTGTAGGTAACAAGATTTATGAGAACGAGTTTAATAGGTAGATTGAAGTACTTACATGAAGAGGAAAACGTAAACAATGTTTTTATATGAACAATTATAGACAGTTTTGCGTTCAACGACACTAAACTTATACTTGTGTGACGAAATTATTAACTTAATATTAATTTAAAAACTTAACGTAAATTTTATCAAGCATACTCGTTAACTCGTAAGCCTTTAGAAGCCTATAGACGTGGAAAGTCACTAACGTCATCTCGCACTGGCTTCAAGTATTATGCCCGCCTTCCACTGCGAGCGGAACGGACCCATTACGGACTCCGCTATACTCGTAACGATGATTTTCATACATGTGCTTCCACCAAAGCGGAGACGAGCGCAGCGGAGAGAGCGAGTTGAAAGAGTCAAATGAGGTTAGCGAGTTGACCGAGTTTCCCACGGAAATGAATATGTATGAAAATTTACGAGTATAGCGGAGTCCGTAATGGGTCCGTTCCGCTCGCAGTGGAAGGCGGGCATTAGGCGCCACTTACCACTGTCTTCACCGTATTCTGGGTATCTACTGGCGCGAGAAGATCCCAAACGAGTAACATTGGAACCGCTTTTGAGAAACCCCGAACAGCTACCAGATCAAGCGACGCATGTGGACGTGGATACACTCGGAAAATATTCAAATTATATCCCAAAGCTTGATTGGAGCCCGCAAGGAAACCGGAAGCGTGGCCGTCCAAAGAAAACCTGGCGTCCTACAGTTGCAGATGAGGCAAAGAGAGCTGGAAATACTTGGAGGAAGGTGAAATACGAGACTCAAGACCGATGGAGACTCACTGTAAAGACCCTATGTCCCATCTAAGGGTTGTAGGACAAAAGTCTATCCCACCATCGTTAAGCCTAGCTAACCTTTCTCTATAATCTATCTATGTATACGTATAGTCCTTAACCTGATCTAAGATTTTTTGTGAGATAATAATTGTTTCGGGTCGGCCATAGAAGGCTGATGTTCTTATTGTAACAATCAAAAGCAAGCAGTCTTTTACGTACTTTTTACAACAATATAATTATTTTTATGATAATCTAGCTGCCCCCGCGAACTTCGTTTCGCCTACATATGATTTTTTACAAAATTCGATTAGTCCAGACGTCTTCGAGTTTTGCGCTTAGCATCACATCTTGCGGATCATTTTTATTTATATATACCCAAACATGCATTAAAAACTATTAACTAACAACATTTTTTATTAATTGACCTTGTATTAATAAACTTAAATATATTAAAAGAAAATTAAATTGCCATTGTAAGCCAATTTTTGAATGTCGACCCTCTATGATCCAGATCGGTCCATAGATGATAAAGCTATACTAAACACAAAAAACTCCTTCGTAAATCTCGTTGCAGTTAATTTAAGAAGTCTAATGAAGAATTATAAAAGACACTTATAATAATCTTGCTAATTTTCTTCCAGCAATCCTTCCCAATGCGCCACAAAGGTTTCCAGCTGTTCAATGTCCCATCGGCTCTTAAATACATTATTGATTTTGCTGCGAGCAAAGTATCTCCTAAAATAGGCGAGCGTTTACGTGTAAGTATATCAGTTATTAAGGTGATATCAGACGGTTCATTTTTTGTTCATTTTCACCTTTCATTCGGTACATTTCACTCGAAATGAAATGTCTGAACAAAAAATGAAACACGAGTGCCGAATGAATTCATTAGTGAACCGATCCAACAGTGTTGGATATTGGCATCCGGTATCTTTCATTCCCACTCCGAATGAACGAGAAATGAACGGTCTGAACACTGAGAGAACCTTCATTCGGATTCGGCCATTTTGTTTCGAGTCCTGTAGCCGACGGACATCACGTTGTCGACGAAGTTATAACTTTTTTTTAACTTTTCTTCAAATTTACTTTCATCCATTCGAAGATGATTACAATATGAATCAGGATCTTCAACGCCTAGTTCTCTCAACAATGTATTAGTAGCTCCTAATAAATTTCTTCTTTCAATCCATGGTCGCACCCACCACCGTCGACGTTTTCTTTGCTTCTTTTTTGTCAACTCTTTGATTAAATGATCACAAATTAAACTAATTCCAAGACGTACGACTTCATTCGATGACATATTTAAAAGAAAGAACAATGAATGTTCATTTCTGCATCATTTCGTCTAAGCCGTGTGAACATAGAATGAAAAAAAAATGAAGCATTCACTCGAGTGAACAATCATTCGAGTGAACCGTCTGATATCACCTTATATTAAGAATTACTGTTATAGTGTTAAATGTTAATATACAAGTATGTCTCTTAACCTCTTAGTAGACACATTTTTTTTATAAAGACAATTCACACCAATTGACCTAGTCCCATGCTAAGCTGGTGAAGCTTGTGTTATGGGTACTAGGCAACGGATATACATACATATTATAGATAGATAGACATACAAATACATATTTTTAAACACCCAACTTGCTTAGGTCAAGCACAACACCAAATGCTCATCACATCGATGTTCGTCTCAGCCGGGGATCGAACCCGGGACCCATGGATTCGCAGTCAGGGGTACTAACCACTAGACCAATGAGTCGTCATCTTTGCATTGATGTTTTCATAGACAAGTCATCAGCTTTCTATGCCTGACACCCAAAAGACATGTTTCCTTACGATTTTATCCATCTCTAACTCAGAACGAATCTCTTGGTGCAAGCCGGGGATTGAACCCAGTACCAAAGGGATAATCGCAGCGTTAATTTTTTTTATTTATAAGTAATCTTACAGCTACATATATTGATTGTAAGGAAAACACTTAGACAATATACTAAGCCAAAACAGTTTACATTGATAAAAAACATATACGAGCACAGAAAACATAAGACAATTAAGTACATTAATAGATAAAAAAAGAAAACGAATATTAAAAAGAATAAATAAATAAATGAAACGTTATTTTGTCACAATTAGTAAATTCCTTAACCCATAGACAATTGAGTATACCTGTTTTATGAGCACGTGGAGAGGAAGTTTTTATTTAAAGAAAAAACTTTTTAACAGGATTAAAGTCATGTATTATTATAAATTTACAATTATTTAACATAATTTTAAATTTATCCGCCGTTTCGCGTGCTTTACAGCGTGCGTGGTCAAGCACGCTAAGTGCTAAGCTAAGTTTTTATTTACTCAAAACAGGAAATATATTCAACGCAAACTAGAATTTTGGCAATATTATGTATATTGCAGGGTTCAAAATTCATTATTATTATACTTTCAGCTCCATTCAACAAGCAAGACTCTATACAAAGAAATGGATATCTCTTGTCTGCCAACAAAATTCGGCGGCAAGATCCCTCTACAAGAAATGATTGACTTCACTCATAAACTCCTTGAAGAGAAACGGCAAGTTCTTCTTGACCTCGACGACATGGAGATCTTAAGTACAAGAGGAATTTTGTCTTCAAGAAATACCAGTTCATCCCCTGAAGGATCTGTAGAAGGCAGTTTTAGGAAGTTAGAGATTGATTAAGGGCATTTATATATTAATTTTGGTTAAGATTTGAGGTTTAGTTTTGAGGCAGGGCTAATGTAGGAATCTGACGAGTTCTACATTATATAGTCTTGTTGTAATTTAGTAGTAAGTAGCCTCCATGATTACACGTAGTTTTAATCGTTCGTTTAATATTTTAAAAATCGTTGCGTCTCGAAGTACTTGTGTGTTTGTGGACACAAATGAAGGGTGTTTAAGGTGACTTAGACAGTGATAGATTGATTTAAAAAAAATTAACGCTGGAATACTGATGAAATCAATTAGAAAAAAAAATGTATTCTCAGTTTTAAAACCCCAAATGAGGAGGGTCAAAATTTATTATATTTGCACTGTTGTCGTTATCTTGGCACAAAAGCTTAAAATTGAAATCAAAATATGCTATTGAAGTTCTACAGTACGTTCGTTGTGACTTGTGACGTCCGAACTTTCCGACAAAATATTATCAATATTATTTTTTTATATAGAAGTTGCCTAATTCAATCAAATTTTCTGAAAATGACGATGATGATTTAAATTTTTATTTCCATTCAAAAGACATGGTGACCAACAAATATTGTATATTTGTCCTATAGGGCTATTTGTGTACACCAACATTTTAAGTAGTTCTCCAAACGAGATCAACTTAACAATAAATCTTAGTAAATTTTATGTTCAAATAAAAAAGTTGTGATTTTATTTTTACTTTTCGTGAATAGTAGGAGTCGTAAATGTAAATTAATGTAACTGTATATTAAATCAAGAATATATTTCGCCGCTTTAATACATTAACTGGTACTGTTGTATCGCAGTTATTGTTATTTAAATAAATAAAATAGGTACACTATTTTTATGGGCTTTATCAAATGTCGAAGTTCAAATGAATTTATTAACATTACCTCCGTAGTTGTTTAGGGTGTTAACAGGCTTCCAGAAAATTACAGGTGGCGCCATTGCGAAGATAGCAGGCCGCTTGTTGGAATATAAATAAAAGAAAAACATGTAGCCATTATGTGTATGTTTAAAAAAGCCTCCTGAGGGAATTAGATTAGTTATTCATGGAAGAGGTCTAGTTGGTTGAGACTTTAAGTGTTTATTTAAGGAAATGTAAGCTCCCTTGCCTTATATAAAGTGATGTATAAATAAATGTTAGAAACTCTCGTGGAAATTTATTAAATTTATCCCGAAATCATTTGCTTTAGTAATGGCTACCTGCCCTGCGGTTCCATTTGTTCGGGTGAACATGTAGTTCCTGAAATCGATAACGCGTTTTAACGAGAGGGAAGCTGACAAAGGGGAATAATATTTTCAAAGACGGGTCAACATAATTTTTATCACACCATGTTATTTCTAAACCCAGTATTATGTAATTCCTATTTGAGACATCGTATATTAAAAAACATCGTCCATTGGATTGCGTTTCGTCATTATTGTAATTATCCAATCATTGATTTATTACAATCCATCATTCGGTATTTAAAGACGCGATAGTTTAATCGTTTATATTGCTATTTTAATTCGTTATTACACAGTAAATCTGCAGCAATCGCCGGTAATGTTTGGCAAGACAATTAGTCACAGTTCCAACTGCAGATAAATTAAAATACAGCATAACACATTATGTATCGTGATGTTAGTCATACTATTATGATTTCTTCGGTAGACTTGCTTGTGAAGTTTCATTGATAACCTAAGTACTGACCGCCAGTGGCTCAATTAAGAACGATGCGACGAAAGGACTGTCCCTAAAACCTTATATCCTAGACCCGTCTAATATTGATTGGCCAGCCCGAAGTCCCTAGTGGCTGTGCTTATCATGCTGTTGGCCCTTGTGCCCAGCTTGAGCCATCGTGGGCCCTGAAGGCCGGGACGGAATCTCACTTTAGGGAATGACGGGTGCCTTCCCCGGTGCCGGCGGTTATTCTAATCTGGTTAGATGGTTTTGCCACGCGTGGGGTTTCCCCAATGGCTGAAGTCGAGTCCGAGATTCCGGTGATCACACTGATTTACAGAATACGAAAAAGGCTTAAGCTGAACTTCAGTTGGTGTCATTAATAAAGTGAAATTAAAGTATGGTCTCGTGTAAAAGAAAAATAGGCATGTAGTACGCCGTCTATTTATCTGAGACGTGTTGGTTACTTCAAGATATTTTCTTTCACTGTAGGAACATGTACTAAGCATAGAAAAATTTTAGCCCAGACAGGATTCGAACCCACAACCTTTAGGCTAACACTAAAGATGGATCCTCAAAAGACTGCATACGGCGGAATCAGGAACAATATAGAAAGAGGGATGTATGTACCCATACATACATTGGGAATGTAAGTAATATAACAAAATAAATGTATTTACATAGAAACATTCTATCAAATTTTAATCAATATCAGATTCATCTCGACTTTATAGTAAATAATAATTAAGCCTTGAAACAGTCATACACTTTAACAAAAGATACACACACTTAATGTACATAGGCCGTCGTAGTACTTGCTGCACACTCCCTCGAGAGGGGTGAACTTTGGCCCGTTCGGGGCATATGCCCCCTTCGGGTGGTCTATGTTCACGCCCTGCTATTACAGGGCGGGCTGTATAGCCCTTGATGGGGGCTGCTGCGTGCGGAGACGCGGTCTCTACTCGCTGCGCGCAGCCGATGGGGAATAATGAACATAGGTCTTTTTTTCAAGGACCTCTTATATAGGCTTCCTCCAACTGGCTCTATCTGTCTCTATCTTGACCATTTTTCTCCCCATTTTTTCCACCTCCTCTTTAAGCTTGTCAGCCTATTAAGAAGGCGACATCTCTCTCATCTCGACTTTAGATTAACAAAACAAATTCAGAGTTCTTAATGAAACAAAAAGTATTCATCATCATTTAATATCCATAAATACATTACTACATTATAATTTCAAAAATGCAGATACGGACGTAATAGACACCAATTGACACAACATTAATCTTAAATAGTGCTTACTGTAAGTTGATAGGCCTTAGCGTATACGATATCAGTTTTAATAGACATTGATTTTCATTACAATTATTTTACTAGACATTCAATTAAATATTATTTCCCTTTATTCATAGAAATCAGTGTATTCTGAATTATATCTCAAAGAGAGAAAGAGACAAAAGAGTACTTACTTACTACAATATTAATTATGAATAGAGGTTTTACTAATCTAGACTTATTTATTCATGTAATTTTCTTTCAACTATTATTGCCAGATCGAGAAAATACGCGAATTGTTTTATGTTAAACACAGAATAGGCAAATACAGCGAGAAACACTCATTTGATGTTTGTCAAAATACAATCCTTCTTTTATTCGATTATTCCTAATGCAGGTGATCAGCCACCTGTGCCTGCCACACGCCGTCTACTTTTTGGGTATTCATCACAATATATTCAGTCCCCGAAAGAGCGAATGATAAAAGGACCCAAGAAACAGCCTCAACTAATCCGTCTTATTTATCTATTCTGTGGTCTTAATATTAGTGACATATTTCTAGTAGGTATATTTAAATATGTTAATTAATTATGTATATGTTTAATTTATATTAACCAGATTATGCCTTAACATTATTATAACATCAATAAAATAAAAGTACATTTGGCACATATAAATAATATGAGAGATATGAATTTTCATTAAAACAAATTTACAGCCGCATAATTAAATTACTTAAGCATGTATTAATTCATCGATTAACTTAAAAAAATATCACAATAATATTCGATAATTTTAAAAATCATAAAATAATATAAACATTAATATAATTTGCTACAATTAATATCACAAAATATTATGCAAAGCGGAAACTTATATTACTTCCTTCGGAAGTGATAACATATCATGAAAACGGTCTAAATTTAGAATTAAAGTACTCTTTCGTCTCTTTCATTTGCATTGTATTTAAACTGCGTTGAAAAGAGACAGGTGAGTCCTTTAAATATGCAAGTACTCATTTATGGATAATGGGGTGATTGTGAAGTGATAATATTCGGTGGTCAAAGTAGAATTATAATTCAAGACAATTTCTACTTATAATTTTCTTACTATTAGGTATATATTTATGATTTTCTTATAGTTAAAAAGACAGAAATATAACAGGTGGGCTGAAAAGTTCGTAGGATAACATAGAAAAGACTTAAAGAAGTTATACTTAGGCGCGTTAGTGAAACATGATGAGAGTAAAGTTACGATACGCACGCACACCGTCACAAAAAACTGACACCCTGAAGTTACTGCGACAACTGCGTCAACATTTTAGGTTTTTATATTGTTAGTGTCGTTTTTTGTACAAACGTAGAATAATTTTTTTGAAAAGATTTTTATATTGTTACGCCAAAGAAGTATAACTTCTAACGCGTGTACATAAGTACAGGTTTTTTTTATTGAATTTGATTTGATTATTCAATGCCTTCGCCTTCGAGAGCGATACAATGATTGTAGCGGTCATACAATTTGTCTTTAGCATCTAAATAGGCCTCAGTTCCTGCGTTTCCCTTTTCATCAGCTCAACATTTTTGGATTTATTACTATTGAACAGTTTGAAAAGAGCCAAATATTCAACTATTTGAGTATGTCCATTATGTTCCTTTGATGTTTAGGGTCTCATCTATCTTAATTAACTTCACTTTTTGGTTATCCAAAATTAATTAATTAATTGAATACCAGTAGCGCCTATTGTAGCCACCAGTAGACATATATATGTTAGCCAACGAACCTTCCAGCCCGCCTACTAAACTTCGAACAGTCATATAACATTTAACATAATATCACATACAAAGATATATGGCAAATCTCAATAATTTATATACCAAATTTTTCATAAAGTATCTTGAATGTTTTGTCTTTATCAGTTTGGTACCAATTAGAAAGGGACAAAAAATTATTTAATACAGTTTGGAACAATTTGCAATACAATACTGAAAAAGACAAATTAATACTTTATTTAAATCAATTATATAAAAAAAAAACTGTCTGATAAACTTGAGACAATGGTTTGGTCAAAGTACCAAGTCATTGTTTAGAAGCGCGGCATCCAAAATTAAAATAGCCATGATGATCGCCAACCTTCGCAAGGAGATGGCACTATAAGAAGAAGAATTATATAAAACTGATAAAATATAAAAAAAACGAGTGGCGCTACATCCTTTGAGGTCTAGGTCTCAGATTTCTGTATCTGTTATGGTCATTTGTCAATCTAATAGGCGAGTAGATGATCAGCATCCCGTACCCTTTCCTTCACCGTTCGAGAGATATTTCATATAAACATCGTTACCATAGCAAAGAAAAGGAATCTTTCGTCGTGTATTGTCCGTGTCGCTTCAAAGATAAATAAATATGACAAAACATTGAATGAACTGAATAACATCGACGTATAAACTTTTGAGATTGGCCATAACAATGACATTTAAATTGACTTTCCTCAGTAGGGAATCAGTTTTTTAATTTAATTATAGGTCAAACGCCATTGTGGTAATTTTGAGAGAGCTTCAAACAATTTCTTCGGGGGATACTTAATTGTTTTCCCGATAATAATGAATGTTGTGTTCAAACGGTGATTATTGACTCCATTTGTAATCACGCTCTTTGCTGCCGCGATTTGAAGAACAGATGGCTCCACCGTTTGAAAGTTACCTTTAAAAAAAATGTATTTTACACAACAGACTAGAAATGTCCATACAACCTAATAGTTTCGTCTTGAGCTCCGTGGCATTATCGCCTTCATTTTAAGATATGACCTTTTTGAAAGCATAGAACTTCGCCCCTTCAAACTCCCTAGAATCTACTAGACAAGGAGGTGCCTTTTTAGAAGTGCTTAAAAGTGCTCATGTAAACTCATGACTCCTCTTTTTTATATCATATTTTATGCATATTTATTGAATTGTTCACTTGAAGATTTTGAAAATTATATGTTTTAGAAAGAAGTAACCCCAAAATTTTACGTTTCGTATTTACGTAAGGTAAGTTTTCACCAAATTTCGTTTAAAAAAATAAATTTTTGTAAAAGATAGAAATAAAAAACCAAAAAGTTGGTTTTTTGAATTTTTTACATAAATTTTGAGGTTATGTGAAAAATGTGTGAATACAAAAGTTGTAGATCTTTTTATGACCTACAACTTTGCCATTTGGTTTTCTTCGATAGGACTTTTAGTTTTGCCGGAAATCGAGATAAACCGTTTTTTATCCTTAAAACTAACCCCCCTACCCCTTCCCGACCTCAGATCGACCGTAATTTATTTTTTCTTTCATTTTGATCATATTCCCCTGCTTTTCTAATGGGTTTCATCCTACTGTATTTTTTTTTTGGTTTCAAAAATTATCGGCACTGGTCTATAGACTAGACACACTGCTACAACATACTAGACACACAAAAATAGACAGGCTTGGCTTAAATATAAAAGCCATCAAGCATAAAGTGACTTACCTATAAACGCCAAGATCAGAGGCGAAAGCTCGGCATACAAAGTTGATTTCTTCCATCCAAGAGCTTCAAACACCAAACCATTAGTCGACACTAAGTAATTGTATAGAAGTGTATGGTTTGCCATCTAGAAAAAAATATTTAGATTGATTTTTTTTTGTAATAGAAACCCAGACACTGTGAGCATTGTGAACATAATCTTAGTCCACAAACAAATTTATTTTACTATTAGACCAGTGTAGATAGCCTTTAAAAGCCTTTCTGAAGTAGGGAAGGGGATGACGGGTCTGGGCGTTACTGCATACGATTTTTTGCATTTTCTGAGAAGATTTACTATGGTAATATATATATATTTTTACCATAGGAAAGTAGAGATTTCAACGAACTGAAAACACACCAACTTTTTTAAAAAAGCTGAAATTTTGACGTCAGAATTTTCGATTGAAAATTAGGGTGTTTTTTCGATATTAATTCAAAATAAGGTGAAAAAATAAATATTTTTAATCAAATAAATTACAGTATATTTGGGACATAATAAGGTAAGTTTTCACCAAAATTCGTTTAAAAAAAAAAATTTTTGTAAAAGATAGAAATAAAAAACCAAAAAGTTGGTTTTTGAATTTTTCACATAAATTTTGAGGTTATGTGAAAAATGTGTGAATACATAAGGTGTAAATCTTTTTATGACCTACAACTTTGCCATTTAGTTTTCTTCGATAGGACTTTTAGTTTTGCCGGAAATCGAGATAAACCGTTTTTTACCCTTAAAACTCCCCCCCCCCCCCCCCCTCAGATCGACCGTAATTTATTTTTCCTTTCATTTTGATCGTATCCCCCTGCTTTTCTAATCCTACTGTAATTTTTTTTTGGTTTCAAAAATTATCGGCACTGGTTTATATGTTATTGTCAAAAATTTGCAAATGGAAAATATAAAGGTCAAAAGTTCAAAAGATTAGTAGGTAAAAATAATAACTAAACTAAGTGATTTAAATTAATGTAGTGGTTTACTTTTTCATCTAAAAAAATAAGTTTTTTTATCGGTTGCAATCGGAATAAACAATGTAATTTAATGTGCAAAATGAAAGTTCGGATGTGGCTACATTATAAGATAAACATCCTCATGTATAAAAAACTTTAGAGGTGTCAAGGGACGAAATTCCTTTCGATGAAATTATATGTTAATTGGTATCATAACAGTATGATAGATTTTCTCGACACCAATCTTACGACGAAAAAAAAAGGCAACATCACGAGGTGTTCCCAGGCGGTCACCCATCCAAGTACTGAGTGTCGTGACAACTTTTCGTAAGAATTTATTCAGTCTAGCCCCCTTTCACAACGCGCGATAAGGAACTTCGTTCCAAAAAATACACTCCCAAGAAAAATATGTTTTTATAGTATAGTATCTATGAAATAATGTATAATGTGAATTGTGAGGTATAGCCAAGTCAATGTATTTATTTAAAACAAAAGAGATATGCAATATTAATATGTTCTGTTAAAACTTTTTATGGTATTTTTATATTCAAGTTATGTTTTTGATGGCATTATAAGTGATCTTACTTGCGAATCAGTCGTCAGTAAATCTATACAATCAGTGCGGTTAACACACTGTCTTGTATCAGTTTGCAGGATGACCACATGTTTTGCATCAAGAGGCGGAATCGCTTCGACACCTTGACCAAGGAGGGGAATCGGATCCTCTATGGGCGGCAATATATTATCTGTAATTAAATTTGTATACTTTACCTAAGTAATACATAGTAGAAAATCTAAAAGTATAATACTAGTTTCAGATTTTTTTGTCATTTCATTCATCCGAATGAAACTGATTTTTGTCGTAATATAAAAAGAATTCTGAACACCTTTTTATAAGAAAAATAACTTGTGCTTTATTATTTGGAGAAGTTTTGGCCTAGTGCTTAAGCGTACGTGTCTCATAGCCGAGGTCGTACGTTCGAAGCCCAGCTGTGCACCAATAGAATTTCTATGTGCGTATTTAACAAACAATGCTAAAGGAAAGCATTGCGAGGAATACACAATCAAATCACACAAACAAAATCACATACATTTCAATGTGATCTAGATATAAAATATTGGAACTTCTACAATCTTAAAAGAAATGTGTAATTGCCGGTTTGTTGCTAACAAAAAGGTGATATACTTTTATAAATTTAGCACTAAGAGCTAGCACAACTTCAGACTAATAAGTAATTTAAGTCTAAACTAATTAGAAATAGCATAGCCCTATATATATTATCACTTTATCATCTATACATATTTTTACATACCTGCATTACTTTGGAGAACAAGTAAATATACTCCAATAATAAATCCAGTTAATAGAATCCCAAGTAGAAATCCCGCAGTGACGATGGTAGATACAAATCTCTCCCTGCCATGTGAACCTGGGAATCTATTTATAAGTGGGGTATCCTCAGATATCCCGTCTTCTTCCACGCGTTGAAATGAACTCCTTCTGGTTTCATGATCTGCGAAATGTATCCCAAAAGCCGGATTTACAATCAAAGAACGTCGTTTGCTTTTTATTTTGCACATTTTTGTGGTTTTCAATGCAAGACACAGGAATATCACGAGCACCAAACGGTAGATGGCAAAAGTGTAGGTGTGATTTTCCTTTGTGATGTATGCGCAACAACCTGGCGCAGCGTTGGGATGGGCGCGTCAAGGACGCAGCTCCCGGCCGGCAGTTGCCATGCGAGGTCACGAGGTTCCAGATAGTTAGGTACAGAAAATAGCTCATAATCGATACAATACCGCTTCGTACAATAACAAGCGAATTCCTAACACTTTGTGTTCACTTCTTATAACCTCAAGCTATAGAGTATTTATAGGTAAGTTATAAAATATATTAAAACATACCTAATATGCGATGCATTTCAATTTCAACCATTTTATAATAACCACAAACCGAACTGAGATTAGTCGTTTCAATGCCATTATCACACGGCCTCCTACCCACTTATCTATTGAAATATTATACGGTTTAATCCATATTATTATAATTTGTAGTACAACGCAGATGTTTGTACTATAATGTTATAGGAACGTCCAAGTGAATCGTAAGTAGTATATATAACCAATTAATTATTTTTGTTTTCATAATTTTTAAATATTATAAAGAGGAAAGGTTTGATTTTTTGTTTGTTTGAAATGAATAGGCTCCGAAACTACTGGACCGATTTCAAAAATTCTTTCACCGTTGGCAAGCTACACCATTCCCGAGTGACATATGCATTGTTTCATTTTCAAAAAAAATAGGGATGCTTACTAAAACTTGAATATTATAACCCAAGGTGTAAAAAAATAAACAAAAAACTTCCTTCAATCGTGTGCGCTGCGAAAACTATTAATCATAGAACAAAATGATGAATTACAATTTTTCAGGACACATCACTATCTTTAAAAAATGTCACGACAGCATGTCTCTATCTTTTATAGTTACGTCACAATAAGCGTCCTTTTTATTAATTATTTTTTATTAAAATACCACCGCTAGAAAAGGCTCTTTATTCGTACCTAGGTATTGATCCTTATCAAAATAATTACCAACGTTTCACATAAGCTACAATTTAATGGCATAACCACCAAAAAGCATGGTGGATTGGTGTTCTCCTGCCTTTTCTCTAGAATAGTTTGTAATATAACAAAAATCTTAGCCACAGCAACGCTTGGCCGAGTCTACTAGTAATTTTTAAACATATACCTATTTTTTGTTTTTGTCCTACCAGCTCTAAAATAAAATATGTTTATTATGGAACATAAGATACAGGTATCACTTATTCCACGTCAATAAATTTGAATCTGTAGGCATCCATACTCATCGGCAAAAAAGACAGAGGGTGTAGGCCGAGAGAAAAACCGGCGTAAAAAACTCTCGGTAATCTTTTAAAATAGCAAATCATCAAACAACACTTATTTTAAAACAAATATAGTGGCCAGTCTTAGTGGCCGAATGCATTTAATTTATAGCTTCATAATGTATGATTTTATGGAAGACAAGCAGTGTAAGCAAAGAATAGATAAAAATATTCAGAAGCATAACTTAGCGCGCAGTATGACTCATGTTTAATTTTCAAACGAGCCTACGCCCAAAAAGAGAGACGTCGTTGCCCATGTTATGCAAAGCTGAAAGGTGACTTACTAAAAAAAAGGGTGCGTGTACTTATGTACGCGCGTAAGAAGTTATACTTCTTTGGCATTATTAAAAATAGTTTTTGATTGCATGCAAATAATTAAGTACAATTAAATAATCAAAGACTGGAAAAGGTCATTATAGTCAATAAAGTTCAGTTTACATTTGAAAAATTTAATAAATAAATATTTATTATTATTCTCTTACATTAAGTGAAACATAAATTCTATTATTATTCGAATGATGTTTTTAAATTATGTCCAATTCCGTAGCATCTTCCGTGGGCAACTTCATTCTGTTAATTTTGTGTCACGGTGCGCGCGCATCGTAAAATTTCACTCTCATCAATTTTTCATAACGCTTAGGCGCGTAGAAGTATAACTTCAAAAACAATACAAGATAATTGCGTCATACTCATTATCACTTTTATAGATCTAACCTAGTATTGAAGAAATAACACCCTAATATTTATAAGAACAAAATAATAATTTTAACTTTTTTAACTATTGCACCAACTTTTCACAGCAATATAGGACTTATTTTTCAGTGTGTGGTTCTTTATACAACAGTGCAAGGATCTCTGTGGAGAATTGACTCCAGTTTTCTAAAGATATGCTTGATTATAAACAATAAATCAAAACATTTCGCTTTCATCATACTATATATATATATATAATAGACACTTCTTTGCGGATTATTCTTCTTCTTGCAATAATTCTCATAATTTTTTACAGAAAAACATATTAGGCAGTATTTTGCCAAATATTATTCAGATAAGAGCTGCATAGTCCAATTTTTAAATATTTGTATAAATAAAAAAAAAAGGATAAGTAATTATTAGTTTTTTTTTCCAGAGATTTATTTAAACCTAACTACCATTTGTGATATTAACTCTTACTTTAACCCAAGCCAATGGACAAAGGAACTTGAATTTGGTTTGGTGTGCAATACACATGTCAATGTGCAATGAGCTCATGCTCGCATTTTCCATGTTTACTGAGATTAATCAGTACTTACAGCCCCATCCTCTCTAACACTTCTCCATTCTGTATCCTACCCCTAAGGATTTCAAATATGTACCAAGTTACTAGCTTAGCTAGATGTGTGTATCCAACCCTACCCAAAACAAACAATGTCGGATGTAGTTGTAGATTTCACTGTGTGAAATGAATATTTAAATTGCAGTAGCATTTTTTGCTGCAGCAGCAAATTTAACTAATATGTTCTGTTCAACAGTTGTTTGTTGAACAATTGTGAGTTCCTAAATTAAATATATCTAGATATTTTATATTTAGGTTGTCATCTGGACTCCTGTGTATAACCCAGAGGTATGTCGTTTTGTTCCAGGCAAAACAATTCATGTTTAGTGTTTAATGTGATTTTCTCCGTACTTTAAAAAAGTTTAGTAAATCAGATGCAGATACTACTACATGCCCCATTAGGGGTCCTCGGACTTTCATAAAGGAAATATAGTTATTTCTTAACACTCAAATAATTGCTGATATCAATACTAAGACTTGTTGAATGTTATTTATAATAAATACATTCCATGGTAATATTAAACCTGAAGTACATTTTGTTAAGTTACATATAGTTCCAGTTCTTTGTTCTGCATATATTGATTTAAAGAACGAGTATGCGCAACAAGGAAATCGCTTATTTAAAAATCAATAATACATACCAACTGGGGATATTAAGGATTGCATCACAGATTCTTTTGTGTGTATGTTTTGCGAAGCGATGCACGGTGAAAATTCACAAACTAGAACACTGTTTTAGCCTTTAGGGGTATCTGTTTATTTTTCTTTTCATATTCTTCCATTCACTCATGCATTATTTTGCAGATAAGAAACTGCCAGAGAAAACTTCAGCAAATCCAGAAGATATTATGTTGTGTTTTGTTACATTGAACGATGTCCGCTAGAGGCGCTGGCGAGTTTAACCTAGGGAAACTTATCGAATACGTTAGTGATGCCATCGTTGTTACATACAATAATTAATTTTTTAATAATATAGATTTAAAAAGCTTAAAACAAAAAATATAATTATATTTTAATGAAATCTTGCAATCGTAGTTTTTATATGTAATTGATTGTTTTGTCACCTTGAACGCTCTTTCCAAAATTTCTTTTTAATAACGAAAACAAAGTATGTAATGTTAGTATCTATGTATAAGAATTTCCTAAAGCTGCAAAATAAAAACATTTTTTTTAATTTATAAGATTTTAATATTTTATATCCTTTCCTGAGTGTCAGTTATTTAATATTGTTGTTGAATAGATATAATGCTTTCAATTTCTTCCTGTGGTAAAAAACGTGAACACGAAGCAATCCCTCGATGGCGCTTTAACAGAAAGTAAAGCCACATATTTTATCCTAACTTAAATATTAAATACGCTTGCTGATAAACGAGGATTATTGAACTTCGGTATTTGGTAGCCTTTATTTTCTAAAGCATACTAATGATTTAAGTAAGATGAAACATATTTATTATGCTTAAATAAAAAAAAATCACTCGTTATAATATTTCCATAAAATACCATACTACATAGTATAGATTATTTGTAAATACCACTTCGATTCATCAAATTGACTTTGATGTTGATACTCAAGTCATAAGACATTATAGTCACGAGTGTCAAAGAAATCGTTAGTGTCATTCATTTATATACAGGATGGTCAAAAAGTCGTGGATCAAACGCAAATAGGGGATAGATGAGGTCATCAGCTGCAACAAATTGTTCTACGGGAGGTCTCTAAGCTCAACCCCTGCAGAGTTATAATTTATTTTGCGTTTTTATAAGAAAATTGACTTTTTTGTTTAATAATTCTTATTAAAATTCGAAAAAATCTACATCCTGTATCTGTTTCATAATATCCACTAGATTGGTTCTGATGAGTTCTTGCGTTAGACATACTATTTATAGTTGTTTATTGAGTGTATTGAAGATAATATTAAGTTTTACGATATAATTTTTTTTCAAATCAGAACTTTTTGTTTACATCGGACCCTACTGTGAAAAAAAAATACTCTACCGGAAAGGGACCCTGTATTACAAGTTTTGGCGCATTTTATAGGGATTCTGAAAAGGTAATACACGTAGCCATGAATGGCTCTAATATCTTTCTAGGAAGAATTAAAAACAACGGTTGTGAAAAAATTGTATTAAAACAATTATTTCTCAATGGTTGTTTGTAGGAAACAAAAATTCTTAGAATAAATGCTCAAAATTCCTGCCTCTGACGATAATACTTAATCTGCACCGTCTAATCAAATTCCTACGTAACCCTCCAGCCATCTGTCCAATTTTTTGAATCTAGTTGTTGTTTTTTCGTCCTAGAAAAAAGGTAAACTTCCTAAAACTGATATTGTTTACTGTATATGCATTATCAAAACTTTTTAGTAACGGTGTATATGAAAGCAGTTGAATCGATACAATTTTAAGTCTTGTTCAAACTTTAAACCAAATGGCGATGTTATATGATTATAAAATGTCTGTGATAAGTCTCATCGATGCCAATTTTATTGGTGTATAGCCAGCCCATTTTCCATTTTCAGATATTTAGTAAGTTTTCAATTTGTACAGGGTCACCCTAAACACCTTCTAAGAATATATGACACAAGCATTGCTTGAGTGTGCCTTTGCTTGTGCTATTGATTTTGACTTTTTGAGTGTACATAGTTGTATAAGAAGAAAATTTAGTCTTACACCTGATTAAAGCTATAAATTAAAGAGAATATTAAAATATGAATGTTACCAAAAATTTTGTGAAGAAGCCCTGACCCTTGAAAGAGTTTAGATTCATTCTTATTTGAGGTACGCATAGATTAGTTTTATTCAGTGCCGATCTTCCTTTTTATTTGCATTTTCAATATTGCTGTGCGTTTTGCGTTTGTTTATAGATTATCACTAAAATAACAACAAACTGCTTAAAATTTCATAGAGAAAATCGAAAAGCTGTGGCGCGTATAGATACGATTATTTTTACTTTTCCATAAAAAATACATTTTGATGTGTTATCTGGTTATTTATGCACTTTGCATGAGTTTATTGTATTAGAATGTATGCATTATCTGGCAAAATATAAAATAACTTTCTATTAACATGCTGTTTCTGTGAAAATGGTGCTGTTACATATGCTCAAACATTTGCATTGTTTGTATAAGGTCTTGTTGGCACTATTATTGCTAGAAGCAAAATGTATGTCTAATGTAATGATATGTGTATAAACCTGTATAATTATTAATGAGTCCTTTTGCAAGCAAACTTATATTTAAAAATCTGCTTAAATATACTTTATTCCATTCTATGCACTCTCATAAATATCAAAAAACTTTCTATTAACATCCTGTTTTACTGAAAATGGTGCTGTTACACATACATGGTGCCAATACATTTGGACTGTTGGTATAAGGTCTTATGGGTACCATTATTGCTAGAAGCAAAATGTATAACCTGTATAGTTATTAATGATACATGCGAGCAAACCTAAGTTTAATAATGCATGGCTTTTATATACTAGTGCTACAGCGCATAGTCAGAAAAAATATAAATAGAGATTTAATGATGTTCTCTTATAATAACTATTGGCTTTAACTTTAACTTAAACAGCATATTATACATAATATAGTTAATCATATCTTTAATCTTAATTTAATTTTTCTTCATACTATGTTATTAACACATGATTAGATTAAAAAAATCTAATCTGTATAGCTGGTACAAGGTATACATACAAGATATTTAAAGAAAAATTGTCTGAATTTAATTATACTTTTAAATCTCATGTAAAGTGATGCAACATTTAAATAAAAGATGTTTACTTTTAATTATAAATTAAAAAAAAAAAGGTTTATAATACCAAGTAATGACAGATAACAATATTATTTACAGGTGTAATAAATTATCTAAATGATACGAGAGTTTTATGATAGTACAGATGAAGATGACATGGAAAGCCAGTATCAGGTAGAACCTGACTGTCTTGTTTTAACAAGACCTGATCGGGATATGCATAATAGATGTTGTGGTGGTAAAGCATGGTGTATAAGGGTAAGTACTTTGCATTAACTGTTATTGCCTTAAAGAAAACATACCAATTAGACAAATTGATTATAGTTTTAAAACCAGGTCAATAATTGTATTGACGTTATTTAAGTAATGTTGTGGTTTTGTAGGCATTAAGAATAAATATAAGTAAAACAGTTTTTCCAAGACCACAGAAATTTACTCAAATTCGCACAGAAGAACCACTTTATCTGTTAATAGTTTAGTCGAACTTCACTCTTTATGGCACTTTAACATATGATCACCCTTTGCCTGATACATGTCCGTGACATGCTGTTGACCTCATAATGTTTACCGTCATACAAAATTCATTGGTGCGTGGGCAGGATTTCAATACAGTACCTCAAGTAGAACGCTAAAGCCATTACCAATAAAACTTAATTATTATTTTATAAACATAATTTTCAGGATATCTGTGGCATTATATGTGCTGTGCTGACATGGCTTCTCATCCTATATGCGGAGTTTGTGGTGATGATGGTTATGCTGTTACCTGGAGTATCAACATACCCCTTCTACAGCTACGCCAACATAATTGTCTTCCAAACTCTAACTTTCCTCGCTTTTGCCTCACATCTTAGGACCATGTTCACAGATCCTGTAAGTATGTCGTCTAGGATATATAGAAATCACCTATGAAATATATTCCAATTCAGTAATTTTGTATGCATATATTTTAGCAGTTGATTCCTTTGTTCGTATTTAGGTAAATCATGAATATAATATAGTTACACAGGCGGGTTTTAATTAAATGTTTCTTTCAACAACTTAGAGAAGTTTTCAGCAAGTTCAAATGTGATTTATGATGAGAAAATTGGATACATAAAGTTACACTCTGGAGTTGGAAATATTTATTCTGGCTATTTTGGAGCAAGTGGAGT
The DNA here is from genome assembly GCF_905475465.1 of Pieris napi. NCBI lineage: Eukaryota > Metazoa > Arthropoda > Insecta > Lepidoptera > Pieridae > Pieris > Pieris napi. Next base: position 12,129,908 of record NC_062259.1, on the reverse strand, counting down.
TACCTGGTACAGTTTTAAGGACTGCTTTTAACCTTTTGATGACCTACTGTAGAGTGACCTTTCTGGGTGGGATAAACATGGAAGAATACGCGAGAAAGGGGAGATGAGAACCCTCTGGAAGTCAGACTGAACTTGAATGCCGTACATTAAGGAGGGAGTGATGAACAAGTGGCAAATAGAGCATGAACATTCTAGAATAGTTCGAAAAGGATAGAACACAATCTATTCAGTACCACTCTTGCCCAGAAAGTTCTCAAATATTCACGATTATTCCACGGAGATATTTCTGAAGATGTTATTTGTGTCCGCACAATTTCGTCCACTCGTCTTAGGCAATAGGTGATTGTAAGAATCGATCAAGGTAATAAAAGCAGGCCTAAACGCGAACAGTTAGTTCAGTCAAAAGTCAAAGATGAACTTCAAGAGATATAAGTGCGAAAATTAAGTAATCAACTGAAAGTGCTAAGTGTGGTTAATGAATAATAGTGATAATGAGTAATAGTGATAATGAGTAATAGTGATAATGAGTAATAGTGATAATGGTAATGAGTGATAGTGTTTTGTTTTGTGTTAGCGTTTTTAAGTGTACCGTAGTCTGTATGTTTTAGTGCAATCAAATTCTCGTTATTTGAATAAATTAAATTGATCCTTGAAGATTTCGTCTAAGATATACGTCTTCTCTATGCGTTTGTCGCAGCAATATTTTCATTTTACATAAATTCAATGCAATTTTACATTGTATAGTGCAAATCTTGATCTCTATTGTACCAAAATAATATTAGCAGCATTCAGATAAGATGTTGTGAAACCTCACCTCTGCCATCATGACTTGTTTCTTCGGGTTAAAATAAGGTTTATATTAGCGGAAAAGAGGCAGTTACAAAATTTACCATTAATGTAAATGCGTTCTTACTTTTAATCTATGCTTATTAAGCTAAACATTTAACATTCGCTCGAACGATGAGATCGTGAGAAAACCGGCTTCCATAGACCCAAAAACTCGACGGCATGTGTCAGGCTAACAGACTACAGAAATAAAAAGTTTGTAGCGCCACTGATTTATTTTATTTTCCTTGTGTTTATATATATGTTTTTTATATACAGATCAAAAACATAATTACTAGAAATATCTGTCATGCGAAAAAGAAATGAGATTTATTATTCTTCTTTGTGGAACTAGCTATACATTGAAGTGTTTCCAAACCATTTCAACTTAGGGTCCTTCAAAATAGCGTACCCTATAAAGTCGGCAACGGATTTGCGAGTGTGAGTGTCCATGTATCACTTAAAATAAGGGGATCCCCGTCGTCACCTGTTCTATAAACAAGAAAAAAAACTACTAATAAATAATTTAATAATACTGTCTGATAAACCATTTGCTGACGTTGTTTACTTAGTTATTTCCTCTTGCTCTAAATTTGTAGTTGTTTCACTAGAGATTTTTACATCTTGTAGTTTTAATTTATAAAGGTTTTAATATAGTGTTAGTTCGCAATTAATATATCTTATTGAAAATCAACTGACTAAAAAGTTTATAGCGTTTAATTTCAAGTGATTTGAGAATTATTATCCCGTAGCACACTCCACATACAGGGTGTGTATTTCCTTCATACAACACTGCCGAATTAGGTAGTACTTAGTTTGAACCTTTTTGTATATATTATGTATTTCATCTTTGGCTGTATCTTTAGTATAATTGATTTTTGTTAAGTTATATGTAAGAGTACGAAATAAATAAAAACAATGCGACTTCTCAGACGTGCCGCGAATTAAAAAAAATAGATTTTAAATGTTAAATACATCAACATAATATAAATGTTAATAATTTCAGGGCGCTGTACCAAAAGGCAACGCGACGAAGGAGATGATAAAACAAATGAGCTTCCGTGAGGGTCAGGTTATATTTAAATGCACCAAGTGCTGCAGCATCAAGCCGGAGAGGGCTCACCATTGCTCCGTGTGCCAGAGGTGCATCAGGAAGATGGACCACCATTGCCCATGGGTGAATAACTGTGTTGGAGAGAACAATCAAAAGTATTTTGTGCTATTTACTGTGAGTATATATTAGTACCTTTTCAGGAATAAAACTTATTTAATATCTTAACAACAACAATTCAATTACATCAACAAAACAACAACAAACTAACAAAAACAACTGTCAAGGCCAACAGCCATCTTACTTAAAGTACTTGGAGAAACGGCCTCTTTTCCTGCCTTTTTTCCTGTGAATTATGAACCGCCTTAAAAACCGCCTTTTGTTACTAGCAGTAATAAACTATATAATAACCGAAATAGTATAAACTGGCTTGAAATACAATATTTTTTAATAAATGATAATTTCGATCTGCAGCACAATTTAACCACATACTGTCAAAACATCTTCAATAACAGATAATAATCTAATTCCTTTACACAAATTTTACCACAGACTATCATAAGATCTTAATTAACAGATAATATAAATTTATTTACATAATATTTATCACATTCTGTGTTCAGGATATAGGCAGGTCTTCATTAACAGTGGAAATTCCTTTACACAATTTTTATCTCAGACTGTCATAAGAACTTGATTAACAGATAATATAAATTAATTTACACAATTTTTATCATATACTGTGACCAGATATTGGCAGGTCTTCATTAACAGTAGAAATTCCTTTACACAATTTTTACCACTGACTGTCATAAGATCTTCATTAACAGATAATATAAATTTATTTACATAATATTTATCACTTTCTGTGTCAGGATATGGGCAGGTCTTCATTAACAGTGGAAATTCCTTTACACAATTTTTATCATATACTGTGTCCAGATATTGACAGGTCTTCATTAATAGTAGAAATTCCTTTACACAATTTTTATCTCAGACTGTCATAAGAACTTGATTAACAGATAATATAAATTAATTTACACAATTTTTATCATATACTGTGACCAGATATTGGCAGGTCTTCATTAACAGTAGAAATTCCTTTACACAATTTTTACCACTGACTGTCATAAGATCTTCATTAACAGATAATATAAATTTATTTACATAATATTTATCACTTTCTGTGTCAGGATATGGGCAGGTCTTCATTAACAGTGGAAATTCCTTTACACAATTTTTATCATATACTGTGTCCAGATATTGACAGGTCTTCATTAATAGTAGAAATTCCTTTACACAATTTTTACCACAGACTGTCATAAGATCTTCATTAACAGATAATAGAAATTAATTTATACAACTTTTATCACATACTGTGTCAAGATATTGACAGATTTAAATAACCGATACATTTCGTCATAACTTACAGTTTTACATCGCAGCCATCTCAATTCACTCTTTGACGCTATCAGTTTATCAATTTGTGACGTGTATCCATCACGAATGGCGTGACTGTAGCACATATTCCCCGCCGGCCACAGTTGTATTGCTGTTATTTCTCATCGCCGAGGCACTGTTATTTGCAATATTCACCGCTGTCATGCTGGGAACACAATTGCATGCTATTTGGAATGATGAAACGGTAAGTTTTTTTGTATAACAGTGATAAGATACCGCCCATGGACATTACTAGAAGGCTCGTGCGTTGTCAGCCGGAATTGGTGCGTTCTTGAGACTAAGCCGAATAGATTGACGATTTCTTAGATTGGATGACGAATACTGATTTCATAGTGATAGATAGTTTCATAGTTCGATTCATAGTTCACAAGTAGATCAGCCTTCTGTGCCTGGCCATCGATTTTTAAGTCTAAGGCTGAATTTAGTGTCACGCCGACCGCACGCGCACCGTCGGCGCTGATGGTCGAGATATATGAACTTCTAGGAAGCGTGTTTGAATGACGCGTAGCTATCAGCACGCACGGTGGTCAGCGCCGATGGCTGCGAGGCCGAACGCGTCGCGCGTCGGCCTCGCGTAGCTGTCAGCGCTGACGATCGCTAGAGCGCCTCTGCTTTCAGTGAGCGTTGTAGTGTCAAACGGACGTCGTCAGCGTGTACAGTCAGGGCAAATCGCGAAGTGGATACAGGTCGAGTAAGGCGGTCAGTACGATACTAAAACGAACCACGCTGAGCGTCAGCGCTGGCGAACTACGCGCTGATCTATGAGCGCCGACGGTGAGCGTGAGACTAAATTCAGCCTAAGACGTTCCGGTTTCCTCACGATGTATTCCTTTACCGTACGACCGAGTTCTTTGATATATATAATCGCCTGACAAATAATAATAAAATTATACTATTTTTGAAGGTTTCGATAAAAAAATAGAAATATTCTTAAATAATCCCCCCTAAAGTAGGGGGCTGGTGTGTTGAGTGTCCCCTTTTCGTGTATGTTTCTTTTCTTTTTAACACTCGCTCGTTCGGTGAAGTGAAAGAATCGATGGTCAGGCAAAGAAGGCTGATCACCTACTTGGCTATTTAAAAAAAATCCCGAATTGTATTGTAGCGATACTTGTTTTTTTTTATATGCTATAAATATGATGTATGTAATTATAGGGTATCGAACAATTAAAGAAGGAGCAAGCCCGTTGGATACGCAAATCTCGGTGGAAGAGTATACAATCGGTATTTGGTCGTTTTTCTATTCTTTGGTTTTCACCGTTCACGCAACCTTCACCAAAGACAAAACTAGAGAGTTATTTGTATAGCGTTTAACGTCTATGGGTACAGAAACGGGACAGCGTACTGACATATGTCAGAACCGTTTGGATTTTGGCATCTGACAAGTGCGTAGTCTCGACTCCTGTCACCCTAAGCGGCCTTTAGCATAACAGTGCCGGATTCATAGACACATAAGCACAGACTCATATAAGTAGACATAATATACACAGTTATTAACAAACATGACTTATTTTTTGTTTTCTACATTTATAAATATTTTGACATACAAAAGAGCTTGATTGAAAGTACTTGTACTTGTTACTTAAAGAAAACGATGCGTTTGTTAGAATTGTATTTGTCTGTGAATATGTCCTTTGAATGGTGAGGCCTAAATAGTCATCAACAGTGAAATAGTAGAAAATATGCGTAACCGTATTCATAAATGTATTACAAGCCTTCATATGTTTTGTCTTTGTCATTCTTTTGTTTTTCGAAGTAAATGAAAGGGACAATACACTTTAACACAGTGCAGACTCAAATACAGTTCGTTTTGTCAATGTTTTTATCAACACGGTGTTTTAGTCAAATCGGTTACAAGACTGATTAAGGTTTTATTAAACATATATACAGAGATAATACATATTTAGCGACAATTGTCACTATGACACGCATTCAAATACAGTTGCTTAATAATACAGCTTATAGTACGTTTATGAATGATATCTTCTTTCCGAAGCTTAGTATTCAAATTTTAATGAAATTTAAATTTGGAACATTCATTTTGGTCATAAAGTTATTTCTGAAATTTTAAGAATTGACATATGCTTTGCTTTATGTCAAAATGTAATGTTACTATTAAGATTAAATGTATATATTATATAATAAAGCTGTAGATTACTTCATAGTACATATTTTAAGTATGATTTTTAAGGGCTATTTTATTAACTTATTGGGTTATACTACAATAGGTATATCAGTGTATAAGCAATACTATTTAACGCGATAACCAGATTAGTGGCCTATTAATAATTTTAAATAAACTAAAGTTCTCGTGAGGTAACTACTTGAACATGACGTAAACCAGATAAAAAAGCAATACATATAGGAAATTTTATAAAAGCCTCCATGGCTAAAATGTTGAACTGACTTTGAAATACTCTAATTAAGGTAATGAATGTTAGAATATAAAACAAAAGACATTCCATTTCATTTGATAGTCCATGATTGGACTGTGATGAGATAGCGCAACATTTGGAGTAATAAGAGTGTGTGCTGGAAATTATTTGGGGGAAACCAGTAGTCGGTGTCGAGCCTAATGCAGTGGGTGGTTCAGTCGCGAGGAGTAGTGTAGAGGAAGAGGCAGGAAGGCATAGGAATGTGCCACGGCAATTGAGAGTTTCGTAACACCGAACAGGGTACGGATTCAACTTGAGCATGGATTGGAATAGGACCGATTCCGCATAGAATCTATTGCTGCACATGAGAATAGCGTTTAACGCACCTGCATATGCGATTTGCTCCGCGTTCATTTCCGCTGTCTTGACTCGAATCAAACTCCGAGTACAGGGATCACATCCTGTGAGAGTGTGGCTGTACGATCGGGAGAGAATAGAGATGCACCTCTTGGTTGGACCACGTTGTGTTGGGTGAGCCGGGACCGGTTTGCTGCAGGAATTCGTGGCCACGAAGGCTATCTATGCCGCGTACAGTAGATACACACGTGACTGGCATCGCGAGTAACGAGTAAACGAGACGAGGACTGGATGATAACGATGAACGGCGACAAACGTACTTGTGTTCACAGCGCAGGAGGGAGAATGTGCCTCGCGCAGCCCACTCGATTGAGGATGTGGACGGGACAGTGCGTGTGTTCCGTTTATAAATGTGCGGATGACAAAGCACAGTACGAATATAGATCTGCGTATCTCTCATTGATTCGATAGGGACCCGGTCAGCATTACTCCGGACCGAAGGACCATGGACTGTAAACGGTTACTGACCGTGATGATTGGAGTAAAGAACTTGACCAATCAAAGTGAAACGAACCGTCGCCTCGTCTTATTTTACATTCTGTATGATTCGTTGTCTTGTATTATTTATAAACAAAATTAATTTAAAGTAATAATGACAAAAGCTTATTAGATATACAATCTTTTTGTAGTGAATTTGAATTTCGGTATTTTTATATGGCTTTAAATGTCGCACACAAAATGTGAAAGCATATTTCATTAACATTTAAAGTAGAACAAATACGATCTCATAGTTTTTTTAATAACATTAAATTTCAAAATATTACAAATCATGTATTAATTAAAAAAAATATAAAGTTTAGTACAACGGTACCCTTTTCGAAGTTGTTTCAATTCAATTTTAAAACGTTGAAAGAACTTCCATTGAAAAGTGTCGCGCGTTGTAATTTTGCTTATTATTGTGTTTGTTTAATCTTTATATGAAGTCTTATATTACCGTGTGCCTACATTACACTTTAGTAGTAATGTATTCCGTTGTCTAGGGAACCCGTGCCTTTCAAAGGTTTCACAATTTATCATAGATTAAGAAGCTTTTGTTAACAAAAGTTTGAAACCAACAAATAAATAACTAAAACACCAATAAACAATATATCAAATAAATATTATAGAAAATAATAGTATCCTATTGGAATTTAAGATGCTTAATGTAACGTCTTTTGATTGTTAATCTCGTCTTGACACTTGTTTAATAAAACTTACATCCGTTGCGTTAAAAGCAATAACAGGTAAAGAAAATTGTTGATGTTTATATCTAATACTCTTTTTATACAGATTAACACATTATGTAGGTACTTAAATAGAAAACGTTGATAAGTTTCTAACGCATTATATTAAAATTACCAACTAAAAAATAATATATATTTTGAATTCTAAAAGTTTTTTGAAATTTTGTATAACAGTTAAAGTTCCGAATATAAATAAATTATCTAGAAATGCGAAAGATTAATATTGTAATGCATCATAGTATAGAAGCGTATATCTGAATGAGTCTCATATCAATTTGAAAAGGTTTATTTTCTATACAAGCACGCCAAGACGAGGCTATCAACAATGTTTTTTTTTTTGGCAACTAACCTTATTTGAGTGTTTTGTCTATGACTTGTACTCTTGACATCTCGATAATTTCATATTGATATTGTAAATGCGAAACATTAAGAAGCGTTCTTGAACTTTCATACCGCAAGTTCCTTTAAGTTTAAAACATGTGTTAGTTATACGTTTTAATAAAGATATTTTTGGGTCATTTTTCTATATTTTTAATGGTGATAAAGTATTATTTAATAATATAAATAGGTTAACGGTAGATGGTTATAGTGACTTAGATTTGATAAAACCATGTTTTTCGGATAATTGAATATAATTTTATCAATTACTACCTGTGCCTGTGATGCTATAAAGGACAGACAGCTCAGGTTTAAGAAAACACCAAACAACTATATTATATTTAATCATTCATTAATATAATTATTTAAATGCTACTAAAACTTGTACCTATAGGTTATAATACTTCCGCATAAGGCGAACAATAGCTTGATTCCACGAAACAGAACGTATACACGAGAATATATAATAGGTGGTACACATACATTATGTTTTTACAATTTAGGCCAATTTGACTGAGCGATTTCATTAGACGGGAGCAGTTCTAGATTTTACTATAGAAACTGTTAATCTGTAATCTACGTGTCGGGCGCACTTTCTCCTATTATATTAAACTTCGTTGCAATAAATATTTTATTAATGGTTAGTTTTTAATTGGCAATAAAGTGAATAAATTACGCTTTCGACCCGTTGATGTTTAGTGTAAAGTATCGCTTAACGGTTTTGAAATTTAGGATTTGTATACAAATTTTTCGTCTTAAAAATGTTAATATATTCTATAAGGAATTGAATATAAGTGTTCGTTTAGGCCGAGAATGACATGGCTATTTTATGTTGTATTCGAGTTTTTAGACAATTTACGCGAAAGCATTTGTGATTTACATAAAAATGTCGCTTGTCTTCCCTTCCAGTCTTGTGCTTCATAAAAATTACCTCATTTAGCAACGGTTGAGGTTTATTGTTAGCTATATATTTTCCTTCACCATTAGAGTGGAGACAGTGCTTAGTTTGACAGTCAAAAATGTTTTGGACACGGACTAGGATACTAAGTCCTGATTGACCATTGTACTTCGAATAACAACTGCCAGCAAAATATACAGTCGATGTATAGATAACGTTGTAATAGATAATTAAATACGAGATTCATGAGTACGGCAGTAGTATACAAATGTTACGCGCCCTGTACACAGCGACTTTATAAACTTTCAGCGATATTAAGTCACAAATGTAGATAAGAAACCCTAACTAATGCCTTCTGACCAAACTCTGTCGCCTTTACAATATGTAGAATAAGTATAAAAAATAAGTGTAAATTAAATATGTGAATAACGTCATTCCTTCGTGGCTTCGGCCATAGTTTATGGTATAACTGAATTGCGGGTTATCAATGTTAAAGTTTATTGATACCTATTATATTTTGTAAAGATTTTTATAATTTTATGTATTTGTTGATGTTACTTAATGTTTCATCATCATATTATTTTAATAAAAATATATATTTTAATAATTCATATTGTTTTTAAAGAATTGTTCTCTTTTATAAATTTTTCATATCTATTTTAATATTCAAAGTGTATTATTTTATATTTTTACGAAACGCGAAATTGGGCTATAAACGTAATGATTGATGGGAGCAGGTCTCCTGCACCGAATTATACGAATGACAAGCTGTCCTTTTACTTTGGAATTTTTTTATTTATAAATATTTTTTTGTGAGAATGTATATGGGAGCGTTCAAGTATACGTCACGCAGTTTTTGGAAATTATTGACCCCCACCCCCATGTAACGCGCCGTAACGTTTTTCCGTACCCAATATTAAAACGTTTCGTGACCACCCAGTGACTCTTTACAGCTAAAAGTTACCATTATGTGCTGTAAAGTACTGTAAAGTCGAAAATAATAATAACAATAACGCGTAATTGAATCCCTGCCCCGCATCGTAACGTTTTACGAAAGGACAAAAAATTCGTTACGTAATACTTGAACGCTGAAGAAAAAATAACAAGTACTTTTTTAAGAAATGTAAAAAAACGCATTGCGTGTTTTACAAAAAGTACAAATAATAATCCGTGAGGATTACTTACCAACTATTTTCGGAACTGCTCTTTTGACACCAGTCCGCAGTTCATTGTTTTAATTAGAAGTAGGTGGTCATTGTTGCTTAGGTATTTGACTTAGCATCTCATATTTACACCCTTATAAATATCTCTCACTTGTTTCTACTTATAATATGCGCTTTAATTAATAAGATGATTTATAAGAGGGGATATAGAAATTAATTTGTAGGCATTTTTTATTGAATATGGTTTCGAAGCTTTTAAATGATAGAAATGTAAAATCGTAGTATGTTCGGGTAATGTTATCGATAGGTTAAATCCCATACCAATATTTAACTAACGGTTTGTTATCGAGAGGAATGCGGTTGTGCAACGCACCCACAAATTTTGATTATATGTTTCATTAGACACATCTATATATTTTCTAATCTAATTAAGATTTTCGAAACCTATTAAATCTGAGAAAATGTAATGTTGTTTTATTTACAAGTTACCTGTCGCTCCTTAAATTAATTAGCCTTCTTCTAAAGGTAGAATTATCAATATCGGATCACTATTTCATTAATATATTAGTGAAATGCCTGCGTAGAAGGCAGCAGGTATGAAATGTTTTGTCCCTATCACTTGTGACAAGAAGACGAAACATACATGGATTCTACAATAAAGGTCTATTTTATTGAAATGGGGTCCTACCATGAGCCTGCTTATAAAATCCAGTCAAGATGCTGATTTCCCAAATTCAATAATTTCGTACCATGAACATAATTAAGGTAACATTTTTAGAATCGCTTCTTTTGTCATAGTTTCATGGCGAAACGGTAAAATTTTGGTTCAGTCGCCAGGTTATGGTACTTTCATACAGACAATTGAAATGTGTTTCATACAAAATGAATATCATGTGGAAACATAAAGGGGCTAGTTTATTGCATGTCATGGTGAGAATAAGCGATGCATCTCAGACCTCAGTTGTAGGTTGTCAATACCCTCACTGTTGTGTACACACCTCAACGTTCTGGGGTTTGAGACATAATCACAGTCACTAACGCCAAATGAATTTGTATGAAAATTGTCACGTGATAAAGCGTGAGCTAATATGAGCAATTTCGTGAGATTTTGTCTAAAGCCCCTAATCTCCCAATCAGTCTCATTCTCTCCTTTTAAAGACACGAATAGCCACGCTCTTCAAAACGAACAGAAGTCATAACTAAAACTGAAATGGCATCGATTTAAACGTTGTAAAATAATGTTTAATGTAATACAATTAATGAGAATTCTAAGCTTAAAATTAAACAGTTTGCTATAAAATTAATGGTAGGCGCTTATAAATGTAAAATTTGTACAGTAGCACTTTGAAATTTAAGTGGAAGAATATTTTAATTGACCTTTTTACATTGACTTACTAAGGTCCTAAGACCTCTAGGATAGTCAGAGTATATCTCAATAAAAACTGAAAACCACTGGTTTTATATTGCAGCAGCAGATTTGTATTCTTAAATAGATAATAGATTTCTACGGTCTACCCTAGTCAAATATTTTTTAGTTATTTTAGGAGTCAATGTATATTAATAGCGATAATGATGCCGACGTTTGTTTATGCAAGATCGATGTACTTCTCTCAAAATCAAGTTGTTGCTCTACTCTGCCTCATCCTCTCTTCATCTCCATGTTTTCAGAGGTAGCAAGCTTTTTAAAACAATGTGATGGACAAATGAAACTTCGGGACACTAATAATAAAATGGTTTGACGATATATTTTGACATATTGTGACATTTATGTTGGATATAATGGATTTTGATAAATAATAATGATTAAATAGCAGCACAATATTATTAATATTACTATAGACTGTCACTTTGCTATAAGTAGATTTTAACTTTTGATGTAACATCATATAAACGAATTACGAAATTCAAACCAAAGTTACGATTCCATCTGAAATCGTAAAGTTAACTACAATTTAGGTTTAAAGACTTTATATCTCAAAAAAGACAAAAATTGTCACTTACATGAGAATAATACTCTAGATTAACATAACATTGTAGTCGTTCTTAAAATAATCACAATAAAATATAGCCGTACATGCAATAAATTTAAAAATAAAAGTAAACAAAGAAATATTTAAAAGTAATTATAAGAAATGAATTTAAAAGTACTTTTGTTTAACATATTCACTTAGCTTCGATTTGAATGAATTGATAGAAGTAATATTTTTTATATCTAAGGGTAGTTTATTATACAGCTGTGCGCCTTCGTAGGTAAACATTTTTTTGCCGTAGTTCGTACGTACTTTAGGTAATGCAAGATAACTCGTTCGACGCATACTTCGTACACGTTTTAAAAACGAAATATGATGTTTTTCTATGGCATTTTAAGCCAGTGTAGTCTATGTTCTATAGCGAATAATAAATTCCCCACTGCGATGACTTAATAAGTGGCCACTCGAGTAAGGGAAAGTATTGGCGAGCCTTCGCTTGTAGCGACCGCGTCGTCCAAGGTGACTAACATTACTTAATCGGTGTCTACATCATGAAGGTACGTCATACTCTTTTTATTGATATGAAGAATGTATTTTATATAAAGTTAAATATCAAAAATCAATGTACACTTAACGTAAAAGTATATACTGCCAGTTTTCGAGAACTCTCAGAGAGCGAGAAGAGGATATAAACTTGAAATGTATAAATATGGCGGTGACGTAATTTTGCGTTTATAAATAGGTTATTTCTACGTGTTGTTACATCTTCATGTATATAATTCTACTGTACGTGTGTCACTGAACTCCTCTTTACCGGCTGGACTGATTAGAATGAATTTTTGTATGCGTTTGTGTGCCGCCCTGGATGATTTAGATTCACAAATCAGCCCGGCAGATGGCGCTACAGTCAGTACTTTCATACTTTGTTTAATATCCTAATCGCTTGAAATATCATGCAGGGTCACGTCTGTCGGGTCCGCTAGTTCATTTTATTTCACATACTGGAGTCGAAGTTCGTTTGAAGTCGTAGCAAGAGATGTTCACGTTATTTAACCGCGATTTTTTTTGTAACACGCGTAAACAAACAACGTATATTTTTCTTTTCTCCTTAAAAATCAATACAATATAAATTCCTTAAAGAATTTCCGAACCGAGTAGTGATTGACTGAAACTAACTCCTGAATAGTGCGAGAATAACTAGTCCACTCACTGAAAATTTAAGAAGAGACTACAAAGTTTCCCAGGTCAATGTTTAGGTATGATATAAGAACTATATTAGAGCTCTTTGGAAGGTTCGTATACATTATTTGCAGGTGCTGAGTGTGTTGTGTGTTTTCGCTGTGATATCGCAATGCGTATGCGCACCCTACGATCCTGAGGATGAGGTATTAAAGACAGTGCTGCCTTCGAATGGGCAATTCGAGGCTTTCTACCCAAGAGTAGCGCACGGCGTGCCGAACGGGTCATCGCGACCTGCGCATGGTCATGGTAGCTTCTACAAACACCGTAACCCTGCATTGGTTGATGTTAAAAACGCAGCCGCTTACGGATTCCGATTCGATGGTGGGAGGAGATTCAATTTCGATGACGAATAAACATATATATTTATTAAATAAATGTTTTGTTGTGTGCTATATATTGTTTTGTTAAATCTAAACATAATTCGCAGTCAAGATACATCGAATGCTTTAGAAATACTTGAATGGGAAGCTAGTCAGCTTCCCTGGTTGTTAAATACTTTTAACGCTGTTTAATACATTTCTCTTCTCTTCTGTGGTATGGGAGTAATTTACGTATTTAGAAAAACCTTACAGCTAACTTAACAATAATATGAGAGAGAGAATGCGTGTAGGGTGTGGGTATGCATTTGTGTGTGAGTGTAACTGAAACCTGTGTATTAAAATCGTGTTTGAGAATTATTTGTTTATAAAATGTTTAAAAACGAGCGTTTCAATAAAAGCGTAACATCTCGTAACACTAAAAACTAAAGTACATCCTAGCTTAGCGCTTATGATCGCTATGTCTGACTTCTGATTAGATAAGTTGAATACTTTAGACCACCAAATCTCATTGTTGTAAATCTAAACATGACATAGCCCAGCCACTAAACCTTTAATATCAACTATAATACCAATAAAATAACAACTATACAGCCTGCGGGCAATTTAAATAAATTTGTCGGCCACGCAGCGGCTAACCACATCTTAATAGCAATTAACATTTATCTCAGACGATGAAATTCTAATCGTTTTTCTATGTAAAGTAGACGTAGAGTAGCTCCATCTATTGGCTATTCGGTTATTTGTTTTATTATACAAGAAAGGAATGTCATGATAACTGTAAATGGGCCCTTTGGAGCCCTAATGGCTGGCTCGGCTTGACCGTCGCTAATCCGTTATTTCTGATATTATCTTTGTTGGTTACTAATTACATATGTGTTTGGGCACCTGTCATTTAAGGTGCGTGGGTGTATTCTGTTTATGTATACATACAAATGGATAAAAATTACATATTTTTCCACAGTACCGCCGTACTTACTATGTGTATAATATCTTGCCTTGAAAAATGATTATGCTAAATATATTTGCTAATTAATATCTAATATATTATACACATATTTAAGGTGAACCTCAAAACGAATTTGTAGTGAAGCAGAAAATAATTATATTTTTTTTTATACGGAGGGCAATCGGGCAGGAGTGGGCCTCCTGCCCGTGCTTGCCCTCCCTGTCCCTGCTTGATGTAAAGTGCGCCGCCCATGGACACTCACACTGCTAGACGGCAAGTGCGTTGCCGGTTTTTAAGAATACGCAATTACAACCCAAACAAGACCAAATAGGTCCTATATTATATATTTTTATTATGTGCACGTCACCTGCTTGTGTTTTGTCATCAGGTTTAAAAAAAAGTCGTTTTATAGCAGGAGCGACCTCACTTTTGAGTATCGCACGCTACTAGGCGAACAGAAAAAATAAAGAGTTCTCAGTCGACATCCTTGGCTGAGTATAACAGCGGAAATACTTAAAAACATAATAAAGACCCTCACTACAATATCAATCAAAGGTAATTAAGAAGCTACGGAGCCGAAGAAAGTTTTTGTTATTCCATTGTAATGTTGACGGAGCACTCATTTAGGATTTCACGCGTCGGAAAACACGACTATGCGGGATTATTCATATCAGAAAGTTATTTAAAAATACAACTTAACATTAAAACAATAATATTTTTGTGCAGTAGGGGGAAAATAATTGAGATTTTGGCTTAGGCTTAGGTTTAAATACTTTACATAGAGTGGGTCTTAGGTTTAGGCTAATTTAAAATTTAAGTTGGCGCCTGATATTACCGGTCACCCCAGAGCTGGTGCTTTCCTCGCTCAACGAATACGTAACGCATTACACCGAAGAAATACTGCATTAAAGGTACACTGACACCAAACTTTTAAAATTTGTTTTAGTTTTCTATTTATCATTTTTTAATTATTATTACTATGTAGGTTAACAATATTGTCAATACTGTAGTACTGTACTGTGTAGGATGTAAATAGTTCCTTATGAAAATAAATAAAACCTAGTAATGTTTAATATACATCGATTATAAGACTAAAAAAGTGAATTCTTTTGAGGGTTTAATACTCCCGAAACCTTGTAAAATTGCAGAAGACCAAAGAAGTGCTTATGACGGTTAAGAAAAGGAAACTTGAGTATTTTGGACACGTTTTGCGTAATACCAAAAAATACGAGCTCAATAATAAGGCAAACAAGGCAAAGAGGCAGGTAGAAGGAAACAAATATTTATATTTTAAAACAAAATCTGAGTAATCAAGCATTTGTGACATAGGAGAGGCTTGGTAAGGTGAGTCCGACACTACACGATACAACTTAAAAAACTTCAAGTTGAAGGTTCAATTTCCAAAAAAATATAAGTTCAGGAACAAAAGGAAATAATACATAAAATTGTAAATCAGACTTAGAAACGACCACGGGTTTATAGTGAAATGGAATGTATTTATCTTTACTTTCCGTTTTTAAGTTTAATTTCGTATTCAATATAAAGAGTTCGCTACATTTTTATAGGAATAAGTCTCTATGTTAAAATCGAAGGTAATATAGCAATAGGTACCGATTGGATACGATTGTCATTATATCCTCTCCTTAAGGAACTGAGAATGGGAATTTGGTCATATTTTCTAGAGCTAACTTAGTTTTGTATTTCAATGTTTGCTTTTTATTTTATAGAACAGTGGGCAAACGGGCAGCAGGCTCACCTGATATTAAGTGACACCGCCAATGGTCACTGACATCTCCATACTCGCAAGTGCGTTGCCGGCCTTTTTATGACTTCTGTTTTTTATGATTTTATAGATCTGTGTCTAGATCACCACCCACACGCGGTTACATACATTTATTGCGGTGTTACTTCCCACACTCGTCTGGCTTTGCAACCCAAGATGTGTACCCAAATACTTATTTATTATATACCTATTTATAGAAGACTTTCTTTTCAGACGTTTTATTCGGAGCTTCATCGGTCTCCATCCATTTTTCCATTTATTTATTCACTTTATGTTTTGATTAGCTTGATATTACTAGCTGACCCGGCAAGCGTATCATATAAATTTTTACGGTACCGGTATCTATAAAAAAATGTGGCTTGGTAGTAGGGTAGGAAACCAAAAAAAAAAAAATATTGGGATGCGGCACACTTATCGTTTTTGTATAAAAAATAATTTACGACGCCTTCAAATCATATCGATTTATAAAAATATTAAAGAAAACGCAACACGGCGGCAACAGCCGTTTCCGACGAGTAAATGAAACATTTTGCTTAAATACTTGCATGCATTTAAACGAACATAAGATGTTAAAGAGCAGTGTTGGCAGTGGCTTCAGCGTGCGACTCTAATCCCCGAGGTCGTAGGTTCGATCCCCGGCTGTGCACCAATGGAATTTCTTTCTAGGTGCGCATTTAACATTCGCTTGAACGGTGTAGGAAAACATCGTGAGGAAACCGGCTTGCCTTAGACCCAAAAAGTCAACGGCGTGCGTCAGGCACAGAAGGCTGATCACCTACTTGCCTGTTAAATTACCAAATGATAATGAAACAGATACGGAAATCTGAGGCCCGGACCTAAAAAGGTTGTAGCGCCATTGATTTATTTTATTTTTTTTAAGATGTAAAAGTGTTCTTGGCAATTTATTTTTATTTGGATCAGTTTCACGGAAATTAAGTTTTATTTATGTGGTACAAAATTTTGTGGTACGATATTTAAATTTTTGTTGGGACACCGTAGCAGGACGGCTCTTACCTCGTCTTACAGATTTCAGCAAATATCGGGTTACTGTTTATCAACAGACAATAGTTTATTAATATTTCAACAGAAGCAAAATAAATATTCACTGATCGTATCATAAATTTATAAACGAATTCACCCACTCCGCCGTCTCTTATACGTAACTTAGCCTTCGAAACGAAGAATTTTCACCGCTCCCGGTCCAGAGTCGCCTGTGAAATTTATAATTGACTACTCATTTGTCTAGTGGTTAGTACCCCTGACTGCGAAACCATGGGTCCCGGGTTCGATCCCCGGCTGAGACGAACATCGGTGTGATGAGCATTTGGTGTTGTGCTTAGGTCTTGGGTGTTTAAATATGTATTTATATGTCTATCTATCTATAGTATGTATGTATATCCGTTGCCTAGTACCCATAACACAAGCTTCACCAGGTTAGCATGGGACCAAGTCAGTTGGTGTGAATTGTCTTTAAAGAAAAAAAATTACATGAAAAACTAACTAACTAGCTAACTAGTATTAGCTTTCCTATTAATAACATACTTACGTGCATTTAAAATAGAACTCTTCTGTTGTTAGTAGGTACCTACGTATTTAACAACTTGGTCTGTATATTAGTTAATTGAAATTCGGCTTTTAAAAAGCTTTCTTCAGATGTAATTTCTTGAGATAATCAACTACTTGCTATCTGTATGATATGGACATTGGACAGTTACTCTAAAACGTTTGGATTCACAGATAGAAACATTCAAAGCACAACATGTGAACGCAATCAAAATCAGTTCATCCATGACATGTTTAAAAGGCTGTGAAACTTTAAGTGGTACCTGTTCCTTTAAATTCGGGATAATATAACGGTAATTTTAAGTAAAGATAGGAGTGAAGATAAGTTAATAAGATTATTATTATTAACTTGATGGCAGGTTCGTGGACCTGTACTTATTCCTGTAGGTTAACGACATCTTAATCGTGAGATTTTGGTAATTAAAATGCGGGATTTGTTAAACAAGTATGTAAAATATTTAACTTATTTTAACTCTTCACTACAGCTTGAGTGTAAACGGAGATTAAAATATTTTAAATTTAGAACGCCACTACAGCTATATGTTAAAATAATGAATGCATTGCACACCTACTATGTTTTATAAATTCATCTATCTCCGCGAACCACAAAACAAATTAGTATTTAACCTTACTATTGAATTAATTATATTTAATTAGCTAGAATTGGGATAATATAATATACAATATTTTAATTATTAACAAGTAATAATAATAATATAGCAATTTATTCAGATAAACTTAGGTACACACAGAAACATAGTTCATTATATTAAACTATCCGATCGATTTCTGCAGATCTCTTTGCCAGTCGGCAACGCCCTCCTCCAACCTTTTCCATTCATGTCTATCTTGGATCACTCTGTTCTTCATCACTCCGGCCACTTGTCTGATGTCATCTTCCCATCTCTTTTGTGGTCTTCCTTTGCTCCTTTTGCCTTTCGCTATGGTTTGTGTTGTCATTTTCATTTTTAATATTATTGTCTGCCATTGTTGAGGGTTGTGGTCTATGTTTTTCTTGAGATTTGTTTTCCTTCTTCTTTCTCTTTTTCTATTGTTATACTTATATAATAATAGTAATATTTAAGCCTCATTAATTCCTTCAAACCTTCATCCACTTCTACAAAAGTAAATCGTTCTTATAATAACTTCTGCAAATAATTATTGATTCATTAATTGATATTCATTTATTAGTCAATTGTTTTATGTCCAATGTATACAAAAAATTCACGAATTGTTAAGGCGCAGTAAATTACAAAGACGGTCGTACATTATAAGGATTGAAATCGTCTAAGATTTTACGTGAATAACACACCATTTAGGGACGGACTGGGTCACTCTGCGTATAAAAAACAGATGATCCCATGGGAACGATCATTCGGCACTTGGTTTGGGTGCGTTCGACTTCCATCTGGGTTATTCTAGTTTTCGTGTGATTTTTGATAGTGATGAATCAACAAAGTAATTTGGTAAGTTTAAATTGATGTTATAAGAGCGAAGGTTTTATTAATTAAGTTAAATATAATTGCGATTTCTGTACAATTTTAAAATATTTTAGGAGTATAAAAGCGAAAAAATTGTGATTTTAAATCACATATTTTGACGTCAAGTCATAGTTACATCTAAGTTTCTATGTACACTTAACGTCATGAATATAATCTAAAACGTTTAGCAAATTATTTAATTTTGTTTTAAAAGCATAACGGAGCTTTCATAGTCGTAAAATAAATTGTCTATATGTAGATTAGATTTTTTTCGACCTGCCCATTATCTCAGGTAGCCATTATTGAATGTTAAACCAAATAGATCATAACCAGCAGGGTTACTCAGTAAAGACAACAACGATTACAATGTTGCATTCATTCATAAAAACAAATTGTATAAAAATTCGCCGAATGCCGACAGCCGATTAGTGATAATAAAACCAAAATCAATAGTTCTTAAATGCCTTGGTGTATTCAGTAAATTGTTTTCCATATCAATTCAATTGGCTTTATTATAATAAAAATACAACATTGAAAATACATTTTTATCGCTATTATTTCAGGCCATTAGCAAGATTGATTTATTATATTTTGTAATTGCGTCTTTATGCCTTTGTTATAAGGCATAAGTTATATTGATAAGCATGAAGCAAGTCATTGTTATATGAAGCCATCAATGCCGGCCGATCTTTTGACGTGTTTTTATTGATACATAATATCATATTCATCAGTTCTGAGCCGCATATTAAAATTATTTCTCATTGATGTTTGACTTGATAATTACAATGCGAGCGTTTTATTTTTTTTAACTTCCGCTTAGCCAGCTTGGATTTCGAGTTTGTGAATCTTATTTTATCCCCGGAATGTCGGAGTAAAAGTTGCCTAGAAAATTGTATCAAATCTTTAATCGGTGTGATTTTTGTTTTAAAGCTAACGAGTAATTTACATAATCAATACTGAACTAGAAAATTTCGAACATACATACACCCCTTCTATATGCATAAGACGCCAACGAAAATAAATTGGGTGATTGTTAATTGGGCACATAGAACAGAAAGTCAAACGCAGTTATTTCGAATCCTGAGGGCAACACTGCTCAAAGAAACTATGGATTAAACTTCACAGAATCGGATTGATAGTTAGCGATCCCTTTTTCAAATGCAATTTCAAAGGACTCTCACATATGTGAGACGGATACGTGAATCAGCGATACGGATATCCGTATCGCTGATTTTGAAAGCTTTGTATTGCTTTGAAGCTCAACATTTCAGTCGGGTTCGCATTTTGTAGCTATTTGAAGTATCAGAGTTTCGTGTGAAGTATTCAACATCGCTACTCAATTGAAATGGAATCAAAGTTCAACTTTTATTTTAAAAAACATAAGGTTTGCCTTAATTCACTTAACATAGCCAGGTGAATGCTGAGATTGCCTTGCAACTTCTTGCCACAACAGAAATAAGACGCCTAAAGAGAACTAAACCTTTTCAATTAATAAACCTAGTGTTTTGAATATAAGAGCAGGTGTAATCTCGGAAACACAAACATATTGTCTAAACGTTATACAACACTGTTAATTAATATTACCTTAGTTTAAGCTATTCACTAGTATTGTAGATAATTATGTCAATATAATATTACTTATTAGCCATAATTCTTGTAGAGGCTAGATTGTAATTCATGTAAAGTCGCACTCTCTTTGTGAACTTTATTGTAGGAAAATTAAAAAAAAAATTGTTATATACAAATAGACAAAAGCTCAATTCGAAATAAGCAATGTAGTTTTTAGCTGTAAGGTTGTGGATACAAATCTGGGCTATGTTTCTACGTTTTAGGGAAGAACACCATCGTAATGACCTAACAGATAAAAAAGGCAAGACAAACGCAACGGAAGCTCTCCTTCCTTATATTTATATATTGACGACTCATTATACGTCGGTTTAGTGGTTAGTACCCCTGACTGCGAATCCATGGGTCCCGGGTTCGATCCCCGGCTGAGACGAACATCGATGTGATGAGCATTTGGTTGTGCTTAGGTTTTGGGTGTTAAAATATGTATTTATATGTCTATCTATCTATAATATGTATGTATATCCGTTGCCTAGTACCCATAACACAAGTTTCACCAGCTTAGTATGGGACTCGGTCAATTGGTGTGAATTGTCTTAAAAAAAAATATTATTATGAATAAATCCACAATGAATCGTACCTACTAAAGTAATTAAAATGTTCAAGACTTATTCGTTTGATGGATTCTTGATTACCCACTCCTTTGTTTAACATAACAACAAAAAGTGATCATGGCGATGTCAATGGTACAAATAAATGGCTCATTAAATTTCTCATGGGATAATTATGTATTCGAGATCGATTTCACCATTATCTAATACATTTTTTACTAGAAATTACGAACAATAATTTTCGTAGGTCGCGTAATATTAATGAATTTTCCATATTTATTTCATATATAGGTTTTTTTAAGCAATTATTTTATTCCTAACACAGAGAGTATTCTCAATATTTTTAACTATATTGATTTTAGTTTTTTACAATAATAATAAATAGATAACTAAAACTAAAAGCAGTAATATTAAATATAGCAAGAAGAACACGCAAATTACTACGGTCAATATTAAAGGCCGCAACGCACATGCGAGGCCTCTGGCAATGTGAGTGTGAGAGCAGCGATATCACTTCACATCGGGTGAGCCTGCTGCCTGTTTGCGCCATACATTAAAAAAAACTAGATTAAAACACATCCTAAGCTAATGTAAACAGTTACCAAAAAAATACCCGTTCTAGAGCATGCGAAGCTGCTTGTGGTGACTGGTCGTACTTGAATTCGTGTATGCGGTGATGTTGGTTATTTCGACTCACATAGTCGAAGTTTGCGTGTTGTTCCCACGAGAATGTTAGTGCGTGCTCCTATTTCACCTTCTGCTAATAGAGGACAAATCTTTGTTTCTAATTTATGTTATTATTATTAATTACTTAAAATGTCACATGGGACATGGTGTAATGGTTGAAGCTCCTTACAAACATTTTGTAAAACAAAAAATGGCGATTAAAAAGAGTGGCGGAGAGTTTATTGCCAGTTCTTCTCTCCCGTTCTACGCCCTTGATTTGAGAACTGGCAGTAAACGTAAAATTAGAAGCATTAATATGTATTTCTTTACTGACAAGTCATAAGTGTACATTATGTTACCTATGTGATTAAATGATTTTTTTACTTTTACTTTACTTTAACAACAGCGAATTTTAAAAGTATGTTCCCTGTGAATGGACTTAGTAAAAATATAATAAGTTTTTGGAAGCCGAGTTTATGATCAATTAACGAAGGTCTATCGTATAGTCCCCGCTACTTTTTATTTACTAACCTTATTTTTCAGGTATTCATGCTAATCGCCTTGGCGTTAATAGCGAGCACAGAAGCCTTTTTCCTGAAATGGGGTTCAGATTCTGGGTGAGTGTTTTTGAATTAAAATTTGGTAAAAAGATACCCTAATATAAATTTAAAAAGTTTGGTCCCTGTGGTAGTGTACTTTTAATATTGGCACCATTTCCTCGCGATACTTATTCATAGTGAGGAAAGCACCAGCTCTTGGGTCAGCTGTACTGCCAGGCGCCAACTTAAATCTTTAATTAACGCCTATGCACTTGTACCAAGAGTCTCTACTTCAAGTTTTTGACTTAATGTTATTTTATTTTAAAAAAGCACTGTTATTATTTGTAATCTTTGGTTTCTTTAATTTGTTTGTCCCTCTCGCACCTATTATACAGGACATACATTGGGTTTTCTTGATAGCCTTTGTTTG
Source organism: Pieris napi (assembly GCF_905475465.1). Lineage (NCBI taxonomy): Eukaryota > Metazoa > Arthropoda > Insecta > Lepidoptera > Pieridae > Pieris > Pieris napi. The sequence continues at coordinate 12,107,003 of NC_062259.1, read as the reverse complement.
TCTACACCTATTTTTCAATTAAGTATATTTTTTTGTACTAACAATAGATGTTTAAAGTAACATATAATTATTAATATTAATAACATAAGAATTTTAAGCTCAGTTGTAAATAATTTATATGTTGCGAATGTTATATGCAATGCGATTTCTGTGTTTTATAGCTGTTGTTTTATTTTATATACTTTGTTGTTTATATTAGAGGTATATTTATCTCTGATAATAATTAATAAAATATATTGTATTAACTAAAGCGGGATAGTACTTCAAATAAAACAGTATGAGTGTATTTTGTTGGTTCATTTCTATGAAAATTTTCTAAACCTGACTTTCCGTTTGTTTCAGAACACCACAGCAAAAATGGATACAGTCTCTACCACCGAACATGTCTCCATCCTACAGATACCAGTACATCTATCCTTACGAGTCACGAAAGGTGTACCAGCCCCAACAGTACGTGCAACCAGAAGTCCAACTACAGCAAAACATGGCTCCAATCCCAATTAGTGTTCCCGCCGGGGCTAGCCTTACGCCCGTATCCCTTCAACACGTGCAATTGGTGCCTTGTATGTGCCCAGTGGCCCCTGAAGAAGCCGAGAAGCTCCAGGAACAGAGTCCCGGACCGTACGTGGCTCAAACTTACACCCAAAGCTACGCTGTACCGCAGCAAGTGTCTGTCGCGGAGTCACCGAAGACCCAAACACAACAATAAATATATTTTAATAATTGTACCGTTACATGTCCAATTAAAAAGTATTTGTTACTCAAAACAAATGAACTACTTGAGTAGGCGGTATGGTATATATAGTCAATAAACCCAGTGTGGTCCTCTTTTGACAGACCGTTAATTCAAGTCTACTTTTTTAAATCGTTCGTACATTGTGGGTCATTAAAGACACGCGAAACACGGTAATATCAATATTGTCTAAGAAAAGAGATTTATATCGAGATAATTTTAATATTACGATAAAACAATATAATTTATTTATGTTTTAAATAAGACTGATAGATTAAGGCAACAGTGTTGTTATAGATGGGTAACATTATAATAAATTAGTAATTTAATTGCTGTTTTATTTTGGTTATATAATATTTGTCACTATTTAATGTATAAATATTTTATATTTTATCACCGTTATGTGCATTTAAACATTACTACTACAAGAACGTATCGTTCGTACGGAAAACGACTAACTATGCGCATCTCGCTATTCCGTGCTTTTAAAGTATCAAAATCAATCGTATTAATACGCACTGTACAATGTACATACACGCTTTGCTGATTAGGTTGCCACTGTTAAAACCAAGAACAGTATTCACATATATGTAATTACACATAGAAGTGAACAATTTTTAACAAAAAAAATCTACACAAACTTTCAATATGTCGTCTAATTTTGGAGGAATGACGGTTAAAAGACAGGGTCGTCCTGGCTTTTATGAAACTAATAAAGCTCCGCAGCGCCACTAGATGTATGCTGCAAAGCTAAACACAAATGAGTTCCAAAGTTTTTTCAAGTTAACATATCACATAACCGTCTATTGGTGCCATTGCCTATCAATAAATCTAGAACGCAACGAAAGTGATGACGTAAACGTTTTGTTCCGGACGTTGGCGTTCGTTCGTGCGAAGCAAGTGTTTTGCTAAACAAATTACGAGCAAGTTCTATTTACTACTATTGTAGATTATTTAATAGGTCGAACAAGTTTTTATAGAATAAATAGCCGCCGTACTATTAGTAGATACATTAGTTTCATAAGAAAATAATAATATATTTTTATAGAAAATTGTTAGTATCAATGGGAAGAGAGCGTGAAAACAATCGCGGCGGCGTTGTTGGTCAAAGGTTTATAAAATAAACTATTATTAGCTTGCACCTTTTTATTTAAGTATCAGTCCGATTGAAAGATATATATAGAAAAGAAATAAGGGTTCACAATTAGCTATGAAGCTTCTAGATAAAATAACGTAGCGACTACGCATTATAAGAAACAACATGAAATCTCTTTTATCAAATTTAAAAAACATATAACATGACAAATGACATCATAAACTTCCAAGCTACGGCGAGTTTTATTAAAATGGGGAATAAAACACCGAGTGCTAGAGTCATGGTAGACATACTTTACCACATTCAAGAACTTTGTAAACCTGTGGATCTCAATCCGATCTTTCACAGTAATAAATTAGTTGCATTGAAGAAACTAAAAATTTTCTTAGACCATTCAACGAAAGAGACCTTACAAAAGTGTGACACCAATGAGATTATCTACTCATCTTTATCTCTTATATATTATTTCGGTATGCGGCTTAAAATGGATAAGTTAAGCGGTAAGTTGTGGCTTTGTTTCGCAACTAAACAGTTCAATACAGCTGAAGAAATATTCCACCAAGTCATGGAGTTTTTGCACCCCGAACAAGGCGAGTTAGTCATAAAAACAACTATACGTTTTTTCTCTGAAGTGTCTCTGTGGACCTTTGAGAATTTCGTAGCACAAATTCTCGAAGTAATATTATTTTACAACAACGGAAAGATCACGCTATTCAACGTTATGCTCACCGACATCCATTGTATAGTTTTCAGTGATATTGTATCAGCAAGGCATCGAACGAGAGTTCTATATGAGCTTTTGAAAAGTAAGAACTGGGTGATCGACAGCCAACATTTGCTACCTTTCGTGACACGCTTTTTGAATTTCTTCACCAATAATGTGAGTCATAAGCGACCGAGCTTTCAGCATCTTAAAAAAGGATTTGAAGTGTGTCTTCGGCGAATTTTCGAGCGAGCTTCAAACAAACATAAACTAGCTATTGTTAATACAATTTTGCATTGGTTTTCAATGGTGAATATAGATAAAGAGAATGTGTTGGAAGTGGCCAATTTAATAGACTATGCAGCGCTTTTGTATGAAGTCGGTCGGTACCGCGAGAGCTTTCAAACAGGTTTCATTCATCACATCGTGAAGAAACTGATCGGTTCCACTGATGCTTTATACAGCTACTGTGGATGTCGAATACTAGCAAGATTTTTTGATCGGCATAAGAATTGTTCTTACTTGATTGTCCCAACAATATATTACGAATTTTCACAGGTATAGTATTCTCTCTGTTTGATGAAAATATTAATTTTCCTTTAATTCAACATTAACAAATGTTCCATTAACACTTTAGGTCCCATTGAAAGTTGGGGAATATGATAGAAGTGACAAGGCATTCGTAAGAGAGCATCGGGAGTTATTCCACGATTATTTTGTTAAAGCATTCGAAACGTACCACTTCAATCAAGCTAACATCGAAGCGCTATACTATTTGATGTCATGTTTGGTATTAGAAGTGCCCTGCGGTTTGACAGCTGCAGCGGTGACGTGCATGGTAATGTTTGTTCAGGACTTTGCCATAACAACAGACATACCTGAGAAGTGTCGGTTCTGGCTGCATGCAGTGGTGCTCTCATTAATGTCCCTTATATGTTGGGTACATAAGGCCCCTGAGTTGTATCGATATGTCAACGAAATTGTCTCGAGACGAGCGAAGGACGCTCCACAACTTAATCCGCCGTTGCTGGATGATTATAAGATTGATAATCAACGCGCCAATTGGAATAAAGATACGCTGTTCTTTGAAGATTGGGAACTACGTTATGGACTTTGGAAACATTTTAGGAGTTCACAGGTACGTTTAGAATCAACATAAAATCCAAGCAATTGTTTAACGGTAAATATATTTTTAAGAAATATTTAGACATTTAAGTTTTCTTACGATAATAGTCCGTACTACGCCATGGCGTAGATTTTATTACTTAATTTTGCGATAAAAATTTTAGTCACCGAAGAAGAAAAACTTTAAATTATGAAAAAAATTAATATGTGCTGTATTTTATTTAAGAAAAACCAGATATATCCTTCTTTTTCTCTTTCGGCTTGATATTCTCCTTAATATAATATTTAGATAATTAACCTTCAACATTCCTTCTGTAAATTATCTTCCCACCTCGTCTTTCCTCTGCTACTAAATTGTTTGTAGTATATATATTTTTAAACGAATACTAATATAAAGCTATATTAACAAACACTTTGTTAACATTTTTTTTTTGTTTTAGAGAAATGTCTTAAAGAGAGAAAACCAGGAGAAAAATCGACCATCAATTAGTTTGAATTAACGCTATTAACATAAGAATTTAATTGTAATATATATCATAATTGTTTGTTTTTAATATAAGGTATATCTTGATTGAATAAAAATAAATTAATATTATTTAAAGTCTTGAGTAGTTAGCTGTGTGAATTTGAATAAAAACTATGAGAGCCTACTTTCAAGCCATTTAGCTTTTACCGATGTGTGGCTACGAAGAATGTTATGAAATAGTTTTCTTCAAATCGAAATCTATTTTAAGAATAACAATAATTATTGCCAGTTCTCCTCAACGCCCTTGATTTGAAAACTGGCAGTAAATTTAAATTTGGAATCTGAATTTTTTAGTCGTACATGAATAGATTTATATTATGATTTCTGTGCACAGTTTGAAGAGAGTGAAAACATTTTTTTTTGCCAATACTACTTTACACAAGGAGTAAGAAGTTTCCTTAACATGGGAGTTATATACTATCTTAGACTATATACACTAAGGGTTATCCAGAAACGAAGCAATGACTTCCATAATATGTCAAGTCTTATACGTTTCAGACATACGACACACTTTGCTGTATAATTGTATAAGTATCCACAATCTATGCTGTCTTAAAACTAACAATCGAATTTCAACTTTTTTAATTATTATTATTTTCACCGATCAATCTCCTTCGAGCCTTCTCCATCTACACGACACTGGCGAAGTACCTTGTGCCCACTTGGCACAAATAAAAGCCATTAAAAAAAAAGTATCCACAAGAGGCAGGCGGTAGATATAGTGAAATCATTAAAATACAACAAGTATTTTATAGCCACCACGCCCAGTAATGACATTCGTAAACAAATAACATTGTAAAGTACAGCAATTGACTCTCGTTTTCACTCTCGATACAAGTTCGTATTGTACTAGTAAAAAATATAATACATATATACATACTTTGAAACTAAAAATAAAGTAGTGGCGCTACAACCTATTTAGGTCTGGGCCTCAGATATCTGAATCTGTTTCATAATCATTGGTCAATCTAATAGGTAAGTAGATGACCAGTTTAAGGCATACCGGTTTAATCACTATGTTCTCGTTCACCGAGCGAATGTTAAATGGTCACATTGTAAGAAAGTCCATTGGTCCACACCCGGGGATCGAACCTACGACTTGAGGGATGAGAGTCGGCGCTGAATCCACTAGGCCAACACTGCACTTTGTAAGTTATATACAAATATAGAGATTTTTTTTATTAAATTTAATCTCTCCGATGCTTGTGGTGCGGGACCTTATTCACATTTAAAGAAAACTCGCGAGAGGACATATATATATATATATATATGTCGAATTGGTTCAGAACCTCTTTAAAAGGCAGCTGGTTCCTAGAAAGCTCAGTTCTGGGCCGACGGACGTCCAGGTAATACGGGTGGAATTTCAAGTATGCCTCGTTGACCGATTATGAAACTTAGCTTCAGGTATCCCAACAACTCTTTTTAAAATAATTAAAATTAAACGAATATTCTATGGCCAAATGCCCATCTACAACTAATAACTACAGATACGCACATATTTACGGATAGTATTCAGATCTTCATCAGACAAAAACCTAGGTTAATGCCCAGGATTCGAACTCAGGAGTAGATACTCAAAGTCAGGCAGGTCATGTAATTAAAACTCCACGACCACATTCAAGTAGAGAAGTTGAGGACAGTTTTATAATGTCAAAAGTGCAAGGCCAAGATTATCCATTAGGCCGGGTTTTCGGACTCCGTTTTTGCAATAGAGATCCGCGCGAGGGTCGGCTGCCTTTTTATAAACCCTAATTCTCAGCGTTTTGTGTCGAGTAAGTCTAAGAAGAGGCAAGCGTTTGCTAAGGCTTAGCAAAGATGCTTCACACGTCCTTCCTCTTGCATAACATTGATTTTGCACATCGCGTGTTCCCAGGGCACGCTATATAAAGTATAAACATCAGCATCTGCTTTCATTAATCGCTTGTATGTAATCGTGAACGCGTGAACGAATACCACGTTTTTCCTTTGAGTTTTCTATATTGTCTGCAATGGACTCCAGAACTGTGGTGAGTTAATTTTATATATAGTTCAATAAACTCTGCTTTGCAACTGTTTCTGTGCATGAAAGTGATTGCTTGCGATTAGTGTATCTGTATACTACAGTTCTTGTATGTAAACATCTAATGTTAGCGTGGGTTGGAGTTTCTTGGGTTCTTTCTTCTCAGAGTAGGGCTCGTCTTTGAATCCAATTTATAATACGCCAACATGACCAATTTTACATGAACGAAATAATTTTATATTATTGATACCAGCTTGTATAAATAATATAAAATGTTGTGTTGTTTAATATTGAAACTCGTAAATCGTTTAAATAGACGATTTTATAAGTGGAATTCGTCTAGAATTTGTTATTATTGCACTTATAAACTTCAAGTGATAGTTTAAAAACATATATATATATGTAGTCTTTATACATAGGTATGGCTTGGTTAAATTGCTATGCTTGGAAAATTATTATATTTGATGAATATAAACGTCAATTAGTTTACTTCAAGTATGAAATTGCACTGTACCGTTTAAGAATAAACTTGTTTAAATATTTACTATTGTTAAAAGTTAATTCATTGCTTGGTTAATGGAAACCCTACTATTAATTACCATTACCTTCTATCGTAAGCTTTTTTAGTTAATTTTACTGTAAGGGCTGGTTTAAGGTTATAATTTGGACTGCGATATGTTTTCTCTACTGATTATTGGTTGACAATCAGCCTTTTACTCCCATATCCATAGAAAAACTAAGACGCCTCTTTAATTAATAGTCAGAGTAATTAGTAATTTTATTTCTCTATAATTTATTCCAGCTATTATTTTGTTTGGCGATGTTCCTTGCAATTCTTGCGTCTGCCGCTGCGGGGTAAGTTAACTAATGAATATATAAAATATAATTAAACAGAAATAATATAATAAAACAGTATTATTATTTAATTATTTGTCTAATATAATACAAAATTATTATCATATGTTTGATGCAATTAATGTCCGAGAAATAAAAAGAGCCGGGAATTCGTTTCCCGTCAAAACTATTTATCAATTAATCATTGACTCCAAGTTGATATGCATGACAATTGAGCATCAACAATGTAAATTATAAATAATAATTATTAATTAGTGCACAGTATTTAAAAAATACTATGATATATGTACATATATAAGAATGAAGTGCTGTGATAGTCTCGCTAAAACTCGAGAATAAAGAAATGTTTGTGGAAGTTCAGGAGAGGTCTACACATAAATAATAAGTAAAGAAATGATGTCTCGTCTTTTAACAAATAAAATATTGTTACTTGGTTGTCATATATTTATAGATGCTTTAATCATATGGTGCTTTGAAGCGAGTGTACTATGAGGAATGATCTCTTTGGTTTGTTTTAAAAAAAATTTAATAATTTTTACACAAATATATGATACAAAGTTCACTTGGTCATCTAGTAATTATATAAATTGGGGCTAGATAAAAAAAATATTATCTGTTGACCATAGGACGATTGTGTTTATTAATATAGTTATTTAACATAAATAAACATTTATTTATTTATTACAGAAATACATCTTGCCTGTGATTAATAAAAAAAAACACAGATAAAAAACGAATATACATATTGAGCAGAATCAAATACAGTATTATTTCTGATATGTTAAGATTACCTTAGTAATTAAATAACAATTTATTTTATAATCAATATTTTGTTTAATTTCTGCTTTTTAATAATTCTATGTATGAAAATTATTAGGTCCTAACTTGTCGAATATATTAAGTAGATTAATAAGCTAGGAGGTTTATTAAAATTATAATGGAAATTTTATATTAATAAACCTTAAACTGCTCCATTGGCCCATTTTTTATTGTTCGGAAATTCATTTATAGAAAGCCCGCGCCAGGGCAACTTATTAAAAAAAGTTTGAATTGCCACGTTGAATTTCCATCCTCGAACATACATTGATACATCTTTCAGCCAAACAGCAGTCGTACAGCCCAAGGCAGAGACAAAAATTTTAAGTTAAATTTTTGTTCCAATCGGCCGCAACTCGAAGGCCGCAAGGCTATGAGGCTCTTACATATTTACCAGTATATTTATTTATTTTAAACAACAGGCATATAAAGATAGTTCCTTTTTCTATGAAACTTCTGTGTTGAAAATCACTTTCATTATGTCATTGCACTGAAGCCCAAAAAACAGTATAATGACAATTCTATTATATCACATGCGTATAAAACCGGAAAGTAATGTCACGCAATACAATAATAGTGAATTAAATCAGTCGAGCGTGAAGGAAATGCGAGGTTTTTGTGTATGCTACCTGTTAGGGTGATTGGTGTAAACTTTCTTTCGTGTAATGTGTTTGGTGTTAGACATTTTATATTGTTGACATTCTTTTTAGCTTAAAAAACCAATGAAGCTACGGTTTCCTAGAAAAGCGGTGCCGTTAACTAACGGCCGTCATTTTGCGGTTGCTAAAAACGGCCGTCTGTAAGGTGGCCAAGCTGTAGTTTCGTAGAAAGTAGTGCGACCGTATTTTTGAGGTGTTATTCCAAAATTCGTTCCACAAATTATGCTTCATCTGAGCTTGTCTGTACTTTTTGGATTTAATATTGTACAAAGCTTAATGATTTTTAACAAAATCAATTAATTGTTCATCATTTTCGCTCATCCAAGTCATTGTATTAATTAAATATGCGCACCGCTACACGCGAAAAACGTTGAACCACTGTTTATCACCGCTATGACGGCCGTCATGAAAATGACAGCACCGCTATTTGTCGTTACGGTGACACTTAACGTTTTCTAGAAAACCTACTCCGATGTTATTTATAGAAACGTATGGGTGACGTCACCCAACGTAACATGACGGCCGTTAGTTAACGGCACCGCTTTTCTAGGAAACCGTAGCTTTCGCAGTTTTCTTCCACTCGATTGAGACTTGTCATATCTATTTTAATACTTGACACTGACAGCATACATCGTGTTGTTTGACTAATTAAAATCGAGCGCAACGATTCGCTTTGCGTGAATTCTCATCATGCAGGGTTTATTATCAGACTTCCTTGATTGATTGATTGAAATCCCTCGGGAGTTTTGAGTGATATTGTGAGAAAGTTGCATGGATTTGGTTAGCGCTTCTTAAGTTCTCATGTATATCCTTTCTATAACATATTTTTATAAGTATTTGATTATCCTCCGTTATAGAGTAAAAATAAAAAAAAGGAATTATATTTTTTATAAGACTGAAAATCAGCTTCAACTGCCGGTAGCTGTTTTCAATACTTAAGAAACTATTTACACCGTTTTAATGCATAAAATAAATTTTAAAATATGTATTTGTTTTAAATTGGGACGCTAATATGAAGTATCTTGGGTCATGTTCAATTATGGTTGAGTTATTTTAGTAGACAAGGACTTATTTTTTTTAAATTATTAAACTGAAATTTCAAATATTAAATACGTCAAAAAGGAAGTCAATACATATATACATATTACCAATTTGCCATTCTCCAGTTTTGAGGTAAACATTTAGAAACACAATTTGTTCCCACTAATTTACAATTAAAATACAATTTCTGTGGGGCAGCTGAGTAATTCGTTCGCAATCAGGGCTGAAACGCTTAGTTGACGCTTAGTCCTACGTGTGAATCCTGTATTAGATTTTTACATTGCTGAGTTCAATGTTTCTCAGAATGTTTCGTATTGCATCGCCATTCGTGAATCTGTGCGATTAGCTTTTTAGTTTTGTTAATATTCTTTTTTGTATTACTTTGGATAAAGGTTCTATATTTTTTTGCACTTCTTGCACTTTACTGATCATATTTATTTTTTTAGTTTTTCCCTTACTAGGGTTGCCTGGAAGAGATCGCTTGTTAGCGATAAGGCCGCCCGTGTCGCCCCTTATTATTTTTATGTATTATTAGTGTTTTTTTAATGCAACGAATAAATAAATATTTAAATTTCTTATGTAACCTAGAAATCTCTTAATTACAGTCGTACCAAAAAGGTGGTGATCCACGTACCATACAAGGTGAAGAAGGTGCGGCATACCCACACGGTCTACAAGACAGTGCACCATCACCACAAGCACCACGATTTCCACGACTTTCTGGAGCATCCCGGCGAGGAGCACGAACATTTCCACCACATGCTCCGCGATGAACAGGCGCATTCGCAGCCTGTGCCTTCTATCAGCATACCGAACTTCCTGCCCGATGTACCCATGGATGTCGATTCTGAAGACGAGTACCCTATAATTCCCACGAGGCATATGTTTTTTAGGCATGAGTAGTGTAAGTTATCAGTTATTTAAATCAGAATAAGAAACTATATATTTCGTGATAGTGATCAGATTACGGTGACACAAATCAAATTTTGAGTGATGGTAGTTTCCTCACGATGTTTACCTTCAAAGTACGAGCACGTGTTAAACGCGCACTTACAAATTAAATTAGTTTTCCATTAGGTATCCATTAGACACAGCCGTGATGCGAATGCACGAACGGCGCCCATTCAAGCCGCTAGGCACTGCGCTGACACTGCTACACGTATAACTCCAAATTCCGTACTCAACATTATTTACCTATATTATATAATTAGAATTTTATTATTGGAGTGTTTCCGAACCAATTCGGTTTAGGGTCCTTCAAAAAAAGAGCGTACCAATTTATAAAAGGCCGGCAACGCACTCGCGAGCCCTCTGGCATTGAGTGTCCATGGTATCACTTAACATCAGATGAGCCTACCCGTTTGTTCTATAAAAAAATGAAACTCGTTGATAAACAATTCCACCGATTTGATGGAATTTGGTCTTACCCCCTAATATCTGACAAAGTATAAAAAAAATATATTATTTGTATATAATAAATGAAAATGGTCGTCAACCAGTAGATACAGCCCTGCAGTCATTTTATGATTTGGCATTCTGATAAACAATAAAGTACAAGCTCCCACCTTTTCAGAATGCCAAATCATAAAATGACTGCTTCACGACTGATTTGAGCGCGACCGCCGATGCGAAAACCGCTGTGTGAGTTCGTGAAGTGAGTTACAGAATCGCAGGGCAAGGCTGGTAATGCTAGTAGTTTTGTAATATAAAATAAATAGAAGTTAACGAATAGTTTTAGGTTGACCCAAATGAATATTTTATATGTAATGTTATTTATATATGGTGAAATAAATAATTTTCGCAGGGTAAATAATCGCTAAGCCTTCCGATCAAAGCCAGTTAGAGCTTATTTACACGAGCGGCACGATGCCGACGGCAGCCGTCGATCGATATCGACGCTTGCAGTTGTTTCTGTAGCGTGCCGTCCCCGCCATTTTGTCAGTTGACTGCAAATAGTTTAGGAGCACCCGTTTCAATTTTATAAAATGATCTCCAGTGTCAGTATTGATGTTGAAATGCTTATTATGGCAGCCCTGTGATTCTGTAACTCACTTTTCGAACTCACACAGCGGTTTTTGCATCGGCGGTCGCTCTCAAATCAGTCGTGAAGCAGTCATTTTATGATTTGGCATTCTGATAAACAATGAACAACAAGCTCCCACCTTTTCAGAATGTAACTGTTACAGAAGCGCAGGGCTGTAAAGGAAAATCCTTGTATTTGGAATTATAAACAAAAGTAGAGTAACAATAAAAAACAGAGCGTGGACGGCTGTAAACAATGAACCAAAATGCATTGAACCCACAATGCACGTGTGTTTCTTTTTCGTTTTTGTCGAGGTCGACGGAGTAAAAGCAATAATAGTGTTTCTTCTTCGGAATTCATTTTGCAACTGGCTCCTGTACAACGAGAGCCTACGGCGGCTGCCGTAGAGCTTCAATTTTGACATGACGACGGCTGCCGCCGAGTGCACGTGCTCTGCCGTCGGCACAGTGCCACTCGTGTATTTGAGCCCTTAGGCGTATTATCTAATATATTTTTCTTTATTATATGGCATTAAAAAATACATTCAACCCTAAATTTTCACCCTTCTACGATCAACCGCTATTTTTTAGTATAGCAGATAGTTGTTTTTATTGAACTAAAGAAATGTTTCCTAGAAAAATATACATGGCAAAACAACGTTTGCCGGGTCAGCTAGTACCTTATATTGTTTACCTCTAGCTGCAAATATTTGTCTTTTTTTTTTCAGGTCCTCACTAATGAATGCAGCTTTCGTCAAGGCATACCATAATGTTGTACAAAATATTTTAAGCATAATTTATAAAGTGAATCCAAAGTGATCTTGAATGAAGCTCATCTAACTTTATTTCTTTCAATTTCTTAAGATGTATCATTAAAATAAGAGAATTTATGTGTTTTTTTATTTATTCACTATTATTATCCTAATTCGTATTTTCGACAAATAATAGTATTTTATCGTTCGGTACACTGATACATACAGTTCATTGCTCTATGTACATAAGAAAAAATAGGCAAACAACAAACATGTAGAAAATTTTCATAAATTATAAAAAGTAAAGGAAAATTTATTTTAAAATCTGAGGGAAGCAGCTACATTATCAGAGGATATTCAGACTTCATCAGAATGCTCAATCTGGATATTCTGGATAAATAGTGCATGATTTTAATTAGAAACTTACTAGTCTATCGGCAAAGTGAAATAAGAATAGAAATAAAGAGAATTATAATTTGCTAGTGTCCTTTTGCTGTCGTTAATTTCTCTAAGAATCCCTTCACCGTATGCGACTAGATACTCAAAATTGTTCCAAGTGCCTCGTACTAACACGAATTATCTGTATAATTCACCAATGTTTCGGGTTTTATCTAACTATGACACTTATTGAGGATGTTTTTGATATTTGCCATCTCACCTAAGAGAATCTGAGGAAATATTTGACGAGGCGGAAATACTTAAACTTTCTTTAGCAGTCACTATTTAGTTTTTCTTTGAAATAATAATGTGGTCACAAAACCGATTAAGTATTGATTAATTTATCTATAAGCAATATGCATTAAAATCATATATGTTTGTTAGTTGGAGCCTAACATAATAATTGTTCGACTTTCGATAAAGTCAAAGTCAAAGTCAAATCATTTATTTCAATTAGACCATCTAAAATGGCACTTTTGAACGTCAAAAAAAATATATAAAGAAGATTCTAGTTGCCCCTTCCAAAAGGTAGTTTCGTGTGGAGAAGAATGGGCAAGAAACTCCACTTACTCTTTTAAAATAGGTTTACACTGACCCACCATGGACATACGATAAGTATTGAATCGCAATCCTCTTTCATCGGGCATATTTCCTGTTTTATAACCTATGTTAAACAAAGACTGAATGATAATCTATGCCAGTTCATTGCTCTATGGTATCACATAAATCGAATAGTATCCGCCATTAATAATTTAATGACCCCATATTTAAGGTATTTACGAAACCCGTCCGACACTGAGATAGTTTATTTTACCCTTTTATCTTATCTGTCGATTTGTGTCTTTTTTATTGACCTTAGATTTTAATTGTAGCCACTTATAATACCTCAGTATAAAGGTGTGTTTTCTGTCAGATATGAAGTTTATATTTACAAATCTTTTTACACTGTGAACAAATCTTTTTTTATTTTTGTTTCATAAAATCTGATAAAAGCCATCTGAATGCAGATGGTTAAAAAAACTGTGAACAAATCTTGTCCCTAGCCAGTTTCCGGCTAGAAGTTTTCACTGAAAGAGATATATAGAATGATTATACGTATGGTTGTGTATTGTACTGTGAACATTTTATATACAAAAGTAATTTCTATATATGCTAAAATTGCCAACGGCTCATAAGTTTATTAAAAAAACATTGTTAAATAGGCCTATCTGATACTTTAATCCGCAAAAAAATCTAAAATTGAAAGTGCAATATATATATAAGTATTTTTATAATTTTTCCCTTTTAATGATAAATGATTTATTTTCTGTAAGTAGGTTTGTACAAACACTTTTATAGGTCAAACATATTTTTTAAACTAGTTGAGTTCGACGTTTCCTATCTGACTAATTTTAACTGTACCGTAGATACCATTAAATAAGATGTGATAAACTTTAAAAATTAAATAAGTAAACATCTCTTATATTAAGTCGATTGCCATACGCTAACCGCTCCTCTTGAAACCGAGTTCTAAAACAGGTAAATACCTACGGGAACTATTAATACAGTTATAAATTACAGAACACCCATACTGTCTTTTTTATGATAGTTACCTACGAGTCATCACTTTGTAATAGGATAACCAAAGAAGTCTTTGAGATATAACAAATTACTTCCTTTTACCATTTTTTTTGGCGGGCGGCGGTTGGCGCGATGTTTAGCGAATAGAACTATTTGGATTTGATAATTTATTCATTTTATTAGTAATCATAACAAACAAATGTACAGTATTTAATTTATTAAATAATTACAAAATAATAAATATTTATTTAAAACAAATTTAAAAAGTTTGGTCCCTGTGGCAGTGTACGTTTAGCGCTGGCAGCATTTCCTCGCTGTATTGCGATACTTATTCGTTGAGCGAGGAAATCACCAGCTCTGGGATCACCGATACTGTACCAGGCACCAACTTAAATCTTTGATTAGCGCCTGTGCACTTGAATGCCACGGCCCAAGAGTCTCTACTCCAAAGGGAACAAAATCGAAGTAAGAGGAAAGACTCTTATATTTGAGCCGTTAATTATTTTCCGCCTGCTCTGCGGCCGCCCCATCTTTTTTGCTTGTCCGAGGGAGGTGAGACGGGGCAAACGTGTCCACACAAGTAGCATCCCATACCAAAGCCCGTCCCATCTTCCAAGGGATCAACGACATTTCATCCGACCGCTTGCCATCGTCTATAGCGTTTTAAGACATCCTGATAAGCAAAATGTTCGCAGTAAGTCAAGTTTTACTAAAAAAGCGAGTCAATTTGTAAAGTTATTAAACCATAATGAATTAATTTTACATAGGAATTTTTAATTGATTTCGAAATCAGGAGGTTATCAGCGTAAATATAGGATTTAATATTGTAGATCTACAGATTTTATAGAAATACGTCGAATTAGAATCGGTTTAGTTGTTTTTGAGATTCTACGTAGGTACTGCTGGATATTATGTATTATAATATATTCTATATTTAGTACTTAAAGTCGATTAATTTTTTAAATTACTTTTAAAGTGAGAGTAATCTTTCGATGAATTAATAAAGTTCCCAAAAAATCTTTGCGTTAGTATTCATGTAATGTATTTCTGTAATCTGTAATTTAATGAAAGAATTTAAAACATTTGTCCTATTTATCGAAACAGCATAACGGAAATCAATTCTACGCTAAAGTAATATAGCATGCAATGGTTACAGCATAGTCGAGAACTTGAATCAAATGCGTTGTTTTGGAACGCGAAATACTATTTCAAATAATAGCAAAAAAGCTCATGGCGCACGCTTACTTCCCCAACGGAAACTGGGTTCTATGCCTCTACAAATAAGAGACAAAGTAGCGTACTAAGTCACGATAAAAGTTCTCGTTTTGTTGACATTACTGGTTTATTTAAGTGAAATTAGATAAATTCATCTCGCCGTAGCTCGCTGCCAATCTGTTCCTGAACACCGACCGTGTAACTTCGTTGAAAGTGAATAATGTGAATCGTGCCTCCGAAATAATGGATCTGTTGATATATTTGTCGGTGCTAGTGATTTGTTTTGTTGATTCAGACGCTGGTGGACATGGGGGCAAACATCAGTAAGGCGTCATAATTTTAATGATTTATTAATTTATGATTTTTAAAATTGTTAGTTTTGCTACTCATTTATACTGTATTAATATTTTACTGAACTTCAGGCTATGCGATGTGTTGACTTATTAAATTGCGATTGTAATATAACTTAGGCGAATATAGAAAGCTTTAATAAGTATTAAAGATTCTAAGACATGTGTTTTTTCTTTCAGTATTAATTTGAAGATACACCTGCCAGAGTTTATACATCATGACCATCATAAGAAAGTTATAACGATCCATCATCATCATCATAAACCAAAGAAAGAACACCACCACCACCATCACCATCATAAGCCACATATACCTCACGGACATCATCACCACCATCATCATAAAAAAACAGCGACACATTCCGTTTCTAAAGGTCATTCGAATCACCACAGTCACGGCCACGGGCATCATCATGGCCATCATGGACAGCATCATGGACATCACGGTCATCACGGTCATCATGGTCATCATGGTCATCACGGTGGTGATCATAAAGCACATGACACGCCTATAATTTTTGAACCACCAACAATAAATTACGAGCCTCCAGAGATTAACTATAGCCCACCAAGTTACGATTACACACCAACTACCTACCAACATGACTTCAGCTACCAGCCATCCATACCAATCATTCCTGATGCACCACGTGTACACGGTGTAGTACATACAGTGAAACAGGTAAAAGTATTTGATTCACTACCAAACGCTGTACCCAATATAAGGAATGGTAACGATTATGAAGTGACGGAGGAGGGAAATGATAACGAAGAAGAGGTATTCACAGCAGTTAATACTCCACAAGCCTTTCCCGGAACATACGGCTTTATCAAAAGTGCAGCGCCCGAGGGCGATACATTTTCCGATATACCTCAACTTAATTCAGTACAATCAAATCCTGACCTATTTATGAACACGATCCAACCCGCGAATTACGCAAACTTAGAAAGTTTTACTACTGATCAGAGAAATACACCAACACCAGATGCACAATTCCCTAGCTCCGGAAATGCAGCTGAAAATGTAGGGTTCGATGATTTCACTAACGTTATAGGTGATATTGGTAGTAGAGCTTTAATATCAACATCTGGTGGTTTCCATGATGATTCACCAGTTTCGTTTTCGAGACAAGGAGGAATCGAAGAGACCATAAATACGTCAGGCGTACAATCTGTTAGTTACACTAGTAAA
Organism: Pieris napi; assembly: GCF_905475465.1. NCBI lineage: Eukaryota > Metazoa > Arthropoda > Insecta > Lepidoptera > Pieridae > Pieris > Pieris napi. The sequence goes on along the minus strand of NC_062259.1, from coordinate 12,089,921 downwards.
TAGAAAGAATAACCAAAATTTAGTTTTAGAACCGAGTAGACTAACGAAACTTTGACAGTATTTTATATATTTTAGTGTTAGTTTTAGGGAAAAATTGTGTTACAAATTGTTTTAAGTATCTATATAATTTCTAGATAATTGATAACTGTTTTGTAAAGATATCTACTATAAGTTAATCTTAAGTAATAAGTATATCTATAAAAGATTATTTGAAATTTTTTCAGTCTTAAGTAAGATAGTAAAGATAAGTAACGATTCGTGTTACGATATTATATTTTTTATATTCATGTTATTTTACTTAGACAAAGAATGTGACTTAATGTGAGATTTACCCTCAGATTTACAATCGACAGGAGAAAACTTAGGAACGAAATCCGAAAAGATTTTTGAAATTTTCATTTTAGTATTTAATAGATTTTGGACATACGGGTGTCACACTAAGCACCAAAACTTGTTTCCAAATATCACCCTTAGCTAAGTACGACTCCCGAATGTCAAACTAAATACAGTCTTACTTATCTAAATCAAAAACTTAACGCACTCACGACTGTAAATCTGAGGGCGAATCTTTTCAGAATTGGTTTTAGTGTATTTCCGACTAACATCGCAATAATTAATTAACCTACTAACGCATTATGTTATTGATGTTTTTTTATCTAATTAAAAATTTACTTCAATATAAATTGATCGTATTAAGTCTATTAATTTCTATTACTTCCACCTTAGTAACAGCGACCGTTATCTTTTATTTATACCAACTTCCTTATAGTCAACTAGATCACGTTAAGACAACAGGTCGATGCCCCAAAGTTATTTGTGGTATTTTTAAGAAGCTCCCGATTTCTTGAATGAACGCTAGCGACTTGAGCCTTATTAGTATTGTTCAGATTCCTTTGTTACTATGTTTATTATCATATTAACTAAAACAATATAAAGAACGCATTTCTTTACGCATATCTTTCCAATAAACTAATATAAAAAGAGATACAAATTTGTATTTTAGTCCATTGTAAGTTTAAAAACTTCTTAACTACGAAAACTTATAGAGACTGAATAAATTTAACTGTGATTTAGACTTTTTTTTCTCGTAGGCTCGTAGCAATAAAACAACCTTTCTCTAGTACTTATGTCCAAATTACATCGCAACTGTGGTAAACCTAAAAAGTGACCAAAACATAATTTCATGGCCCACTTATAACTAGGAAGTTGCATAACTGTCTCCAAACGTAACAATAGTAGAAAAATTAAATGACAGTGATGCAATTTAATAATTCCGTTCGAAATTGCTTTAGGGAAATAATTGGACCATATATATTCTTATATATATTAGGAGTATTGTCAACCTCTGCTGCTTTCGTCACGCATTATGAATTCTTGTTATTTCGAAACAAGTCAGGCGATAGATTCTTTGACGATTTTTCTTGGACGACTCTTAAGGAAAGTAGATTGATTATATCCTACGCCATTTTATAAATAGATGTGATAAAAGCTGTGATGTAATAAAATAGGCGAAAAGTCCGCGGAAGCTTTATTTGCTTATCAGTATTCCAAGAGCTACTTATTATACAATATCTAAACAATTAGATACAATATACTCAAAAGCCAAAAATGGAATACACATTCAAACATAAACATAAAACACAGTTATGAATTATTACCTACTTATACACAAAGACAATATATAATAAATTGTAAAATGCTTATGCGTCGAACGAGTTATCTCCGAATCCTTTAAGAAAAGAGCGTACAAATTCCTGAAAGGCCGGCAACGCACTCGCGAGCCCTCTGGCATTGAGAGTGTCCATGGTCGGCGGTATCACTTAACATCAGGTGAGCCTCCTGCCCGTTTGCCCCCTGTTCTATAAAAAAAAAATATTGCATTACCTTAAGTACGTACGAACTACGGCAAAAAAATGTTTACCTACGAAGGCGCACAGCTGTATAATATACTACCCACAGATATAATAAATATTACTTCTATCAATTCATTCAAATCAAAGCTAAGTGAATATGTTAAACATAATTACTTTTAAATTCATTTCTTATAATTAGTTTTAATTCTTATTTCTTTGGTTACTTTTATTTTTAAGTTTATTGCATGTACGGCTATATTTTATTGGGATTATTTTAAGAACGACTACAATGTTATGGTAATCTAGAGTATTATTCTCATGTAAGTGAATTTTTTTCTCTTTTTAAGAAATAAAGTCTTTAAACCTAAGATGCATATATTTGTTACTAATATTATAATATATACAATATAAAAGAGGAATAACAAAGCCGTTATATCTAATGAAGAATATATAATTTTTTAACCTTTTTAAGTTACATTAAATATATTGCCACATTCTCCTAACTTCCTTTGTGAGCTACACAGTTCTTTACTTTGTCTTTAATTTTCAACCGGAGAACACAAAACACGGGATTATCGGACATAAAATAGTCTTGACTTTTTGGAAAACACATGTTATTAATACTAAATTACGAAAAATGTCTTCTGAATCAGCCTTATTGAGACATATACTATATACTTATGTACGTGTTAAACATTTAAAACTATGTTAATGACCAAACGCATTTATAAGCAAACGATAAACCATCAAACGCTACTAACACAGTAGCGTTACACCCCTTCAATTGCATCTGTCACTTTTTCTTTTGAAGTGAAACTTCTTTAGGCGCATGAGGGTTGTTTTTACAAAGACGTCACGAAGATGTGCAGCGTTTTTGTTGAAGAAAAGGGGAGAGCTATTCAGACCGATTGAGAGAGAGTGAGAAGGGCAAATTACCTTATATAAATTCTATTTTTGAAATTAAAATTTCGTAAAGAGAATTTATAAAATATTAGTATTTTATATATGAACAAGACTTAAAGATTAGTTTGCCAAAGAAGTTTCACTTCTGACATGTGTACTTTGGTACGCACGCACTTTATATGCTTTTATTTAAATTTTATCAAGCATCTTCTTCTACAGGTATCTAATTCATTAGCAAACATCCGTAAGTATTGTTGGTGCAAATAGATTTTGCACCAGTCGTGCTGTTCTGTGTGCCCTAATTTCAAATTTTTAACAGTATTCTTTTTTGTACGGAATCAAAGGTTGAAGGAAAATACAGTGGTGTTTAGATTGAAAAACTCGTGTTTGTCCAGGCACAGAAGGCCGACATGATAATAAGGAAATTAGTGAACCGAAGTAGAAATCTAAGGCCAGACCAAATAATGGGTTGTTGAGACACTGGACTTGTGACTGATGGAGTTCTCTGTTCCTACATAACTTTAGTACTAACTTTTGTAAAGTATGATAAAACTATCTGAATAGAATGACTCAAGAACTCGTGTTTAATGTTAAAAATATTATTGGGTTCATTGTACTTTATATGTATAGCTTCGAGGTTTCTAGCATTCAATTCAGTGAAACAGACTTATGTAACATAGTTTGTGTTTTATATATTTCATATATGTGGAGGATATTTATAAGGCCAGTATCTTGCTCTCCGCGAGTAACTACCAAAAAATTGCGACAGCACTAAAAGGAATAAATCGGTTTTGTGATAAAGAAAATCCATGAAAAGTCAGGATCACTATCGCTAGGAAGTTAAACTCAGAACTCAATTACATTAAAAAAATGTTTTCAAATGTGAACTATTCTTGGGCCGTGGGGTTTCCGGAGACCCCAGAGCTGGTGCTTTCCTCGCTCTACGAATAACTACCGCAATACAGCGAGCAAATGCTGCCAGCGTTAAATGTACCCCACACCATAGAGACCAAACTTTTTAAATTTGTTCTAATTTTATTTTTACAAATTTTAAATTATTTTTATTAAACTTTTTCAAAAATATCTACAGGTTTTTCAATAAATACTACAACATTTTTTCTCATGTATTTATCTTATATTAACAAATTATTAAAAATCAACGAACAATACTAAATAACATCAGTCATGTGTTCATGAACTTTCGGTCGTAAAACTACGGTAACAATGTGGATTTTTGGCAGAAATATACATTATTATATTACTATGTTATACATAGATTAGTTACCAGAATGGGAAAGTTATAAATATATTGATTTTATCACTTCTTAAGCTATGTATTATATAGTTTAAACACATTAAGTTTAAGTTTAATACTGATTTAAAAGGGTACCCGACTTTGAAATACATATATGCAAATCTATACAATGAATACATCGATCAAGTATATATTAAGTTATGAACACAACGCTTAATTAAAAAGATCCACAGAATTTCATATAACGCTTCACATAGAACGTGGAAAAATGAAATATGATGGACAAAAAGGACCGCAAACAGTATTTTCCGTTATTAGTATTTTCTAATATCAGAGGTTTTCTCTTTCCATATGGTGCTCAAATTCAGTACTATGAAATGACCTAGTTTAAAGTGAATTGAAATTTTCCGTTATTTGAATTTTGACTTTGAAATAGACAAATATAAAATTGAGATTTGTCGTTTCCATATGGTAAACGCTGACTTTTACTCTTTTTTTTTTTTTTTAAAGACAATTCACACCAATTGACCGAGTCCCATGCTAAGCTGGTGAAGCTAGTGTTATGGGTACTAGGCAACGGATATACATACATATTATAGATAGATAGACATATAAATACATATTTAAACACCCAAGACCTAAGCACAACACCAAATGCTCATCACATCGATGTTCGTCTCAGCCGGGGATCGAACCCGGGCGGGACCCATGGATTCGCAGTCAGGGGTACTAACCACTAAACCAATGAGTCGTCAAAAGTCGTCTTTATATGTATATGGTGCAAATAAAAGACCTCCTGAAGAAAGAGAAGAAATCCTGATGCCTTGGTAAAAATAATCCTTGAACACAGTATTTTGAAGTGAAAATAACCAAATAAAAAAGAGATTAGACGTTAGTCCATCATGTAGATGATTTTACTGTTAACTAAGTTTCGTTATATACGCTTTGATTTTGTAAGTCCCAATAAATGTTTTTTGAGTTTTCTTCACAACACATACGTATGAAACACTTGAGACTCTCTAAAAGAGAACAGAAGCATGAATTGTATGAACAATAGAAGCGATTTCAGCTGAGATTATGTTCTTGATGAAACTTCTAGTTGTTCGATATTTTGTATTTCTTTAAGTCACAGATACAGTATTAACATAGAGTTTTATAGTCAAATACCCTTAACATTACACTAACATCCATCAAAGATTTATATCTGTTGTGGTATGGTAACTTTACACTCGTGTGAGCGCCCGGAAGGTATCTTGTTGCATGTTCTTGACATTTCAATACTCGTTTTGGTCTGTGAGGGAGTATAAACCGTGGTCATTGCCGGAGAAACTAACAGGACTGTCATGTACTTGACTTTCTTCCGCTGCGTGCCAACCGTGACCTGAGAATAATCATTACAATATATATTATTGTTATATCCTAGCGCTATAAGGCTTTTTAATGAAATATCAAAAAGGTTAGTCGACATCACAGGAGACCGAAGAGCTGGCAGCTACCTCGGACAAAGAATTAGGCTAGCTATTCAAAGAGGAAACGCTGCCAGTATCTGCGAAACCTTTCATAAAGGGACTCATTTTAATCATATAGTATAGTTATTATATTTAAAGGTTAGTTATTGTTTTTCTTTTTGTTTTCGTTCTTTTTTATATTTATAAGCTACGTTAAATTATAAATTATTATATATATTATAAAACATTACAATATACTCGTATATGTTTGTCATGCACGCTGGACTATATGTTCACCCCATTACTAATAGACTTGCCCTAAAGCTAAAACTTCTTTTAATTCAGACGACATAATTAAACGTACCAAAACAATTCACTAAAAACTTATGAACTATATGTGAACGGCCTTTCATTGAATTTTTGCCCCAGGTAGGAATTCTATAATTCCAGGCTCCTCGAGAATTGATATGCGTAATTACCTCCTCCAAAATGAGGTGCTGGCTTCGGTTCACCATAAGTGTATCCCAAGACCTCGTAGTGATCATCACCACCACCGCCGCCGCTTTTATGATGAACGTGCTTCACAATTGTGTGCTTATGATGATGATGTTTCACGAACAAAGGGACGTGTATGATTACTTTCTTGTGACCACCGCCGTGTCCGCCAGCGATGACCAACGATGATAGCGTGATTACACACGCAAGTAGCACCTGTAATGCGTCAATGAGGGTTGAAACCAGGTATTGCCATGTAATAAAGATAACATATTATAATATATATTATAAAGAGTGAGGTACAAGATTATTAACAATAATGCAAATTAGTGTATATGAAAAAAGTAAAAGAAAAAATGGAAACAGACTATTTTTTCGGGACTTAGCAATTTGAATAAAGAATAATTCACATTTTTAATCTGTATATGACTTAGATTGCTGGCAAGTACTAGGTATAACAATAATAATTTATAGTTTAATTATTTATTATTACTAATTAAAACCAAATATTGATTACTATTAACCAACATGGTAGTCATGGTTGTTAGGAAGGTTTATATTTATAGTCAAAAACGTTACCTAGATCCTTATTATATGTTAGCAAGCGTGTCAAAAATTTAAATATAATTCGCAGATTGCAATAACATTAACAACATATGGTATAATAATAGTAAAATATATATACATTTTAGTTTAAGAGTTTAAAAAATATTCATTAATAAATGATCTATCTATTATCTATATATTTAATTAAATAGATGTTACAAAGAGATGAAAGAGTTAAATTGTGAGATACAAGATTTTATATTTTTCACAGGAACAATCGTCAACGATAACCTCGTATGTCAAAAAACCTTTTATTTTTTATTCTTAGACTCATATGTCATTTAACTGGTATAATCATGCAGTAAAGACTTAATTATGTTATTAATAAATAAGTCCTTTTTAGCATGTAAAGCTATGGACAAAAAGACATAATAATATTTTCGAACATTGACGGAATGAAACATTTTTTTCATTTCCTGTAATGTTTGGTTCTCTGGACATACGAGGTTATCACTCTACAGCGACGAAATGACACTTTGATTTTAATTTTACGCAAAATAAATATCATCCAGGCCAATTGAATCTCTCGTTATGTGCTCCATTTAATATGGTATAGTTAAAACATTTTACCTTTGTAAAAGCTTCCACACCAATCACTTTGTTTTAATTCTTTTTACAATTGCGTAATAACCAAATAACAATTAAAATTGAATTTACGTGCGCTTATGATATACGTATATTATATCAAGTTTTAACTTGATATACCTATGTTTCCGTCCCCAATTAATTTTTTGAAAGCTCTATTCTATTCTATACAAATCCATCGAATCTATTACGTCGTATCTGGGACGATTTCCAAATATATATTTTAACATTAAAAATAGTCAATGAACTAGACATAAAAATCTGATAGATTTTTAGATATTTTTGAGCTTTCAGTCACTTGTTTTTAAAGAATTCATATATAATATTTATACATAAAACAAAATATTGTTAAAGAGATCATAAATAAGTTTACTGATTTTTTTTACTTCAAAGTTAACTTATAAAGTTACCTTACGTTTGGGTTAATATAAAATCACACTATCTAAGACGATTCATTCACTAACAATTAATAATAGAAAATTGTTCCACGCTAGTTCTGATTTCCTTTGATTGGAAATTCTATTATTATATTGAAAATCTAATTTGGCAGAAAACTTTATTAAATTATATTAATTTACTTATATTCATGTCTACTATCTAGTCCCCATCGTTTTTGAAAAAATGTTAGAATTTCGATTTAGGAATTAAAAGTACTTACTAAAAAAGGACACAAACGCAATGCAAAACACGTCACAGTCGCAAAAAAAAGCTAACTCACCAAGATTTTGTTGGACATGTTGATCGGAACAAGACCAAACCGCAGTACAGACAAATGGAATGTGATAAAGACATTATAACATTACTTCCTTTTATATCGCAACGTGGTCGCGTTTCGCGAGACTGCGTCTCGGCTTCAATCTTAACCGTGCCTACAAAAAACGCTATACGAAAAAGTATCTTGTAATAATAAGAAAAAGACTAAAATTCTACAAGAGCTACCGAAAATATGAACGCAACGATTGTGGCTACGAACTGACTTAGATATCGAGTAGAGACTTAGGACTGCGTGACTAAGGACAAACGCCCAAACCCAATAATCAATTCACAATCTCAGATTGAAAACAATCTGAGATTGAAAACAATCTGACAGTCGATCGATCTCCTATCTGCATCCCATTTTTCACGACGGATAAAATGCTCTTTGTCATTCCATTTTACCGAGTATTCACTCATATTTGATCATCAATGTAAACCAAATAAGGTAAATAAAACCGTACAAATAACATTAAAATAAACATGTGTGTTTAAAAGCTTAAATAGCTTACATCAGTTTATTATTTAATTTAATGTTTTGTTAGAGTTGAGCTTCATGTTAGACCCTATCGTCTCTTGACATACGTGTTATGGTGTCCATTTCTATTCCTATATGTAAGTATATATCCAAAAAAAGTTTTTAAACAAGAGTTTGTGTAAATTTTCTATTTCAGTTTCATTTAAGCCAAAACTATGAAAGAAGTTGTGTATTAAACTGTTAAACTTCTGAACTAAAACTGAAAGTGGGCTCAGTAGAAGTAGGAGTAGAAGTTAATAGTTCCATAGTACCATGAAGAAGTAGAAATTGCATAGAAAAAGGAATTTTCTTTTATTGGGAATTACGATTGGACATTGTTTAAATTGTGTCAAAATTAAATTTATTAAAAACGAAATTAAAAATGTATACAAACATGGTGGAATGAATCTATGTTCTATAAAAATTTGTTCCTATTTTATTAATTCATATTTAAATAGAAAGATTGAAAATGCATCATTTAGATTGTTACTAAAGCACGTGATAACATATAAATATTATCATTACCATGTGAGATAAAGTAAAAGTCTTTGTGGTGAATGAAAATAATTTTCATTGTACGTAGATAATCAAAAAAACATTACCTCTTGGAATAATTTGCGCACGCGATACAATCTTATTACGGAAGGAAAAAATCATGCGAGTTTGACCCACATTCTTTGTCTAGCTTTTACTCTCACTTATAGACCTTTTATTAGTTTGGGAGACTATTATCTGATCTTACAGTATTAGATAATATTTTAAAATTATCTTTTACACTTATATAATATATCTTGCATAATTATTTACAAAGTTTTATCGAGCCTTAGTGTCAAAAACGTCCCATGTGTCAAAAATTAAAATGTAGAGTGCACAGTTTCCAATTGCACGAAGCTGTCGAAGAAAACGTAATAACAGTTAACGTAACGTAGCATTGTCTATTAGTTAATTAATAATGTTAATAAAATTAATCCACAACATACCGCAGATAGAAAATGACGTTTCTTCAATGAAAATTATTATTAGAATCGAAGAAATCGCTCTATTTCCTGTTCAGACGTATTAAGAATTCCTTCCTTGGAACGAAAGGTTAGTAAAAAACGTCAGGAAATTGTGTTATAACTGTATTTGAAATAATTTATACTATGACTCGATAAACCGTCTACGCCAGGTACATTCAAAATAGTATAATTACTAAAATATTGGAGGTTGTGAAAGCAATATCAAAACAATAGCTGTTGAAGAATCTCCCACTTATCCAAATAACACCTTATTTATAAAAACAAAGTCAATCGAATTGCTCGCATATAGCAAAGTGCTCTCGACTCTGTCTGGCAAATCGTGTTTACGCTGTAATGAAAAGAGATATGGATATGCACCCTGCATTTGAACTGATTTCGTTTTTATATACTGGGGGCTTAGTCTAGATACTTTAACAGTAGTGTATGTAGAAAGTCGAAAATTAATTTGTATGAAAATTTTTCGGCACGAACTGTCATTTTAGAGTTATTGGAACTGGTTAGTTTAGGTTGCACGATATGTCACTCAGATACAAGGTTCGATTCCCGGCTAATAATTTCGTTTGGTCACCTACTTGAATAATATCACAGTTATATAAGTGATCTCTGGATCAATTTGATTTCACTCAAGTTACATTTACCACGGATAAAAAGAGTGTACGAATAAATGCAATAGGTATACAGCCTTTTCTTATTTATAAAATGACAAAATTTTATATTTAATATTAGCTGACCTGGCAAACGTCGTTTTGCCATGTATATCATTTATAATAAACAATAGGGGTTGATCGTAGAGGGGTGAAAATTAGGGGCTGTGTGTATTTTTAATACTGTATCATAAAAAAATAAAAATTTATCTAAAAACTAAAAAAATTATAATTTAGGGGTGGATTACCCTTGACATTTAGGGGGATGAAAAATAGATGTTGCCGATTCTCAGACATACCCAATATGTACACAAAATTTCATGAGAATCGGTAAAGTCGTTTCGGAGGAGTTTATCTTCGAGTATAAGTTCGTAAGTAGTGTTTTTGATTCAATTTAATCTGTGTAAAATGCAATATGTATGGGGTTTGCTATCATCCTTTTAAGCAGCGCGAAACAATTTTGACCTCTACAACAAATTTAATTAGGCAAACGATAATATTCTGATTATATCATCGAAAAAATAATAATTAAAGAAACATTAGGCTGAGATGTCTCTAGTTAAAATTTATCAAGTTGAATTGAAATTAATTTGATAAACAATTAGCAAATTAAGAAATATTTAGGAAATAAATTTCTATTGCCTTGCATAGAGAAACGCTTCTCAATGACCTTATCAATTCTTTCAAGCTGATTGATTAATGCGAAACTTTGTAAATATCTAGATTCATGATGAAGAGGGAGGACTATGAGGGCAAGACGTATTTACTTCAAGATGCGCATTGAAAATCGATTTAACTATTAGACCTTTGAACTTGGTGTAAGTAATGGCAGTAGCGTACGCGAACAATAATAATAAAATTTCCCAGTATTACAGAACTAACATTACCTAGCTATGAAACTTTTCATGTCCTTTTTACGTTTATCAGATTAGTTTTTGAGCTATTTGGAGCTAATATATATAACTTGGGTATAATATAACTAATATAGAACGTTTCGTCCAACGTTCAAAATTCTCACTCCTCGAGCTAATTACGAGAACTTTTAATTACGTTTCAGTGATAAAATTGTGCTAACTAGATACAGTAAGGCGTAGGTAATTGGACAAGTTCAATCTCGAAAATATAAATAAAAGTTATGTGGAAATCGCGAGCAGAAAACATCAATAAAAATCAACACTCACATAAATAGTTTAATTAAGTTCAATTAACATACAAAATATATTCTTAAAATTAAAATTTTATTGTCTAGATTTTGGACAGTATTTTTGATGATCAACCTGAAGATAATCTTAAGAGCCACTGTAAACAATAGTTATATAATAATAGGTTAAACAAACATTTTGGCAAAAAGAAAGGCGAGTTACAGATCCGTTCTGGTAGTATAATTTTTTTAGTTACAATATATGTTTTTGAGCATTGTAATTGACTTAAAATTAAAACATATTTAAACAACTATTTATGCTTTATAAGCTACACACAAGACTGAGTACAGGGTATTGTCCCTTGATATTACTACTTATACCAAAATCCTGTGAACATAGCGACTAATGGTAGAAAGTAGTTTAAAAATAAATATAAAAATTATTATTTGTTTACATTCACTGTAAATTTAATTACATGTTTACAAACTTTAAGTCGAAGTATAAATGAAAACTACTTTACGTCTATGGTCTGAGGAAAGAATCAATTTTGGCAGCTCTCAGGATTTTAGTTATTTTCTGTGGAAATTATATTTTATATAATTGAAATTTTGTTTAAGTTATTCACAGGATTTCGCTACATACAACTACACACAATTAGTATATTAAGAATTCGCATTGCGGCCAATGCATATACATTCGCTGATTACGCCAGAAGAATACATAGAATTGAAACACCAAGAAATTTTTTTGATCAAAATACTTATCCGTATTAAATTGGGTTGGAGTGGCTATCGCCTTGTTGATGTCTTGAATTAAGTGAACCGGAAGTAACTGAAACAATAATTATAAAATTTTAAAATTGGAACAATAGACGGAAGGATGCGTTGGGTCGAATCATAGACGTGTAATATATGTTTTATTATTTGGTTTGATTTTCGCTCTACCTTAATATTACTTCACACCAGTTGTTATTATCGAGAAGAAGGTCTAGTGGTTTCATAGTGCTACTCGCATCTCTGAGATCGTAGGTTCGAACCCTGGCTGCACCAATGGACGCATGGATGAAGGTGAGTAAGAACACTGGCTTTAGACCCAAACAGTTATTTGTGGTACCAACATCACTTCATTATTTATTATATATGAAGGAGGACTTGTAAATAAAAATAAATAGATTAAAAAGAAAAGAAAACATTTGTAAATTAGATATGTTTAAGTACAATTAACATGTCAATGATATGAGCAAGCATATAAAGATTCATCCGAATTGCTAAGCGTGCGGTCATTGGCTTTTTAAAGTCTATTTTCATGTTATGAGATGATAATTCAAAATTCTGTACTCTATATAAAAGGTTCTCTTGTTTACTCATATGTTACGGATATGTTTTTAAATTTTTCTTTGTTTCCCCGACTATACATACATTACTTAATATATATATTGTTGGAGTAACGTATGTACAACTTAGTACCTACAAGTATAACTTAACTTAATGACAGCAAATTTTAGGATAAATATTTGTAAGAACCAAAATTAAGATTTAATAAAATCATTTGACGCTTTTGTGTGTTCATTCGGACCGATATGATCGAACGTTGTCCTGATGCTTAGTAGCTCGGCTACTATTAATATAAAACTAGCGGACACCTTGTCCTTACTCATCATAAATTAAAAAAAAAACTCATATTATTGTAGAACCAAAAATCCACTAGAACAGACAGAAATTTCATCAAAGTCGGTCCAGTTGTTCGCACTCTTTAATGTTAGCCGGTATTTTGGATAATCCGAAAAGAGAAAATCTATAGCTTTTATGTCTGTCTATCAAAATTATTTTATTTTTCTTAGTACATTTACTTATAATTCTTTGGCAATTTGTAAATAAACTTAAAACGATATTAATACTTGCGAGTATTTAATCAAAGCCAATTGATTAATTAAACACACAAATTTAGACAATTGTTTTTATTCCGTATTCTATTCCCAAATAATCTTAATGTAATGGGAAACTAATGATACGTTCTGAACTTTACGGGGGATTATTAAAAATTATGATATCTCGTAGATCTCCTATATGACCTATATCTCACCATTTCAATCAATTAACCGAACTCTAACTATATAACGACAGTCATTTTATTCTATCTTCTATTTAAAGATTATTCCTATATCGTGGGGCTTCAAAAAATTAAAAAGCCTAGAAATTATTTATTTCTTTCGACCTTTTAAAACGTGGTTCCATTTCGAAGTGGGCATTATTATAAATGATTGTATTTTAAGTATATGTTAAAACAACAAGCCATGAACAATATAGACATCTTTAGTATTCTGAATAGTGGAACTAAGAAAAAAAGGGGACACAAAGTGTCTTTATGATAAGATATAGGTACATGAGTTCCTAAGCTCCAGTCCAGTATATATATTATATATAATATATTGGTACCATTGTCTGGGGAACGGGGATTTAATAAGCAATAGTAAATGTTAACAAAAATTTACATATATTGTTTTTCTGTGTGAGGAATGGATGAGTAAATAACCATTAATGAAGCATAGTCCTTATTCCATATGCAGTATCTCAGTTTAGTTATTTATATTATTATTAGTATTAGTATATTATTAGTGAAACATAAATTAAATATTATTTTGGTTTTACAAACTATAAATGCAAAGTACTAGAATTGTTGAAAAAAATGTACATTAGTTTTGTTATTAGACCACCTTTACACCCTTATATCCATTTGTCTCGCTATATATATAATAATACATGCTTTATATGAAAGTGAAATCTTTGAAGCTATTTTCCGGTGTCATCTAAGTACATACGGTCATATATCACAACATAATACACAAAACTATTATAAGTTTAAATTAAATTACCGTTTAGTTGTGTGTTCTGTTCCGAAGTTTGCGCAACATCCTCCTTATCAGCAACAGATTATTAATGTTGACGTCAAAGTGCGTCAATATTATTTCCTTTGTATCGATCACCAAGGAAATTTGTATGCGGATTGTGTAATACAGAAACTTGTTTCTTCGATAATGAGAGCGTAGAATGATGGTAATATCAATAGCCCTGACGCCTGGTGTTGGCTGGTTGCAATTCATCTTTGCCAGAGAGTTCGGCGGCGACCTGTTGCGAACTTGTTGAATGTAGATAAGAAAATTCACAAGTTGTTTCGCGCCTTCTTAGCTGAGCTCGGAGTTTACTTGTCTATAAGCGTCTGTCTAAATCATCAATCCTCTTCCGATAATCACACCGCGTATTCACCAATGTCTACGAGAACAATTAAGTTCTTCAACACTGCATAATTAGCACACAAAACCGAAAAATATTCACGAGCAAGCAAAAGTGCACCTCACTCGCGGAAACGATAGCCTCAAATCAATCACTGTCTAGATGTAGTGCGCAACTCATGGGTCTATTTGGGATCCCTTTCAGTGCCTAGATGTTTGAGCTATGCATTTCATCAATACAGCGCATGTGCATTTTACAGATGCGTGGGTAGGTAAATGAATTATTATTGATTTGCCGTTGCACGTGGGTGTAACAGGTGTGGTCGCAAATTAATGTGTGGGTAGTTATTCTGGAAAATTCCTGTTCATTATATAACCAAAGCTATTTTTATCGTGGTTAAGAGATTCAGTGCTATGAGCGATTATAACTATACCGTCTTTCATAGATGTCATTAGTTTCCTCCGTTGACTCGAAAAGGTTTTAGGTGAAATAATAATAAGAATTACATTTCTTCGTATAAGGGTGACTAAAGAAAAAATGGGCATATTACGTAATAAGCGAGGAAAAACTGCATAGATGGTGGCTCAAGACAAAGAGAAATGTAAAAATATAGAGGAAGCTTTTTTTAGGCTAAAATACAAAGCCTTTTTAAATCTATTGTCAATTAAACTTTTTATACAATACGTTGTATTTATGAAAGATATGCGTTTAGTTATTTTGTGTATAGAATTTAATAAAATTGAACAAATGAATTAATCTATAGTAAATACATAACACACTTTTAAATATTCCCAGACTAAGGAATGTTCATATCTCATATTAAAACGTAAGTAAGATTTACCGTTATACAAAAAACATTGTGATAAGCCTACTTTCTAAATCCCGCTACATCCCGAGCCTTCCTTCCTTGTACATAATAAATCTTAAGGAGACCACTTCAATGAGCTAGTGGCTTCCAAACTTTTCTAATTGAGACGTAAGCTAATAATATCTAATATTTACATTTAATATTTTACATAGGGATTGCTCTGAAACTTGAATGCTTGTTCGAATTAAACTATTATCAGAGAATTAACTAATATGTGAATTAAAACAAGACTTTATATGGAGACCACAGTTCATCATTTAGTACCTTACTTAATGATTGTAATTAAATTTAAATTAAAGGATGAAATTATTTAATGTGATGGTTTTGTGTATAATTATTAATTAAGATTAATTACTATTGTTTATTAAATTCGAAATAGACAAAGCATCGTGCACTATCCTCTATGATATAAATATGTTTATTTATCCTACAAGTTTAAGAGGCGCTGTCTGACATTTTAATATGGCCTAATAATCAGAAAGAGTAAAAAACCATAGAGTGGACCGGTGGGCTTTGGCATTACACTAGATTGATGCTGGGCCCCTCCCCCGCCCTCCCTTTGAGTCCCTGATCCCTCAATGATGCTTTGTTTTAACCATGTTATTTGATTGTAATCATTATATTGTCTTCGTCAAGCGGTAACATACTAATAATACCTTGTAATATTCTTATACGTATTTGGAAACGAATGACTGATTTGTTGATATTATGTATATTATTTTCAAGTGTAAGTTTTTGGTATAGCGAAATTATTAATGCATGACATCTCGTGGCAGTTGTTGTTAGCTCGCTACGTTTTAACAGAGTTTAGAACCGAAGAAACTTCAATTCGATGTGTAATTTTTTAATGGTTAGGTTTCATGTCTGATATTTATTGTACATTGTTAATATTGAATGGGTATTAGTATTCGAAACTTGCTTAATTAATGTAAAAGTATCTTCGAAGTCCTATTTTTGACTCCAAGTAGGAGTATTTTTCTATTTGGTTTTAGTTATTATTATATTTTTTATTTATTTTGTGGTTGCTTGCTTAATTTTTCCCTTTGCTAGCTTATTTTCTAATATAATTTATGTGAATTTTCTTCTGGCATAATTTTATGCATACACGTTGTTTTAGAAATAATAAATAAAAAATGTATATGGTAGAGGCGTGTGACAGTATTATATTATGATGAGTGTTTGTTCACAACTAAAAGACACTAAAACTAGTTATCGCTCCTTTCATGTAGATCAACATTATATTTTTTGAAATTCCTGTGTAAGGTAAGGTTTCGACGCTAGGTGGCAGAAAGTGGAACTAAGTTTTAACAGTCAACAGGCTAGGCAAGTAATGAAACGTCATCGATCCAAGTCGTTTGCCTAGCTGTTTGATAAACGGTTTAATTATCTTTCAGGCCGCTAGTTAAACGACGCTGTTTAGTTAATAGGCTAGGCTGTTAATTGAATGGATTATTAAGCTAGTTGGCTGCAATATACACACTGCATTGGATCAATCTATCTATACAGTTAAGAATATACTTATAGTAACATCCTGGTTTGTTGGGGCCTGGCAAAGCTAATGATAAGATAGATATATTATATAATATGAGCAGCGTTAATTTTGGTTGGAGCTTGTGACTTTTATGGTAGAATTCGTGCGTGGAAATCAATGTGTTGTAAGTTTTTTATTGTACGCAAATAACACTTGATAAATGGTGTCGTTGCAATTTTCAGCGTACTCAATTACACGTTGTATATGTCCCAATAATGGACATAGGCTTCCTCACTTAGGCGAGAGGGAATGGTCTGTAGTCCCCACGCTAGCCCAATGCGTATTGGAGACTTCACATTCATCCATAGAACAATATATTTCTTAGGTCGGGGGCCACTGGGTGAAGGAAAACTTAGTGAGGAACCGGCGTGTATAAGACTTAAAATCCAAGACATATCTCAGGAAGCTGATCACCAAGTTGTCATAAATAAATTAAAAGACGCAGAAGACCCGAATGTAGGTTTATTATTTATATAAGTTTATTTTCAAAAGACAATTAAACTTGTATTGTGTTAGTGATTAGTATTCATAATTAAAATATTGAAATGATTTTTGGTTTAATAAATCACTTTCCCGCGGCCATTTCCCTGATCGCATTTTCACTAATTTCACCACAAGCGCCTGCGCCGTTGTCGTAAGTACAGGAAACTCATGCGCACGCAATATCTGACACATTGTTTATTGTTATGTAACATTTTATAATTGCTTGCATACTGTTACGAAGTAACTTATTTCCATACTTTTTTCCTGGATTTAACGCGATATACACTTATGTATTGTTAGTAATGTAATTAAATATATTTTTCTTGCTTGGCACTTGGCGTAGGACCTGAAGACTCTGAGGTCCTTTGCTGACGGTAATTAAATGTCAGGTACTATATAATGGCCATATGTTCGCTATAGACGTAGACATATGTGCCATTTATTATATGAAACTATAACTAAGGATTTATAATATTAACAGTGTAATGTAATTTCTAATCACTAACAACGGTAGGTGCTCAAATAATATTATCTTAAAGATATTAATATATTTCCATTTTACTTACTCTACAAACTAGGTAGTTTTTGAAATATTAAATATATCTTTATAGTATATTATTAAGACATAAACCTTTGTAGCTCCGTGGTTTAACGGGTTAAACAGTGGTTTTCCACAAAAACATTGCATATTAATACGCTAGTTAAACCTATGTAATGAGCTTAAAAGTTTTTATGGTAAAAAGGTTAGGAGTTAGAGTCTTATTCAAGAGCACAACGTAAGTAAACCAAACCAAGAAACACAGCTGGGTTTCTTATATCCGTTTTATTTATATGTGGGGCGTATCTTTGAGCTTCAGGTTCAGCAAAAAAAAAATCGAATCGCTAACCCATCGCCCTGGCTTTCAATGCTTATGCTTATGGCAGGCATCACGTGAGCACTTTATTGCCAAAACTCTTCAAGTTCCTAGTGAAATTTTCATTGTTTCCATTATTGTGATATTGGCGTGAATATGAACAAATGTTGGGGTGGCTGCAGCGCAGGCGGAAAATAATAAACGGCTCAAATATAAGTCCTTCCTCCAACTTCGTTTTTGTTCCTTTAAGAGCTAGAGACTCTTGGGCCGTGAGGTTCAAGTGGTCAGGCGCTAATTAAACATATTTCTTAGCAATCATCAAATCATCGCAATACAGCGAGGAGATGCTGCCAGCGTTAAAGGTACATTGCCACAGGGATCAAACTTTGTAAATTTGTTTAAATTTCCTTTTCATTAACGTTTAAATTTTTTTATTACTATATAGGTTAAGAAAATTGTCAATACTGTAAAATTGATGGTTACGTTTAGGTTTTCATAAACGATATATTTAGAACAATATTGTTTAATGTAAAACAGAACCTAATGATGTTTAGTAAATCGATTCCCACGCGATGCAAGATAATTGTGACCAATTTCCGAAACTCTTTATTACCATGAATTGTCTCCACAGAGTATAAATTAGAAGAGCCTTTAACGTGATAATTTACTACTATTAAGGTTTTTTTATATACATGTGTCTTTACTACATAACGATCTGGCCTTACTTCAGACTAATAAGTAATTTAAGTCTAACCTAATTTACTAAAAAGGATTTTTATCATAAGTGTCCAATAACTACTTACAGTCTCTATAAAGAGCGTACCGATTCCTGAAAGGCCGGCAACGCACTCGCGAGCCCTCTGGCATTGAGAGTGTCCATGGGCGGCGGTATCACTTAACATCAGGTGAGCCTCCTGCCCGTTTGCCCCCTGTTTTATAAAAAAAAAAAAAAATACCTATGCAAAATGTAAATTTGTTATTTATGAGAACACAAACTATCTTTAGAAATAGATTTTATACAATTAGAATAGAAGAATTATTATACCATTTGAAAAATGTTATAATTATTAACATTGGCAACTACCATTACCATTCAAGCAGAGATCGTCTCTTTTTTATTTCTTCCGAGCCAATTCGACTTAGGGTTCTTCAAGAGCGTATCCATTCCAAAAAGGCCGGCAACGCACTTGCGAGCCCATTTGCCATCTGTACTATATATATTAAAAAGGGTAATTTCTAACGCTACCTAAGTACCCATATTATACATATCCCCGCTAGAAATGCATATATACTGTTATATACTTAATCGTTTATGAACAAGCTTAGACTGTTCCCTAACTTAGAAAACACTTAAGTTTACGAATAATTGGTCCGTATATATACACGTACACTATTATATAACACACGTTGAAGTTAATGCATCAAATTAATATGTCCAACTGATAATCTAGTTTTTAATGTGGTTAAACAAATAATTGAATTATGTTTTAAAAGAGGTTACAATCCAAAACGGTAGTTTAAAGTTTTGATATTTCATTCTGAAATTGTGGAAAAATAAATATTAATTTAACCTCATTTCCTATTAAAGGTTTATTGCGTGAGTAACATGGTCCGCATATATGTCTCTTAAACATACAATATTCATATACATTGACTGTAATTTTGTGTTTTTAAAAGGAAAATGTAGTAAAGTAAGAATTAAGTCACTATTTATAAGTTAGTAGTATTAATAACTGACTAGAATTAGGTTAATTCTGTTATTTAGTTATATAATTGTTATTAGAGTTAATCCCATGTATGTGCCTCCTCCATGTTCCAATGGTCTTTGGATTGGTGCAGCCACTTTCTGCTGGCCAGCACATCATCCGCCCACCGTCTTGGTCTTCTCTCGCTTCCCAAATTCTAAAGGGAGTCAAATTCAAATTCAAATTCAAAAATCATTTATTCACGTAGGTAACACAATGTACACTTGTGATTCGTCATTAAAGAAATAAATATTAATGCTTCTAATTTTACATTTACTGCCAGTTCTCAAATCATGGGCGTAGAACGGAAGAGAAGAACTGGCAATAAACTCTCCGCCACTCTTTTTAATCGCCATGTTTTTTTTTTTTTTAGTCGAACGTGGAAGCCATCTTTGGTACGTAAAATTCATGCTTATAATAAATTAATTTGTCATCTGATATTTGCGACCTCATTATGGATTAAACGTGGATTAGAACTATGTTTGTTTCTATGCTTATGAAGTTGTCATACAAAATGGAAAATATTTAGCGTTGTATAAAAGTACTAGTTATGTACATTTAAATAACATAATCTATAATTTATCTTTTACTTGTCTATGTTTTTTTTATCTATGGTACACCATGCTTCAGTGATGTCTCGCGGCAATAAAACTCAACACCGGGGTCATTAACATAGGCTAACAGGCTATGATAATGGTTTGGCGAGCACGTTGTATATAGGTACAATATCTTAATAATAACCCATTATGTTATAAATAAAATACTCTATTACTGGGCCAAATTCGTATTTTCAATTTTCTTCTTATTCTTCTTATATTTACTTGTCCTTCGATGGGTAGTTCGCGTCAAAATAAGTTGTTTTAAATAACATTATGTAATAGCCTAATGTGTCACATTATTTTATTTATATTTGGTTGTCACACAGCGCCATTCCCAAGAATCATATAATATTATAACTAAGCGCAATAAAGAAAAAAATCAATTAACTTTTCATACATGACTTCCGGCAAATCTTTTTATTAGATTTTTCTGGAACCACTTAAACGATTTCGGCATTTCTTGCACCAGAAGAATAATAATATTTAACCATTTATTTTCCCAAGAAGCTTTTTATGGCTTATATAATTTTATAGCGCCGATTCATTTTATTACATTTAATCAAAACCTATTACCTGTGTTATCTGAAACGGAACCGAGTGATATATCAGTTTTATTAACAGTATATCATTTTGAATAACGATATAATGACAATACTGGAACGTGGAAGGATAATTAATGATTATAACGTTTTACATTTAAATTACCTGTCATTTATAAAATTATGACTTAGTTACTGATTATAATAATGCTTATCAAATTTTACCTTGTAATTAATTAATAATAATTTATTTATTTAAGCAGACAATCATAAGTACATATGGTTATTATTGTGTTAGTTATAATATTAGCACCTCGTAACGGACGTCTCGAAGCGAAGTTTATTGGAGGAGGGCCGAAGTCAGTCACAATGGTAATGACCCTGCTGGAAAATTGTTGATGAAAACTAAGCAATAACTAACTAAGTTCTAGGCGGAGGAACTGGCCTGGAGCGAGCGTCGGGTTTTGCACCATCAACGAGTCCACATCTCGAGAAATGGGTGAGGAGGCGGGAGCTACCGATTCGTCTGGACTCGGCTGTTTCGGCAGCTATTTACGCAAGGTAGTCGAGCGTGGGGAGGTACCACAACCTGCCACCATTGTGACGCCGGTGTTGTTGATGACGCGCTCCACACTCTAATGGATTGCCTACCATGGGAGGTGGAAAGGAGGCCTCTACTGGGCGTGCTACAGGGCGAGGATGCTACTCTCGATAACATTGTGAGAATAGCAGTTACAAGCACCGACAGTGACGGCACATAGGAAGTCCTCCAAAGATTTTAAGAGCCCGTCATGCGCCGAAAAGAAGGGGCGGCGAGGGCCAGGGAAGTCTTTCCCGCAGCCCATCCGCGTTGGATGTGACCACCGTCGCTGTTGCACCGAGCAACGCCTTGTGTAATCCTGAGCACGCAGACGCTTCAGCGGGGGGGAACAGGGGTTCATGCCGCATTGGAGCGAAGTCAAAGGCGAATTGGCCGATGTGAATGGTCCTTGGCGTGCCAAGGTCCATTCCACATCGTTCATGGATATAGAGGACCGTGATTTCAACGGCTGATCGCGTGACGGGATATGGACAAGGCTACGCAACTACCGTGACTTGCCTCGGGCGAATGCTGGTGGCGCTGTCGGGTTTTAGTGGGTATGCAAAGCAGTGAGTCCCACATAACCAATCCCACATAACAAAAATGTTACAATATTGCCCTAAATATTATATAAGTAGGTTAGGTTTAGTGTTTATTCAATATTAAAATTAAAAATTAATTATATAATTGCCCCGCAAATCTAACAACACCACAACAAACCTGTGGTAACCTGTAGTATATATGATATGACTAATAATGTAAAATGTAAAATACTTTTAAAGACAAATTTGTGCGCCCTTGTGTGTAACAAAATATGCTAACTTACGATTGTACCACCTTACACATTTTTGTACCATATTCTTGCAATAAATAAATTATTATTATCATAAAAATGATGTATATTACACAGGCTTATGGCTCATGGCTTGGGAAAAACTGCACCAGACTGATTATACATATGAGTCCCTTATGAATTACATCGGTATTTTATGATCACCAGTCCAAGGAAAATTACGTAAGGTATTTGTTTCCGAAGTGCACTACCGATGCGCTTACACAACTTCCGACCGGATATAACATGTAACGTATGCGTAATATTGGATATATAACAAGTTAGTGTCTTTATTTGTACTAACACAAACTATTTCTACAACCAGATAATTTTTAAAGTTAAATTTTACTTAAAAGGTTATGAGTTAACAGTGACACCAGAGCTGGTGCTTTCCTCGCTTCACGAATAAGCATCGCAATACAACGAGGAAATGCTGCAAGTTGCACATTGCCACAGGGACCAAACTTGAAATTTGTTTCTACTTTTTTATTAATTTTTATTATTACTATGTAGTATGTAGGTTATATTGTAAATACTGTATATTTGATTGTTATGTTTAGGTTTTAATAAAGGATAATACATATAAGTTTCATTCAATCTATCTTTAAACAAGATTATGCCACGTTCTTGGGGAGTAAAACGGTCCATGTTTATTTTCAGTGTATTTTACATTTGTTCACTACATAATTTTCAACAACAGAATGACAGGAAATGTTATATAAAAAAAATAAACTAATTTTCTTTAGTGCCAGAACTTTTGCGCCACGGAGTATAAGGCAATCAAAGGCTTATCTCAAGTCTATCCGTTTGATGTCTTTAAATTACTTCAACTATATTCCAAAACTCTTTTAGAATAGAGTACTGAAGAGGTCTTGTTAGATTATGTGTGAAATCACAATGCTAGTGTGGCTAGCGAGACTACATAGTATGACTCGAATTGATTAGTTACTTCGGTAAATACTTCATTCCTATTGTGGCTATAACTGAATAATCTTTAAAACGATATGAGAGTAGGAGGTGGAGGATAACAATTGTCTCTCATATTTCTAAAATCAAATTTGTTATTATTAAAACTAACATAAACCTGTCGTAACCTGTCCTGTTCAACTTTTCAGGAGCTTGATGATACGTTTCGATTTCCTCAGTCGCAGATTGTCTATTGCTATTACTAAGTGATCGCAAATTAGGGCTGCTATGAACGAACATGTTTAAGATTTTATGATTGGTTACATTATATCACTTAGCCTAAATTAAATGCTGGCTTCAAAAGCTGCTGCCATATTTATAAAAAAAAATATTTCTTTTTTATTATAAATTGATATATATAATTTACTACTAATATATATTAAACAACTATCCGAAGTTGAAGTACAGTAAAAAAATTGTCTATTTATTTTTAAACCTTTCTAGTTTCGTATTATAATAATATGGTATATTTCTCTCTCAAGTACGTTTTTAGTAGAATGAATTTGATGACATTTATACAGATGACAACGATTCTCGACCCTACGGTTTTCTTACATCCATTACCGGCTTAACTTCTGTCAGACAGAGGTGTCTACAAGAAATAAATAATAATATCAATGAATGTAATTTTATTCAATAATGTCCATGTTCCAGCTATTTTGGAGCCAACAGGCAGAGACGGTGGCAAGAAGCCGGATGTGATGTCGTTGATCCCTTGGAAGATGGGACGGGCTTTAGTATGGGATGAAAAGGGAGGCGGAAAATAATAAACGGCTTAAATATAAGAGTCTTTCCTGTAATGTGTAAATTTTTTCCCATTGAAGTAGAGACTCTTAGGCCTTAGTTCAAGTGCACCCACAGCTTAGATCTTTAATTAGCGCCTGGTAGATAGTACCGATGATACGAGAGCTGGTGCTTTCCTAGCTTAACGAATAAGTATCGTAATACAGCGAGAAAATGCTGCCAGCGTTAAAGGTACACTGCCACAGGGACCAAACTTTTTAATTGATTTTTAGTTATTTTTATTATATATTTAAGGTTTAGGTTAAGAAAATTGTAAATACTGTATGTTTGTTGTTATGTTTAGGTTTAAATAAACGATATATTTAAAACAATAAAGGTTTGATATTATAAGCATTATTGTTTGCCTTGGTTCGAACACTGTACTAAACTATAATAAAGAAAAACCTATATATGCTTATTTAACATTTCGACGGCAATACAAAAGATTGCTTAATAGCATCCAAGACGTCTAGTACAGATTATTTGAATAAAATCAATGATGACAAATTTATGTGTGATAACCCTGCGCGTGCGGCGGTAATGCGGATGCTCATACATCGCGTGACCACGAGCATGCGATCATATTTACCGAGTCTCATTCTTTATCACATTAATCATGTTTAGATTCCGTCTAATAAACTCAACGGCGTATGGGTCATTAAGTATCTTGTTAAAATTTTATTCAAAGAATGTTGATTAAGCTAACTTTTTTCAACCTTCTTGTTCTGGTGCCACTTTATTGCTAAAGGTTTTCTGTTAATAACTGGAATTGCCGGGTATCTTACTCTAGTCTAAATTTTCCTCTGTGGATGTGATGTCTCACAGCCGTATAATGCTGCTGGCCAGATGTAACAGAGTAAGAATGGAACCCTCAGTTTGACACTATGTCTACTTCCACATAGGTAAAAAAAAGAATGATAGCCCCAATCTGGAATTCCGTGATTATTTCGAAATATCGACGTAGTACAGTATAGACGTAGTGTTTCACAACTGAGCGGTTTTGAGGCAATTTTTGTCGCGCACCACCACTATGTGCTGAAGTATTTCCGAACCAATTCGACTTAGGGTCTTTTAAGAAAAGAGCGTACCAATTCACGAGGCTGGCAATGCACTTGCGAGCCTTCTGGCAATGTGAATGTACATGGGCGGTATCACATAACATCATATAAAAAGGATATAAAAAAGCGATCCTAGTAGGTACACTTGTATGACGCTTTTACCAGTCCACTCGGCCCGGGCTTCAATCGTATCAAAGCGGCTAGAAGCAGCGCCTATGCTATATAACTCTCAATAGCGATAGCGTTCTCGATCTTGTACTCAATTGGTATATATACGAGTAGTTATTTCAATATTTGCACGATTTCAATATTTCATTCAAATCGAAAAGACTATCATAAAATGATAATGTGTATTAATTTTGGATATAATGTTCTAATATTGAGCAGTTTTGGCCTAGTGGCTTCAGTGTCGGATTATCATCCCTGAGGTCGTAGCTTCGATACCCTGCTGTGCACCAATGGACTTTCTATATATTTAACATACACTCGAACGGTGAAGGAGAACATCGTTGCCTTAGACCCAAAATAGTCAACGTTGTGTCCCGCACACGATGCTGATCACCATCACTTGCTAGCTTATTACATTGACAAATGATCATGAAACAGTTTCAGAAATCTGAGACTCAGTTCTAAAAAGATTGTAGCGCCACTGGTAATTATATCGAGATAGGTATCGCAGGTCAGTCTTTTGGTTACCGAGGCGACATAGGTTTCACGGGATAGCTCTTCTATGGGTATCAATGACACATTACCGTGTATTTAATAAGTATTTATAGATCACTTTTGTTGATATAATACTATCAATAATAATAATAGCTTATATAAAAGTTAATCAAACTTCAGTAATTGGAAATCTATACTGGTTTTACCACTTCACAATGAATTGTGAACAAACGGAACAAAATTGAACGACGAGCAATCTTCAGATCATTATTATCGCTAATAAAAAGGTTCTGGGTTTTAATATTGATTTCGAATCGTCGAATTGACTGACCTCCACCTTCTGGTGCGCGTCTGTCTATTCGCCAAAACTTTAAAGTATTTACGCAACTAAATGTATTATGTTAACTCTCCATTATCACTCTGGCCAAACATTTGAGATTATTATTTAGGATTTGAATAAATCTGCGTTGCTGAAGTGTTGCAACTTAAAAATCTATGAATATACTGCATAATAATTAATATATGAATTAATGCATTTTAACAACTGATATTTGTATAAAAGCTCGAAGTAGAATTGCATTCAAAGATTTCGATTTCCTCAATACTTAAATATTATTCTGAATGATTGATAAAATTAAGTAAACAATTAACACCGCGGAAGAATTACTTAGATAACTGGCTTTACTTTCATTATGTATTAATTAATGACTATAATGTAACAAAGTATAAATAAATAACATACAATGTATATAAAATACCTAATTGTTAAAAGGTTTGTGTTTTCCTAGACGTTTTAGTTATGTCTAGAGTTTGAGTTTAAAAGCTGACGGGTAAAACTGTGTATGAAAAATTAAAGCAATGAGATAATAGAACTACCAGCTTATTGGTTAATTTAACTGTAGGTGATAGATAGCTGTATGAATTAGTTAATCTACGTCTGAGAACCTGAAGATAATAATGAGAAGAAATATGGGAAAATTCAGCACTAGTATATAATAAAAGAATCTCATCAATGGGGTCGTAGGTTCCATCACCGGCTCGTAAGGTGAAGGATATCGTGAGGAAACCGGTATGTCTCAAACCCAAAAAGCGATGTGTAAGACAGAAGGCTGATCGCCTACTTTTCTATAAAAAATGATAAAAAATCTGATGAAGCGCAACTGAGTTATTATTAGTATTTCAAATAATAAATTACTTTTACTAAGAACTTTTACTAAAAGTATTAATTTGACTGAAGAAAAATTATTTTAAACTCAATCTCATGAGAAACTACCTACACATGTTGCTCATTTTTATTTACATGCAGTCTAGTCCAGACATGTAGGTAGATCTTTGGTTTCTTGACGCTTTTCACGACGTTTTCCTTCGCCTGATCATGTGTACATAGAATGAAAAATCAATCAGTACTGTTAAACACGCATCATTTCAATTAAATTTTAGTTAAACAAAGCTTATTGCAATAATTACCACAGCCCTCTAACATTGGTTAAGCGACTTTGTGTTGTTTTTTTGTATATGTTACAGGAGGCAGACGGTATTTTTATATAGACAACTGTTGGCTTCAGCGTGTGACTCTCTTCCCTGAGGTCGTAGATTTGATCCCCGGCTGTGCACCAATGAACTTTCTGTCTATGTGCGCATTTAACTTTCGTCCGAACGGTGAAGGAAAACATCGTGAGGAAAAAGGCTTGCCTTAGACTCAAAAATGAACGGTGAATATCAGGCACTGGAGGCTGATCACCTAGTTGCCTATTGACAAATAATCATGAAACGAACACAGAAATCTGAGGCCCACATCTAAAAAGGTTTTTATCTTTTTATACATATGGAAATCAATCCCTTCGGAACTAAGAAAAATATTTAAAATCAGCGTGAATGAAGATTCGTTCAGGCGTAAAAATGAATGTTATAAATGTACATGCGTAACGCAAACAATTACTATACGAGTCTGTACATCAGTGCGGTTTAGTGTGGATCGCATATACAACATCGTTCCACGGGGAGGCAACAATGGATTGGTTGAAATTGGTTGGTATTGTGTTGTGTTGTGAATGTGTTAAGTGATTGTGAGTGTATAATGGATAGACCGTACTCAGAATTAAAATAAACTTAAAAACCTTTACAAGCTTAAAAAGGGTTCTTCCTTAAATCAGAGTTGCGTTATATTATGTATATGTTCTTTACCTTAAACGCGAACATCACTATTTATATAACAAGTAATTTCAAAACATATTCAAAGACTTAAAGAAAGAAGGTCTTCAATTTATTTACATATTAATTCTGAGTCGGGCAGTCCGCGAAATTAACGATGTGTCAAAGAAATTCTATGATCTACATAGCCTATGAATCTAATAGATACTATTTGAAATACCTTAGTAAAGCTTTTATAAGGTTAAAATTAAGTGATGTGTATGAATTGTTCTATTCCCAAAAACTATATCACAAATTGTACATAAGTGTACTAATAATTTATTTATTTATTAAGGAACACGAACAGATTACATGTATATATTCTCTAATTAACAATATTGGGTTTTATTCTAGCATGCAATCTCATAATAGGTGTACACAACATTGACTCTAATAAATGATAGCGGACAGAGTTTACTTAAGTATTTGTATCTTTAAACATAAATAAACGTGGAAATAATAATGCGTAAAATCTCTTAAAAGGATCCAAAGACCTATGCAAAGGAAATAATTGTAAAACGCAGTCTCGCTACAAATACAAATAATATACAAATCAATATGATGTGAATGCTGAATAGACTCAGTGTAGCGTTGAAATCCTTTGATGTACTGAAATCAATATATGGTTTGTGGACTCAGTTTCCGCACTGATACTCTTAATATGTCCGTTGTGCGTACAGAATCAACATAACAGACACAAGCGGATGTCTGCCTCATGCATCTATTCGATTGAAACAATGACAATTGGGGTGCCTGGTTAATGATTTTAAAAATTCGCTTACATTACTTAGTACATTTATGAATAAACTAACTAATGTCGCTTACATCAGTTAGTTTATTCATAAATGTATTGATTGTCCAGTAGGCGTACTGGTGGTAGCCCCTACACTCTTTTTTCTAAAGCTCTTTTGAATACATGAGTTGATGTAACAGTTTTTAATAGGTGCTATTTATGAAGTTTATACAACCGCCTTTGTTAACCGTAACGTTTACAATATATTATTTTTTATATGTTTATTTCGAAGACAATGAAACATTGGGCAGAATATATTCGAATTCCAACAACACAGTTTTATCAATTATTAAATATGTTAAGCATATGTTTTTATTATCTAGTACCACTGGTACTAAAATTCAGAAGATTAAAACTTTAAGAGAACTTTTATTAACAAGATAACAGTACGTAACATCTAATAGTAACAGAAAAGTAAGGATAGATATTTATATGGAAAACTTATACGTATGGTATTAAATGGAAGCTCGATCGATAACGTGTTCTATACAAAGTGTATAGAAAGTTGATGCAATTGTACTGTCACATAGAAATTGCAGTATTTGATTAAATTTGTTATGCATACAATATATTAAAATTAAACCGCTGAATAACAAAGTCGAGACAATAATTACTCGACTTAATTGCAATATTTTTTTATTAAAAAATAATTCAGTCTAACTACGCTGTTTACTCTTACATAATATATATATAATATAACGTAAACACAATTTGACGAAATCGTATTTTAGTTATAAGCGCGCGATTTAGTTTTATTAATAAGGTTAAACTTTGTGTGATTGTGACTTTATTTCGCGCTCAAATCAATGAAACGGATTTTGAGTGTAATCGGCATTACAGAAACTTTAAAGATTTCATCAACTCTTACGATTTCATAGATATTTGAAAGTCATATGTTTTTTTAAATCTTTTTATATACTTACTTGAACATTACCCAATATCATCGCTGACGGAAGTATGTTTGTAAAACCTTGCCGCAACAACACAACCTAAAAATATTTATAGATTATTAAAAAAACATATCATTTTAAAACGCGTTATACCACAAGATAGAACAATTACCATTATTTGTCAAATTTCATTTCGATTACACATAGAATTTTAAATCTTAATGTATATAAATTACGTGTCACGTTGTTTGTCCGCTATGGACTCCTAAACTACCGAACCGATATCAATCAAATTTGCACACCGTGTGCAGTTTGATCTAACTTAAAAGATAGGATAGTTTACATCTCGATTTATACCCGCAATGTTATTTTATTGCAAGATATTTGTTTATTATTTGATAGTCACAACTCTAACAGATGGCGCTGTGTTGAAAGTACCAACGTTTCACATAAGCTACAATTTAATGGCATAACCACCAAAAAAGCATGGTGGTCCCCATGACTGGTCTTCTCCTACCGTTTCCCTTGAATAGGTTACTACTATGTAATATAACTAAAACCTTAGCCACAGCAACGCTTGGCCGGTCTGCTAGTTTAATATAAAAATCATCACAATTGATAAATTAACTACAAAACTTTATTTCACAATTTCTTGCTACGGATTAGGCAGCTTCTTTCCAATTCAAGCCTCTAAGGCTCTGCCTGATGTTATGGCAGAGAAACACGTCGTAATGTTTTACTAGCTCTATCTATTATATTTTAAAGGGCGAGTGTGTGTAAAAGCTCTATATATCTCTCTATACGCTATAGCAATTATTTATAATTATATTTTTTTGTTACAGTTCACTCTTCTTGTAGCTGTTGCATCTGTACCTATTCAGGCAGATGGACCTAAGTAAGTATTTATAGAATTAGCTTATTATTTAGTAATAAAAGCTAGCGATATAGCCTTAAGGAATTATAATGCTGTGCGAACTTTTTTTTTAAACGCAATGCGATTATATCTCTCAATGTCATACTATAGAAAGTGCATAAATTATAATAAAACATCGTGTATTATTATTATTTCAATATCAAATGTGACGGGGTGTCGGTATTACGACGGGGAAAGCCGACTCGGTCCATTGACACTAGACGGAACAACTTACGAATAACACGCATGCGAACGCAACGACCATTGCCTTTTACATATTGTTTGTTCCGCATGTATACATATTATGTAACCGTCCATCACCTTGGTGTATGAAAATATTTTTGGTATAACATCACTAATTTTCTATTGTTACAGAAAAAAAATTCGCATACATCTACCACAGAAAGTGAAGCATATACACCACCATAAAAAAATATACATAACGAACCACCCTGCGTCCTCACAATATGCCCCGGCCTACATGCCGAGCGCTGAGGGCTCAGTGGCGGTGCCGACTAGCGCCTTGCCCGGAATCAACCACATCGTTCCACTTAACGGCATGGACCTGTACGAAGAACATCAGGGACGAGGGCCGAGTCTCTCAGCCGCCGCTTCACACCTCCTACCTCTGTACCACGCTAGAGGCTACTATGGACCAACACACACTGAAGTCGATGAACAAGAATATGACATATCAGCATCTGAGCCAAATGAAAGCTTCGGGCCATCAGGATATTCAGCCCAACCCGTATCTATTGCGTCAAATCATCCATCGAACCGAGTAAAAATTATAAAACTAAATGATCCACCGCGAAAGAAAGTAGTTAAGAAAAATAAACCAAAACGAGTTCCTGGACGCCGCAGACCACCACAACCTGGAACCCTTGCGGAAGCGGAACATCCCGTATCCACTTTCCACGAACAATTTTATTCCGATGTAGATGGTTCAGGAACCATCAGAAAACTTAAAAAACCACCACGAGTTGAAAAAATTATCGACGGTGATACTGAACACATTCATACGTACACTGAAGAACATATACATAAATTATTATATGATCAAAACTCTAAGTATCACAATATTATTGGAGTCGATCCTTTAGCAGGTATGACAGCTATTACAAGACCAACTGCGATCAATCCTTTCAAAGCTGGAGCGGCAATAATTGCTATTCCAACACATCCGTATGGTGGCTTATCTGCACTAGGTACAATGGCCACACCACATTTTGAATACGCCGCCTACAATCCACGTGAAGTCACGCATGATCACATATTCCATGACCATGGGGAAATACCTTCAGGAGTTGATATTACAAAAGAAGCTTTAAGTTTACCCAAAGTGTCGTACAACGGCCAAGGTATGAGGATAGGAAACATTAATACCATAAAAAATAAAATACCAAAGTTTAAGAAGCCGATAAAAGCTCCTTCTTCAGATTTCTCTTACTACGAAGGAATATACGGAGATAACAGATTGAAGAAAAACTTACGGCCATCAGTACCTACATCGGCGTTTGGATCAACTGCTGAAGAAAATAGCTTTAAGCAACTGTCTGATTACGGAATAAAAAAAGCTAATGCCAAACAAAGGAATTTGATATCATCTTTTTTTGGCAAATCAGCAACGGATTTTAGAATGCAACCATCAAGCATTTCTTCACCGTACAGTGTTTCATCTACAGTCGTACACGACTATAAGCCTAATAATTTTGGAAGCATGGCGTCTAAATCAGCAAATCTAAATAAATACAAAGACGCATTAGCAAATTTTAAAGAAAATTATGCGAACAACTTTGAATATGATACATTTGGCTCTTCGTCGTCAAATCTTTATACATCTGAAGACAAGAATGATAGCGGCAGTCTTACTTTAACGCCACAGAAGGATAGAAAGAAATCAATATCAAAACAGAATGTTAAATTTGGAGGAAAAGATCATGTTACATATGTTGACCATTTAGGAAACGATCCGGCAATAAATGACGATACACCCACCGCTTTGGACAATCTCGATATATTTGACCAGACTCAATCAACAAATTTAGTCACTCCCACAGATGTATCATTCAAATCTCCATCATCAATACAAGATTTTATTTCTATGTTAAGCTCTAAATCATTAAAAGGAGAGTCTATCTCTTCACCAGAGGCTTCAAATGACAACTTTCAGTATGTAGAAGCCCCAAAATCTAGCACACCTCACACAACATCTGTAACGACTCCACCATCCACTACGAATCATCAAAGTATGGAACAATCATCGGACTCGAGGGAAAGCAAGAGATTACGTGAAGCAAACAAAAATTCTAATGAAAATTTTAGTGTAATGTCAGGTAATGATTTTAGAAAAGGATCTCAGAACTTAGCAGATCATCAGCGCTCATACAGTGATCCCAATAGCCCAACAACGGTAAGAGGGAAACTTAAATATGGTGACAAAATCTAGTGAAATTGGACTATTAAATTATTATTAGCTTTAAAATAGGTATATTGTATAAATTCGTGATCTTAGCCCTTATTATTGTTGCCTAAATCCAAAGTCTATTGTGATAATTTCATGAAACGATACGAGTTAGCTAAGAGAACTTATTTATTGAGTAAAATACTCCTTCTGTAAATATAAAGCATAACGGAATTCATGCATTTTAAACGAATTCTTAGAAGTTGTAAGTAAATTTTAAAATTGAAATCTGGATTTTATTTAACGCCTGCCAAAAAACTTTAAGACATTACGCGTTTATGGTGCATTTGCATCTTTTAAGTGCACAATAACGTTGTTTATTTACAGATCTTTATATTTTTTGTACGTGTTATTTATTTCCTTTTAACTATTAACAATTGAACAAACCCAAAATTGGGTCACTTTTAGGATTACATAATACATACCCAATGCATGTGCTGAAATTACATATGGCGAATAACATTTCTACGTGGTCGCGGTTGATGTAAAAACTTAAAAAAATGTCTCAGACTAAGAGTAAGTTAACTAAGTTTACTCATCAAAGTGATTTTACGGCGAGAAGACAAAAGATACTGTAGAT
Organism: Pieris napi; assembly: GCF_905475465.1. Taxonomy (NCBI): domain Eukaryota; kingdom Metazoa; phylum Arthropoda; class Insecta; order Lepidoptera; family Pieridae; genus Pieris; species Pieris napi. The sequence goes on along the minus strand of NC_062259.1, from coordinate 12,056,140 downwards.
TTTAAGCGTTGTAATACATTTATGAATAAAGAAGGTACTTTTCTAACTTATTAAACATTTAATAAAATATATAAAACCATATGCATTTATGGCGATACGTTGCGTGCATAATTTTATTTAAAACTTAGTAACCCTAACATTTGCCTCTATTGTACCAATTTCTATAAACTGTGTATTTTTGTATGACTGTTTTAACTTTCTGCTATAGCATAACCCGTTTACGAGCTTCCGGGAGTTAAACTTTACTGTACAAGAAGCTTAAAGCCTTCACTTCGACGTTACATAACTGGCCAAGTAAGTTCATGGTACTTACATTATGTAACGAGTCGTTATATGTAATTGTTACTGTCTTATACAATTCAGGTTGGGTCAAACGGCTATTTAACTGATTTGCACGATATATAATTTTCTGTAAGTGTTCGTGAGATTTCTGCTACTGAATATTTTGTGTTTTTGTTATATACACTTACTTTCTATGAAGTATTGTTACATATCCTTGATTGGTCAATAATAGAATAAGTACAATATGAACTTTAAGATTTTGTTTATGTCACAGGGACATTTAACTTATATCAAGAACCTTGTATCGAGCCGATAGATATATCAGTATATATACAGCGAAACATTTGAGTACTAGAACGTAATTGCACATTGCAACTGGCCATCTCATTTCCTCACTTTCACATAATTACATAAAACGATGAGGCATCATTACATAATTTTTTTTTCTCACGCAGTGTGCTCATTTCGTGTAGGTACTTATATTAATTACTTTTTCACGCTGGCTTAACCTACTAAATAGTCTTTATATTAATATAATTGGCCATCCTATAACCAATAATTTCGCTACTTGTGTTCTTTGTGATTTTTAAACAATATAATATATAAAATTCTCGTGTCACGGTGTTTGTGGAAATTTGTGTGCATATCGGTTAGGTCTGCGAATCGGACAACATTAATTTTTTATCCCCCTCATTGTTAAGGGTGGTCCACCCCAAAATTTTATTTTTAGACACAAACGACCTCTACGATCAACCCCTTTTTTAATTTGTAATAAAAATGAATTACAAAATATAGTACTAAGTGCAAAACTCGACTGGAGTGCGAGTTTTTTTTATTATTTATTCCATGAATATTTAAAAAAAAATATTAATAATTAAGTTTTAATTAGTACTTAGGTTTTTATTCCGGAAAAGTGAACAGTCTCTATGGGGCATAGAAAATTGTGTCATATATTGGTTGTAGCTACTAAAAAGGTGACCTAAGTAATAATAACATATTAAGGGGAAACGAAGTTCGCGGGGGCAGCTAGTAATTTTATATAAATTCGCCAATTGTACTCGAATTCGCTTAGCAAAGCACAACAAAATTGTTAGTGTAGAAAATAAAACGAAATTGATAAAGAAAATATTTTACTTCAAAACATAAACACAACAATAACTTAATATTAAATTATTTACACTATAATAATAAATTGTATTTTAATACTGGTTCGACCTCACCGCGCGATGGAGCTATGACTTAGTTGGAATGCGGTGGAGTTTATTTCTTATGATACGGACCACCACCGTGTCCTGCGCTTATCGCGTTTGTGTAGCTGTCCCCAAAACTGCCTGATCCATGACCACCCCCACTCACACTGTAACTATCGCCATGCCCTCCAAGTCCTCCATGACCTCCACCTACGCTGTAACTGTCGCCACCATGGCCCCCAGAATAACTGTCGTGGCCCCCAAAGTCACCGAGTCCTCCAGAACCGTGGCTGGATAGAGCGAGGGTGTAACTGTCCTGGCTGCCATGACCTCCTGAATGTCCACCACTGTGGGCATCGTGTCCATGTCCGATATCTAAGCCACCGTGGCCGTGATCACCCCCAAATCCCCCGCCGTGCCCGGCGCCACCGCCATAACCACCTTGTCCGCCAAAACCTCCATGACCATGGCCAGAGCCTCCGAATCCTCCATGACCTCCGATATCATTTCCTCCTCCGTATCCACCTATGTCATGACTGCTACCAAACCCACCTCCGTGACCACCTCCGAAACCACCACTATGGCCTCCAATATCTAATCCACCATGGCCGCCTAGGTCATGTCCACCTCCAAATCCACCCCCATGCCCTCCGATATCATGGCCACCTCCAAATCCACCCCCATGTCCTCCGATATCATGGCCACCTCCAAATCCACCCCCGTGTCCTCCGATATCATGGCCACCTCCAAATCCACCCCCATGGCCTCCGATGTCATAGCCGCCACCGAATCCACCCCCATGCCCTCCGATGTCATGGCCACCGCTAAATCCACCCCCATGGCTTCCTGAGTCATGTCCACCACCGAATCCACCCCCATGCCCTCCGATGTCATGTCCGCCGCTAAATCCACCCCCATGGCTTCCTGAGTCATGTCCACCTCCAAATCCACCACCATGACCTCCTAGATCATGTCCGCCGCCAAATCCACCTGCATGACCTCCTAAATCATGTCCACCTCCAAATCCACCTCCATGACCTCCTAAGTCATGTCCGCCGCCAAATCCACCTCCGTGACCACCTAAGTCATGTCCACCGCCATGACCACCTATGTCATGTCCACCGCCATGCCCTCCAACATCGTGACCACCTCCGAATCCACCGCCATGACCCCCTCCATGACCACCAAGATCATATCCATGGCCAGCATCACCGCCAAATCCACCGCCGAAACCACCACCAAATCCCCCATGATCGTGCTCCCCTTTCAGGTGGTCAGCAAAGCCTCCGTGTAGATGTTCGGCAAATCCACCGCCTCCACCGTACCCTCCATGGCCGTGGTCATCGTGATGCTCCGTTGAATGATGATCATCGGGTATGTGCACCCTGATATGGACGCTGCAAAAAATAAAATTCTAAATAAAATGGCTTCAAAACAAGTAAAGTGACAAACACATCTTTTCATTGACATAGAGCTATCTTTCCATAACAAAACGCGTTAGAACGTTCTACGTGACTTATTAACCATGAATGCCAATTATCACAAAAATGCATCGCGGAAGTATCAATTTAAAGAAAAACCCTGAGAAATTAAAACAATAGGACGAAGCAAGGCCAGACGTAGAACCCAGTGAAATCGTAATGGGTATATACAATAGAATTTCACTACGACAACTCGTGAGAACCGCAAAAGAAATTCAAATTACACTGACTAGAGACATTTGCGGTTAAACGTATGCAATTGATATATTAATTGACATTGAACTTATTCGCAACCACGAAACAAAAACACAATAACGAAAGTATTTTATAGAAACGTTATCATTTCGCGTTATAATGATGGATTCTTGGGAATATGCCAACCCTAGGTGAAAATAAACTAAAGCTTTCTACAGTCTAATCGATGAATGTAGAAACTAAACGACCTGAGGCACTATTATACCTCTATGTACAGTATTATAGAACTTATTATTCTTCTTAGGAAAAGTTTAATTAATTGCATCGTAAACTTTTAATATTAAATGTGTTCAATATTAATAAAATAAACAATCCTAACGTAGCGTTTATTATTAATTTATAAAGTAATCTATCTATGTAATAAGCATAACCATTCTTTCGAAGGTTTTGATAGATTCAGAGGTCTCTTAATATAATTTAAAGCTTAAAGTAAGGAGGCATTACTTACTGTTCGTGTCCTCCAAATGTCGCCGCGGTGAGGCCAATAGACGCCAGTAAAAAGGCAAACTGAAACAAAAATGTAAGATTGTATACAGCATTTCATAAACAATGGTTTAGTAAACCTAATGAGGTTAGTTATCGATTAGCCAAATTTAAATTATTGCAAATTACGGTGACTGTTAAATTAGAGTCAAGAATAGTAGTTTCATGAGATCTCTTTATATGATAAAAGCAGGTCAAGCGATAAAACTATTATTAAACATGCTATAGGTATAAATTTTTTGTCCATTCGAATAAAAAATATAAAAATAAATCTTTAATTAAGATTTATAATTTTATTAGATCTGTTCTGATCTTAGCTTAAACTATCAAGTGAAAAGGAAAGCGGTCAGTTCTACTTGCAAGATAGTTGCCGGAATTATGTAAGTGCATTCAAGATTACAATCTAAAACAACATAACAACTATATAATAGGTTACTTGACATACATATAACATTACACTCACTTAAAATGATACTTTTGGCTTAAAATTACGCTGATATAAAGACTATTGTTAACGGCGATACAATTCTACATTCCAATTATCTCTATTATACCAACTACGGTGTAACTCAGCTAGGGAATTTAATGTACAACAATATATAACCTGTTAATTATTTTTTTTTTAATTATTAGTATTTTTTTCGCTTGAAACATCGGTCCCAAATGACGGTCGTGAAACCTACAAAGCAGACGACGGATATTACATGGAACTCTATTATTTATTGCCAATGGGAATCTCATCGCTTAAGGCTATGTGACAAGTCAAGCTTAGCCGTCATAATATAGTTAACAACTTGATTTGGGGTATAGTTGCCTTGGACTTGGGCTATCGGTAAATCAAGTAATTAATTTAACACCGTACTAATTTTTATAACGAATACTATATTTTAAATAACGTTTTAATAAAATATTCATTATAATATTTGAACACCAATTTATAAAATTCACCAAACTGTGATGTTATCCAGCTTCTACTAGTAGAAGACGCCTTAGTAGAGTCACTAAGATGTGACACTACTGTTGTACATAATATATTTTTCTTTAGCAAATTACGAAATACTTCCGGCTAGGTCAATTTAAGAATTTAAATGTAATTTATATTTTTTAAATTAACTAAAAACACTACAACATATGACATAATTAAGATTAATTTAATAAATTACCAAAGCATGCTTCTAATGTAATAAAATTATACAATAACCAATAATTATGACCGCGACCAAAAAGCCCCATTTTTAATCTATATGAAGCTTAAAGCTCAGCACATTTCCACAATCACAAGCACTTTCACTGATCCAGTACTCACGGCGTAGTAGGAAGCCATGCTGAGAGGTTCCTCGCCTGGTGAGATGCACTTTGTAAACAGCAAACAAGCTGAGCGCCTTTTATATTACAGTGAATGTACACCCCTCTCGATAAAATAAATCTCTTTGGTCTATAGGAAACGCTTAGAAAATCTTCAAAGGACTTTGCTCTAATTGTAGTCTTTAAATCATTGTACCGCGCTACCTGTTTGTATAAGGTATTTTTTCTTATACAAAAAGGTAATTTTCTTTAAAATTTAATAGTTTCTAAGCAACATGAGGCGGTAATATTAATGACAAAACAATATTGTATCTGTACATGAATTTGTGTTCGTTTAAAAAATGAAATTGATAAAAATGGATCAGTGTTATCCCAGTGGCTTGAGCGTCCGCCTCTCAACCAGGGTTGTCCGTTCGAATCACGGCTGTGCACAATTAATACTTGCTTGTTCTTAGAATTAAAAACCCATATATTCCTAAAATATATCATGAAACAGATACAAAAAGCTAAGGCGAAGTAGTAGTAGGCCAGTTTTGTTTTTTCGTTTAAAAAATAATGTAGTCTCTCTCCCACCAACAGGCTTTAGAAGAGCATTGCCATCCTGATATCCCTCTATCTATAGACATTCATAAACATTGACCACGTACATATACCACCATCTCTTTATACACTATAAATCTTGAATCTGTGCCATTTCTAGTTCTAATAGTAAAATTCATTCAAATATACACCTCCTGCCCTGCGATTCTGTAACTCACTTCACGAACTCACACAGCGGTTTTCGCATCGGCGGTCGCTCTCAAATCAGTCGTGAAGCAGTCATTTTATGATTTGGCATTCTGATAAACAATAAACTACAAGCTCCCACCTGTTCAGAATGCCAAATCATAAAATGACTGCTTCACGACTGATTTGAGAGCGACCGCCGATGCAAAAACCGCTGTGTGAGTTCGTGAAGTGAGTTACAGAATCGCAGGGCTGTATGTCAAAAATGAAATATTATTTAAATAAGGGAGTCACAGTGCTAAGTCACTACTCTGAATCGTACTCTTAGGCATAGACTAGAAAACGGATAATAACAGAATGACAAAAAAGTTTGACAATAGTACCTAGTTGTAATATGTAAATTGGCAAGAGTGTAACATGAAGTCAAAGTCGCTCATACAAAAATATATTTTGTATGAAAAGCTTATGAGATGCACATAAACGGAAATACTCGTCAAAGAAACATTAGAAGGCAGAGTGTATACGTTTGTAAATAATCAGTTTAATGAAACAGACAGAAAAACTGTATCCATTTTATGTTACCACACTATTGTAAAATTATTCTTTTCTGATTGTGAACAAATATTGCCTTGTTTTAAAGGAGGCGCTTTTTATGATTGGTGATACGGTCCATAGACATTCACACTGATTCTCTTTATTTTCAAGAAGCATAACCCGTGACTGGAGAACTGCTTCCATCACCTATTGATAAATCCAATTGCCTTGTAAGTGGCATTGTTGAAATTAATCTCTAACACAATACGAATTCGCGTCTTGAATGTTATGAACGCAAAGGTTCTAACTACCTCCAATACAAATATTGGAAATTATTTTATTTTCAAACGTAAAACCTTAAAAATATAATATAATAACTAAAATTTATTATTAAAAGGGGTCCTTTAGACAAGGTTCCGAAGATACTGGCAGCGTTCCCCCTTTGAATAGCTAGACTAATTCTTAGTCCGAGGTAGCTGCCAGCTCTTTGGTCTCCTGTGATGTCGACTAACATTTTTGCTATTTCCTTAAAAATCTTCCTTTTTATTTTAATCATATATATTTAAAACGTTGCTATCTGCAGTCAGTACATATAGTATAAGAGTCGAGAGTTAGGTTGAGGTTCGACACATGGAATCATACTTTCCGTTAATTACTATGGCTATTAAGATAATTGATTTATGGTATTAATGTCACCAACATCTACCCTCGATGTAATGGTGCGTATACAAATATCACTTTTCAATATTCATATGTATAATGTGGCGCTAGCCTTAAGATAGCAAGAACATTTCCTACATTGAAGATTCATTATATTATATAACATTGGCCTTTCAATAAGTGCTAAGTTTCACGATTACTAGATTATTCTGTGAAGTAAATCCAAAGAGATTTGTTTGTCGCATTCTTAATTAGTTATAAAAAGTAGACTGCCCGAATGAAAATGAACGAATTGTTTCCACTAGGGAATAAATTTTAGTCTTTGGTTTTGTTAATGCCTGCTGTATTGGTTATCCTTTGTTTCACTATTATGAAATAGTGAAATGACTAATTCAAAAAACTTAGTTGTATTTGTTTCACATATATAAATGTAGATATATAAAGCCAAAATGTAACAAAATAAACTTCTAATAACTGCATTATACTAGTTAAATATGCTAATTTTTGACGTCTTTGGCGAATCGATAGTCTACACCTTCAAAAATGTATTTCATAACTACCGCGACTTCGTCTGCACAGGATTAGTATTTCGAGTAGCTTATATTAGCGTGCTAGATAACAGACGAGGCAATGGCGACCGAGTAGTGGCGGTATAACCACATACCTGACCAGAGGTCAGAAGAGGCTACAGCGGCCTTGGGGTTCAAATAACCCCTAAAAGAACTGGTGCAGAAGGCAACGGGAAACCACTGCAGCTAATCTCCCGAGAAAATCGTTATGGAAGTGGACACAAAAGAATCACGACTGCCATGCGAACCGCCTAGCCAGCGGCGCCGCGCCGCGTCCGGGGCGAGCGGTGGGAAATGGACTACCGGCCATGTTGGAGTAAGAGACCAGGCTCCACGTGGAAATAATGCTACTGGAAACTCCGTCAAGTTACGAAAAATCCAGAAGATGGGCACGTGGAATGTTCGCGGGTTGCTAAAGCCCGGTAAGTACGCAGCTGAAACGTGGACCTTGCGAGATGTGGAAAAGCAGAAAATAGACGCTCTGGAAATGTGGTGCTGGAGGAGAATGCTTGGGGTTTCGTGGACCGAGTTTCGTACAAACGTCTCGATACTACAAGAACTCGGTATTAAGCAGCGTCTGTTTTCAACAGTACAATCTCGCATCCTTACATTCTTCGGTCACGTATCTCGGCGTGGTGATCAGTCCATCGAACGCCTTGTCGTCCAGGGGAAGGTGGAAGGCACTAGACCGCGCGGAAGGTCACCTACGCGTTGGACTGACCAAATTAAGTCGGCCGTAGGAGACTCTGTCAATCAATGCAGCAGGATGACCACTAATAGGCGACGATGGCAAAACGTCGTGAAGCGCATCACATCTGCCCCTACTACTACAACTACTTCCTAGCGATCACGACCGCTCTGTCAAGAGTGCACCGAATAGGAAGAAGAATATTAGCGTGGCGTAGAAAAAAACTACTAAAGATATTGACTATTTAACTTTTTTTTATCATACATTACATTTGTGTAACTCTAGCGTTGGCAGCGCACGCCAGAATAGCCCGCAAATGGTAGATATTTTCCTACTTACTTGATATTTTGGACAATTCACACAATATATTTATAAATTGTAGCCTATGTGTTATACTGATGTATAAGCTATATTATTGTAAAGTTTCATTAAAATCCATTCAGTAGCTTTTACGTGAAAGAGTACAAAACATTCATCCATACTTACAAACATTCGCGTTTATAATATTAGTAGGATAATTTAAATATAGATGAAAATTTACAAAAACTAAGATTATAATCATTAATTTTGAAAATGTTCTTTTACACTACACATACATTATCTATATTTAATTGCGCATTACGTAAATGTACATCATTAATAAAAATAATTCACAAATTGAAAATGTTAAAGTTGGAGAAATAGAGATAATTAAATAACCACTTAGCACTTATGAGATGTGTGAACATGTCTTAAAAAGATTTCTGTAGTTTTTGATGTATATAGTTCGTATAGAAATAACTGCAGTAATTAAGCTTTACAACCCGAAAAGTGCAAATAGTGCTGAAGTCTGATAGCATACAGACCAATAAGTAAACAGAAGAAAGGATTGAAACACCACTGACGAGGGAAAGAGAGAAAACATTCATAGTATATTTAAAAATGTACAATAAATGCATGTAGAAAGTGTAATCAATTTGTTGTTTTTTGTCAGGTTGTTGGTTAGTAAATCGGTATTTTTAAGATGTGTTATTCATATTTAATTTCTGGTTGAATATATTTTGCTGATAGGCTTTATAAATAAACTTACTATGGTGTACCAATGAGATAACTCAGAGTCTTGCTAAGTACAAGAGTATACCGATTGTTAAAAGGCCGGCGACAGTTTGGATTCTCCTGGTAGTTTGAGTCCAGACATCAGACCAACCTCCCTTTAGCCACTGCTCTTTACAAAATATATGTATGCCTTCAAAGCCGATATTTTCGTTGCGTTATAAAAACATAATAATTATAAGATTACGTCGGATCCCACATTCACTTTATTTATTTTGATAGAATCTTTCCGGTTTACGCAATCATGTCTGAGGCTTTGATCTTTCGTATATATTATTTCTTCATATAAATGATAATCAAATTTTACCGACATTGGTCACGCAGTTTAATGAAAAAGGAGGAAAAATGCTATGAAATAGAATTGAAAAACCTAAAAAATTCCGGTTTTCTGCAAATGCTGTTCAAAATTTTCCACTCACCGACTATCTGTGAGTTAAACAAGGTGTGTAACAGGAACCGACACTGGGCGAGTTTCTAAAGCCCACATAACCAGCCTATTCTATTTAATTCATGTTACATAATGTATACCTAGTTGAATGATTAAATGGGATCAAAAATGCAGGGAACCAAAATGGAAAGGACGTAACGCTCCGCTGATTTTTATGCTTTGAATGACTTTTCGGGTTAAAATGACTTCGAAAATGAGAATTTTAAAAATAATGATTCCGAAAAAGTCGGATGTAATAGAAATGAAGAGAATGATGAGACGAGAATAGAAATGCTCGGATATGGATCTCAAATTATTTATACGAGTATAATGAGGTTTAAAATCGTTTGGATTTAATTAAAGAAATAATTGTGGGGTATTATAGATGTGCCAAAATTCATAATAAATTTAATATTATGTATTACTGAAATTGTTATGTTTGTAGTTTTGCACTGTAAAATTTGTATATGTTATAAAATCAAATAAATTGTAAACATAGTTCTTATGGTTCAATACATAATTTAACAATCATATATACAGTATTTACAATTTTCTTAACCTACATAGTAATAATAAAAATAATTATAAATGTATAAAAAGAAAATTAAAACAAATTTAAAAAGTTTGGTCCCTGTGGCAGTGTACCTTTAACGCTGGCAGCATTTCCTCGCTGTATTGCGATACTTATTCGTTGAGCGAGGAAAGCACCAGCTCTGGGGTCACCGTTAATACCAGGCGCCAACTTAAATCTTTAATTAGCGCCTTTGCACTTGAACCCCACGGCCCAAGAGTTTTTATATAGTGACGTTATATAATTGTATATTTATAGAAAATATTATAATTATATCATATTATCATGCCTCGTGTTCATATTTCCAAACCCCGCTTGAGTGTCCGGCATTACTATTATCTCAGGTTTGAGAATTAAATTCAGTATATATTTTTTATTGATTGAATGTTATCTATATATTGACAATAGTAGTGTGTTTTTATGTATCAACTCTCCTTTAACGACAATCCAATTTAAGGATATTTTAAGGGGAAAGGAGAGGAGAAATTAGAACTTCAAGGGGTCAGCAATTGTTATTAATTGCGCGTTACGAAATAAATCATGAAGGCGGTCAATGTAATAAGTGAAGAGTAATTATGGCGAATATGTACTTGTTACATCATCTGAGAACACCGTAAGATGTGCTATAAAACATAAATGGTAATAATCAAGTATAATTTACGTTGAATTCGCGATAAACGTCTCGGAAATTTCCTCTATTTCGAACTGGTTTGGCCCGCAGCGATTCATTCATTATGTTAAAATGCACGCGACTTTACCTATACAATTATTATTTATAGTCCTACGTTTTACGAAGAGTCTATCTCTCTTCTAAAATATTAAAATTTCATCAATCAAGAAAGCTAATGCAGCAGTGTTGGCCTAGTGGCTTCAGCGTGCGACTCTCATTCCTGAGGTCGTAGGTGCGAACTGGCTGTCCACTACACTTTCTGTCTATGTGCGCATTTAACACTCGCTCGAGCGGAAGCGGATAATCGTAAGGAAACCGGCATGCCTTAGAACTAAAAAGTTGACGGCGAGTGTCAGGCACATAAGGCTGATCAAATACTTTCCCATTATGATTTTTAATACGTCTTAATAAGATTGCTAAACTTTTCCTTTTGTGACCGAGCTGTAAAATCGACTCCCAATGGAGGTCTTCAAAGTTGGACATCCGAAAATTTAAGAACGTACACCGTAAGAACGCCTTCAAAGGCAGGCAACGCACCTACTAACATGGGTCTCCATGTGCTGCGATAGCTGTTTTTTATAGGCCAGTAGGTTCGTGTCTTATAAAAATATACTAATAGTAATAAACAGAACAAAACCATAATAACTACATATTAAAGTTAGTACACAAAACCAGCCAGTGAAGTAAATAGTTTTTTTATATGCATTTCCTTTGCATTAAATTTTAACCGACGCAGCGAGGTACCTATCATAAAATTTACGCTTCTAAGGCATAACTCCTAAACGATTGTATGGTTTTTAGAACACCGCCGTAATCAAGATGGTTCCTACTATAATTTACGAAGCTATTGTCAAGCATTTCAAGCTATTTTGCCATTTGGTTGGGGAGGTATTGAGGTCATAGGAAGTCGCAGGTTAATTTATTTTAAATATTAACTAATTATATAAATCTGCTCACAGCTAACGTCAAGACCTACCGCAAATAGTGTGTCTATAGCTGATAAAAAAGAAAAATAACTGATATTGTCACTATACATTGATAATGGTAGTGACAGGAAACAGCTGTAAATTAAAACATTAAAATGATACAAGTTTTTTTAAATTGGAAATATTAAATGAACTTTTTGATCACCGATAAGTGCTCAAAGCACACAATTGTGCCAAATTTATTAGCTGAAATTAGCCTTCGAATATTATTCTTAATGGGAGTGATCGCTACTCACACCAGTTGTCAACGACAGCCAATTTGTATAACTCCAGAGGAGCTTATAAGCGACTACAAAAAACCCCGCCGAGATTCCATAGTGCCACCGTGGGTAATGTTATCTATAATAATATATGTACCGCTGGTCATATTATGCCTCCCAATCGTGCTATTAAGGAACTACGTTGAAAGTATACAGGCTCTCCTCGCGTGGACACTTGCCGTCATAATAAATGCGTTCATCACTGAGGTTCTAAAAATAATCATAAGCCGACCTAGACCGGACTTTTTCTACCGCTGTTTCCCGAATGGCATAGTCGCGGAATGCACTGGAGGTATTAAGGATATAGTCGACGGCAGGAAATCGTTTCCGAGCGGGCATAGCAGCTTTTCCTTCTGTTCGCTCGGTTTTCTAAGTATATGGTTATACGGGAGGTTTCTCGGACGCTATTCAGGAAATATACATTGCGCAATGTTTTGTTCAATGCCTGTATTTTTGGCTAGTTTTATAGGCTACAGCCGTTGTTGTGACAATCACCATCATTGGGAGGACGTGATTGCAGGCGCAGTTATTGGTTTAATAACCGCATTCCAATGTTATAAAGCTTATTGTGTACCTGCTGGTGGGATAAGCATCGAGGAAAGGAATGAATGATTGACTCGAGTTTTGTAACGCCACTATATCAAAGATATCGTATTGGATATTGTAATTTTCTAAGTTTGAATAGTGAAACTTCAATATTTTATCATAAATAAATTTTATATATTATCACTGTACCTTTCTTAACTACAAATTTAAGCATAACCCCATTTTCATAAAAACTATTTCGCGTCATGATGGCGCCTGGCTACTAGAACTGTTCGCTAAAATTTAATTATGCATAGGATTTCCTACTTGCCCCTTGTATAGTCCTTAATGTCCAAATAATTGCAAAATTTTATAATTGTTCATTTTGTGAGGTTCGAAATGAATATCGTTTAAGATAGTAATAAATTATATTTAATTTAATCATGGGAATTAGGTCAATATATTACTGGAAATGAAAAACATTGTTGCTTGTAAGACAATTTATTTTTGACAAAATATAAGTATGTTAAATCTTCAACAATTATCCTTATTTTCATATCTGAAAAAGCATGTTAATAACTAAATGCATTTAAATACTTGGAAGACAATGAAGGAACTCTATATTATAGTTACATTGGTGCACATGTATTGCCAGTCCTGGGATTCAGTGCCGGGGAAACAAGGTTTTGGTAGACAAGAGACTGAATTAAAAGATAAAGAATATGACCCCATTTCCCGTTGACTTTTTTTTAAGGCAACTAGCTTGTTTCGTCGGGACTCAAATCCAGAACTGACTGACCAATGACCATAGTTGAGGCGATATATATGATCTGGTTTATAATATAGGGAAAATATTTAAACTCTAATAAATTTATTCATAAAATTATGTAAATATGTTTATATGTAAATAGTGTAAATATATAAACGTGTAAATTTTTACGTATCACTCCAATAGATTCCCTATAGCACCAACGGAATAGATAGATATGGATGCAAGGGTTACGCAGGCACCGCAAAAAGCGATACATGTTGTGTAATTAAACTGGAAAGCAAACGTCCTTCCAACCTATTTATCTATTCCACGATTGAATCCAGAAAGTATTTCTAATAAGTACGTACATTTAAAGGCATTTTCGTAAAACAAATAAAAGAATCTGAAATTACTTTAGCAATTAGCATAACAACTGGTTTAATACAGCGAGCTGACAAAAATATTGGACTTATGAATCTTTTAAATATTTAAGCTATTTTTTCCGGGTTACTGTATAACACGAATGATGCGTATTTAAAGTATTTTAACATTTTACAATAATGGCTTTATTTTACTTTCAAAATATCAAAAATACATAATTTTTACTTATACGAATTATAAAGGCACAATAAATCTTAGTAATCAGTAATATTAACAAATAACGCAACGTAAAATTTACGTCGAATAATTGCAAAAACATATTTTCATTTCAGAAGTATTTAGAGCAATATGTCCGCGAAGAACAAATAAAAGTTCATGACTTTTAAGTAGTGCTAATATTGCAACTGACCACTTTTTTAATTGGAATGTAAATTACTTAAAGATTATAAAATAGGCCCTCAATCTGGGACCTATCATTATTAGCGCGTATGAGTTGCCAAAAATACCGCAAAATACTTAAGTTTTTTTCGATCAAAGAAAATGGAATGTAAGTGACGATATCAAGACGCGGATCCTTAAAAGTAGTAACGCCTCGTAGCTATTACGAATGGTAGTTTAATTAACCCGGGCTGTTGTTTACAAAATTTTACTTGCAGTTTTAATTTATTTTGGAATACTGAGAATTCAAATTCCGTTACTAATTGCTAAATGCTAGTCCAGACAAAATATATGGAAAAGTTATTTATATATCAAGAAAAATTAAGGTATCAAAAACCACTAAACCGATTTTTATTGCATATTTATTGAACCTGTGACCTAATCAAATTTGCGAGATACGAAATTTAACACACAAGTTAAAAATGTAAATACACATATCCAACAACAGATCCAACACATTCTTTATGAAGTTCTAAGTTTGTATAATTCCCAACAAGTAGTTTTGATCGCTTGTTTTATTCAAGGAAATTACATTTTCGTTTTGAAATTGTTCACTCGAGAACTGTCAGGTTGTTGATAGTTTGACAAAATCGTTACAAATTTACAAAACCAAACTTGTTGAGAATGAATACCAACTGGAATACTACTACCAATAAATCTATTTTCATATTAAAACTAGACTAGCAAATTGTCATGAGGTTACGTGAAATAGAATTTTTCGCAATACCCAATAATTATAAGTTGAAAATTAAATACCTCATTAATTTAATAAATTCGTGTCTCGATCCGTTAAAAAACTTCATTTAAGTGTTATTTTTCAAGCGTTTTAATATTGAGCCTTACGAACAATTATTTTAAATAAAATATAATTATTATATTCGATATTATGATAACAATTCTGACATTGTTAACCAACATATTGCTAGCAGATATAAGATAATTCAACATATATTCAGCTATGATAAAAAGTAATGAAATAATTATGAAATATTATAAAAAATTAATGATTTTGCTACCGATAAATACGGATCACAATTCATCTTTCACCTTCAAACTCTTACAGAAGTTATACATATCATCTTGAGATCTATCTCCATCGTAAACAGACACTTCAGATGACTTGGCATACATTTTCAATGTTGGCAACGTTTTAATACCTCCAAATTCTGTTGCCTTTGGATTATCAGTCACGTCAATGGCTACTATTTTTATTTTAGCATTCTCGCTTTTAAGTTTCGTTGCTAAGCGGCTAAATGACGGCTTGATCTCGTTACAGTGACCACACCCTGAAATTGTTATTACAAATAATAACTATTACACTATATATAGCAGGAAGACTTGATACTGAAAAAATACAAAAATGAATTTGCTAAATTTATGTTATTCTTCCAAACCCAACTAACAGAGAGCTTTAGAACGAAGTATGGTTTCCTTATATAATTCTCGATTTTGAATAATAATGGTAATTTTTTAGGCTTTGCTAGTGATTCATTACAAAATTGAAATTTATATCGGTAGTTTAAGTTACTGTATGTTTTTTTTTTTTTTTTTTGATTGGATAATTCACACCAATTGATCTAGTCCCATGCTAAGCTGGTGAAGCTTGTGTTATGGGTACTAGGCAACGTATATACATACATACTATAGATAGATAGACATATAAATACATATTTAAACACCCAAGACCTAAGGACAACACCAAATGCTCATCACATCGATGTTTGTCTCAGCCGGGGATCGAATCCGGGACCAATGGATTCGCAGTAAGGGCTACTAACCACTAGATCAATGAGCCGAAAATGAGATTAATAAACAGAAATTTTGTGACAATAATAGAGTACGTGGGAAGATAGAGAATTCCTACAATTATGAGAAAAGATGAAAAAGAATTTAATTATTTTTAATTAAGGAAAAAGTTCGAGCCAAGGCTGTACTTTTTCCTCACTCAGGCTTTCATAGCTTTAAGTGTGGCGATTATTTTTATCGTCAGAATTACACCCGTGATAGCCAGCCGCAGGCACTCGAAGTGAACATTTTACACTCATTTAGCATTCGCTTCATAGCAATTAACATTTACTTATTTGGTTACAGTATATAGAATAAAATGATAGAAAGGTACAGTACTTAAAAAATATTATAAATTTATGTATATATGTATACAGAGGTAACTCTTTATAACGAATTTTAAGGCACCGTGCTTTTTTATTCGTTATAGGGAGGGAAGAATTAATGTATGGGTATTGGGTTAAACTAAGGGTCTGTTTCACAATGTACGGAGTTTAAGTTCTACATAAGTTCCAAATTAGCTATTTATTACTTATTGGTAGGATAAACACTATTGTTGCGTTTCACGACTGTCAGATAGCGCTATTCGTCACATAAAGTCCGATGTCCGATGAGTCCGATGAATGTCAAATAGCAAATTTATCTTCCAAATAATTTATGTGTTGCATAGCTATTTGGTACTTTATCCATACATTGTGAAACAGACCCTAAATACATTAAACTATCTTTTACGTTATAGAGAATTTTACGTATAACGAATGACGTTATAAAGAGTTTACTCTGTATATAAATAGATAATACTTACACTGAGCATGATACATGACAAAACTGGGAACTGAATCGGATAGAATATCTTCAAAATTTGCATCATTTGCTTGCACCACATTTATCCCAAACCCGGTCACGGTATGACTCTTCCTGCCCTGCTCTTGCTTCTGACCATCTATTTGTGTATGTATGTGCTTTACGAAATCGTCACTCTGCAAAAAAAAACTACAAATGAAAAAGCATAGTGCAATTTAGTATAGTTCAGCTAGTTGTATATATATTTCTTTTGTATATTAAATGTGGATAGATAAAGACTTATTTTTATTATGTTTGGTAACTGTTTACTTTAGCTCAAAATAAATTCATGATGATTCCTGGTACTGTAGCACACGGGCCTTAGCTAAGAGAACAAAGATGTTTTATACTATTTTGTAGAAATTTGCAGCTTATTCTTACTGTATTTAATATGACTGCTTTTTAAATTAAATGTATTTCGGGAAGTCTAACAATTTAATTAGTGTAACTAGTGATATTATTAGAACTGAGTTTTTTTGTGATTTCATGAGCTATTTTTTCTTGTATATCTGTATGTTGGGTATGGGGATATCTATTAAATGTGCTGTTTCATTGACTTTATAAATGTTATATTGTAGTGTTTTGTTTTGTCTGTTCTTGCTCAATCAAAGTACAACTTATAAGCAGGAATATCTAGGATCTTTTCTGGGATATATTTATAATAAAAGGGTTAATTTCAGAGTGTTTAGATTTATATATATTTTTTTTTAAAGACAATTCACACCAATTGACCTAGTCCCATGCTAAGCTGGTAAAGCGTTATGGTACTAGGCAACGGATATACATACATATTATAGATATATATAAAAACATATTTAAACACCCAAGACCTAAGAACAACACCAAATGCTCATCACATCGATGTTCGCCTCAGCCGGGGATCGAACCCGGGACCCATGAATTCGCAGTCAGGGGTACTAACCACTAGACCAATGAGTCGTCAAATTGCAAGTTTCTTTTCATGTCTTTTTTATAATAAATATATATATTAAGTACAACCTGAGAGGAAGGATGGAGGGAGGTGGAAAGCGAGACCCTGTCCAGGCTCCTGGTGGGGGTAATGGGGGTCTTATTAATATAAATAAAAACCATACCTTTCTTCCGCCACTATAATCTTCAACTCGCTCATAATGATGAAAGTATTTAAATGTAGGATAACCCTTCACTTTGTAATTAGCGCAAATGTCTTCCTCAACCGTACAATCAACGGCTCCAAACAGAACCATCAGGTCATCCGCGAATGTGTCAGCGGCCTTTACGAATTCCGGTTTAGTCGATTTACAGTGACCGCACCCTGTAAATGTTTACAGCTTCTAGAATACTCATTTTGGAAATAATAAAACTACTCAATCGGAAAATGTCAGTATTGGGACTTAGCTAATATGACTCTGTAATGGCATCCTTGAAGTAAACAAGAAGCAAACTAAAATGTATATAAATAAAAAATTATCACAATTAATGCATCTAAGCTAAACTCGAAGACGTCTGGACCAATTGGAAGTATTTTTTTATTCCTTGAAGTTCCTCAATAGTAAGGTTTTTATGCTGTGAAAAATTGGAAAAGTTTTAAGTTTTATTCCGGAAAAACTAACAAGTTCTATAGAGCTTCTAAGCATAGCAAAATGTTGTAAAAAGGTAGGCTAAGTATAAAAATTATATTGAGGCGAAACGAAGTTCGCTGGGGCAGCTAGTAACATACATTCGCTATGAACTATGTATATATAATTGTTAAAAGTATTTAATGTTATATCAAACAATCTGTTAATCTTACACTGAGGACTAGAAAATAAATAAAATCCAGTTTTGTAATTTGTATGTATAATACGCAAAATACAATTAATTTTCTTTGTTATTTTATGTAATAGGAAGAAAATGGGCAGGAGGCTCATCAGATGTTAAGTTATACCGGACATGGACACTCACATTGCCAAACGGCTCGCAAATGTGTTGCCGGCCTTTTAAGAATTTGTAAGCTCTTTTCTTGAAGGACCCTAATCGTCGAATTGGTTCGGAAATACTTCAGTGGGCAGCTGGTTTTACATAGTGGTGGTGTGCGAGACCGTTTTAACCACGCGTCTATCTCGAACCAACACACAGATAGTATGATAGTACTTTGGCAATAGGTCTGAGTTTTTATAAAATATGTCAATGGTATTTTTTTTTTAATATTTTATGTATTATTTAAAATGTGTATATACATACATGGAGCATAGAACATGACTATCGCGTGTGCCGCCTTCTTAAGCGAGCGTTTAAAGTTATTTGATGAGAGGTGACGCACTGATGTCTCTTCTTCAGACCATGGTTTTTCTGGTGGTGTGGGGACCGGTTCTTGGGGGTTCTAAACAAACAAATATTTATATTTGAGAACATTTTACTAAAAGCTTCCACATTTTTGACGTGATAACGTCTTTAAAATCGTTTTAGTCGGGTGACATGTTCAGAAACTTGTGTCACACCAAAACCTCACGAGCGCGATCGCAGGTATAACGAGAGAGAGACGGACCGATCTCCCGTCTCATCTCGAGCGCTGCCAGTCATTCCGTGAATGTATGAAGAAAAATGTAGGTATATCATAGTCGAATAAGTAAACTTGTCATTTTACACCCGAAATTTATCATCAAAAGTGTGAATAAAACGATAGATGTAATTTAAAATTTGAAAAAATTGTTATCTTCATTAATTCCTTACTTCCCAAAAACTTATATCACCAATAAGACGTTATCACATAAACATCTCGATCGTAAACCTACTTTACAAACAACCAATATTTTTTTTCCACAAATTAAAAGACCGGCACTAGGCAACATGTCCATGGGCGACAGTTTCACTTAACATCGATACATGGTAAACAATTACTACAAAGACTATATGAGCCCGATAAAAATAATGAAATACGCTATATTTTTTTCAAAATATTAAAAATAATGATAATATTAAATAGTTTAAATAAAATTAAATAAATTCAAAATTAGAAATAATAAGAAATGACTAAATAAACACCATACCTTCATAAATTCAACAATTTTGTCATCAGTGCGGAAGTTGACGTCATATTTGTATTCGCCGTTGTTAAAATACTTAATAGACGGATATCCCTTGACATTGAACCTGGACCCCAAACCCTGCTCTGACGTCACATCAACAACTGCGATCATACCAGCAATCTGGAAAAGTGATTATAAATATCAGTACTTCTGTGTGACCCGAGTCAAACCTACTGGATCCCAAAAGAAGATATGGCCCAAACAGACCAGAAATATGACTGCAAAGCACGCAGAAAAGAGTGGGGGTGAGAAAAACGAAAGAAGAAAAATGCACTGGACTTTACATGCTGTTCAGCAAACAATCTTATAGTTTACATTCACACCTCTGGTAACGGAGCACCTGCAATGGGTAGATATAAGCTGGAAAGACCTGGAGCAAAATTAAAAGCCGAGAACTAGGCTAGTGTACTTTGTGACGTCCTCAGCCCTACCTCGGAGACATAGGATCTAAGGTTGTATATCCGTTGATATTGGGCCTTTATACAATAGCGATTGAGGCAATGATAAAAAGTTAAAAAATATTGACATAAAACATTTAAGACAAAGCACGGTTTAAAATCAGCAGAACTTTCCAAATTACGTCTGCAAAAATCAACATTCGGGAAATTCTCTTTCGAATTCTTCGCTGGATATATTCAGTAGTGGGCTGATAAATTTTAAAGAAAGCATTGTTAAATGCCTATCTTATACTTAATCTTCTAATTTTTTTATTATTTGTAACTTTTTATTTACCAAAATTGGCATATATTTTAGAAATGATAGCTTGTAACATATACTGTAGATATAGTATTATGTATGATGTGGTAAACTTCAATAAATAAATTTAATACAATGAAATAACAATTAGTGTTCTTTAAAATTGTACCTATATGTTTTACTCATAGATAAAAATACTTAAAGTTTAAAATACTTTACAAACCTGTTGCGTCCTCAGACTTTCTTCAGCTTTGATGAGATTCGGCTTCAAGTTCTTGCAATGACCACACCAAGGTGCGTAGAACACTACCAGTGCGTTGTTGACATGTTTCAATGTTGAATCAAAGCTTTCCGCTGAAATATACAATATTATTATATATATAATCTATATTATATATATATAATCAATATTGACCCTGCCTCACAGTAAGCATTTATACATCTACTAGCTGACCGGGCAAACGTCGTTTTGCCATGTATATCATTTATAATAAAAAATAGGGGTTGATCGTAGAAGGGTGAAAATTGAGGATTGTATGTATTTTTGTATGTTTTATCATAAAAAAATAGAAATTAATAATTTTGTCTAAAAAATAATAAAAAAAATTTAGGGGTGGACTACCCCTAACATTTGGATGAAATGGGATGAAAAATAGATGTTGTCCGATTCTCAGACATTCATAAGCACACAAAATTTCATGAGAATCGGTCGAGCCGTTTCGGAGGAGTATGGCAACGAAAACTGTGACACGAGAATTTTATATATTAGATATTTCACATTATATTTATATATTATAATTTTGATAGAAACCCAGCACACTGCTGTTTGATAAAATATATCTCCTCTAATTTAAAAAAAAAATGGTTTTAACAGCACCGCTTTAATTACTCTTTTTATCACAGCGTAAACATAATTTGCCAGATAGAGACGTAAGAGATTTTAAATTTGGCTAGAACATTGGGTTTCATGTTTTTACATTAATTATTACATGCACATAAGCTAGAATAATCTACGTAATTTCAAAGCTATATAATGTATAAGGTTACTATGAATTATAATACTATAATTGCATCAGAATAAAACCGAAAGAAATTAATTCAGTCGAAGTCTCCGCTGTCCACTTTATATGAATGGTCCATATTAACGCGTACCAGTAAAGGTAACAGGTACACATACATTTCACTTGAATACTAAAATGATAATAATAATAGGCTTTTATTTCAGATACTTTTACAGTGAAACACATTTATTCCCATCATCTCATTCTTTTTGAATATCTGTATGCTCTTTTCTGTCAAGGGCCTTCTCCAAATCCATTTCTGCCTGTACTTTGCCACTCTTTTCCATGCACCTGCTGTTTCCTTCTTCCTTTTGCCATGTGCCCATTTCCATTTAAGTTTATTTTTATTGTAACATCTGCTACCTCATCTCTTCTTAATGGTGTATTCTTTATTTTAACTATTCTTAATTCATTGTATTTTGTATTGTATTTTGACTTACGGAAATCATTCTATTCTATATATACTTTGGGTATACGCTAATATCGTAAACATAATAAGTTGGATGGCAAGTTTTACTAAACGTGTATACACACGATGTATATTTACCAATGTACCCAACACGTCTAAATCAAATCTTTTTTACATAACTACAAGCTAGTTAATATTAAAATACCTAAATAATACCGTAATCGCTTTAGCATCGTTTAAATAATAGCAATCTTTAGCCAGCAAGAATAATTGACGTAATGACAGACATTGGATGAAGAATATTAATAAATGAGGTCTTATTAATAAAAAAAGTGAAGACGACACAGATTACGTTAGTATAGATTAATTACATTAAATACTTTTTAGTACGCATTTCAAATGAATTAAATTTCTTTTTTAGAAGTCCCATTTTAAGGGCGACCGTTATTGCATTAAACATTTTTATTAGAATAAATCCGTATTATTAAAAAATTATATACTGTCCTTTTTTTTTCTTGGGCTTATATATTGTCAGCCACATCTTAATTTAAAAATACCCAATCAGATGTTATACTACTTCATAATTACACATTAAGATAGTGTAAATTAAAAAAATGTGTTTAAATTACCTGTCAAGTGTAGTAGATCGGTATCCAAGTCCCAGGATTTTGGCGTTTCCTTCTTCATCTCCTGTACACTACTCGGGTCTCGAATGAACCTCACTAACGCATCGCGCTTGTTATCCCCATTGTACACCATACGATAATTGCCTTTTCTGTAATTTTTTAAAATCCAATTTACTGTCTATATTCTAATTCATATAACAATCTTGTCTTGCGAGGTGTCAAACATCGTACAGAAGAAATAGTTTGACAGCAAGAGCTGTCGTCGGAATAAGTCGGTGGAAGTCGTCACGTGACCAAATCATACCTATTCGGACTGTGAACATGGCTCACTACCGAAAAATACTTTTATAGACCTCCGAATCACCATGTGATTATTTAAGAAAGAAACAAACAAAAAGTAAAGAATATGATATATATCTTTATATATATAATTCTTCTGTGAGTGTGTATGTCACTGAACTTCTCTCAAACGACTGGACCGATTTTGATTAAATGGTTTAGATTCATAAATCAGCCCGCCAGATGGCGCTGCAGTCGGTACTTTCATACTTTGCTTTACTAATTGCCTGAAATATCATGCAGGACAACGTCTGTCGGGTCCACTAGTATACATATATGATACATTTAAAATTTAAAAGCACACCTTCATATACAAACAAGAATGCACACAACACACGTTAAAAAAGGAATAAAAGAAAATAAACACAAAAATAAAGTTCGGTAACACTACACAAAAATACATATATAATTAAATTATACCCGAGTCTATTTAGTAGTATGACTAACAAAACTTAGTCCCCAGGTGTATCAATAAAATAAACAATGTTTAGGATAACTACACAAGTTTACTAATAACTATTTGGATTGTTTCTATATAGAATATCAATTTAGTTGGTGGTCAGGAAGGTTTCATGACCCCCATGACCCCACGCTGGATCAGCCTCATCTAAAGCGACAAGTTGCACACTTGATTGCACAATAGTAAGTACAAATCATACCAAAATTATAAAATGCAATACTTACACGAAGTATAACAAAGTGGGGAATCCTGTAATGTTGTATTCATAACGAAGTTTTGAATTCTGAGGTTTAGATACATCGATTGCTGCCAGCATTGCTTCGCCCTGTAAATAAATATGAATGAATTTCATTTGTAACTGATTCTACAAAACTTTTGTATTTTCATCATCAAAACAGAAGCCTCTTATATATTGGTCAGAAAAACTACTAACAATTATTTTTTCATTCCTTAATGTGCATTGTATATTTGGATTATTATATAATAATAACAAAATTTTACATAATAACATATTCAAAGAATATCAAAAAGTGCTGTGTTGTGTGCGATTCTCAACCCTTAGGTAGTTCCTCAAACAAACTAGCTTGTACAGTGAACATTATGAAGAAATCAGCGTGTCTTGATCAAACAATTGATAACATGTGTCAGGCACTGATGGATGATAATCTATGTATATCTTGTAGTGCTACTGGATTATTATTATGACCGCCTACTAAATCTTATGACTATATATTAAACAACCATTTTACCTTTAAGTCTAAAGCTGCATCGGAATATTCAGGTTTCAATATTTTACAATACCCACACCAAGGAGCATAAAACATAATTATTGACTTCATTGAGGTTGCTGCACACTTTTTGAGAAAGCTAGATAGCGCCTGAAATAGAAATATATATCATAAAGTTCATACATTGGTTTCTATGTTACAAGTTACAATCATATAAAAGAGTTAAATATTAGCATCTACCCACAAATATATAAAAATATGCTTAGTATTTGTGTATGTGTCTTGAAGAAAACCTACTCTACAAAATCAAATCAAAATACATTTATTCATATTAAAGAACTGTTAAAGGTTCTTACTTCCTCTTTAGTTCATTTATTTCCAGTTCTCTCTGTATTCATGTTCATTGCAAAGATTTTGGTTTACAGATTGTAAATTGAAGAAGTAAAGAAAATTAGAGTAAAAGAAGCATCCATTACACTCTAACCTCATTTGGTACTTCATAGTGTAATAGACAAGTCTTGTGGTGGTAACAATCAGTATTTCATTTCAGTATTCTTTAATAATGAAACTGATATCCGTCAAATTGGTATTTCAGATCCACTTTTTTATCATACAAACAACATTCCATGTTTCAAAAAAGAAGATTTTTTTAATACTAAGTTTTTAAAGTAAATTTAAAATTATATTTTAATTACTTACAATGTTATGTTAATAAACTAGTATTTTGTGCTTACCATAGAATCAGCTAAATGATAAATATGATTAGCAGAAGGATCTTCGTCCCATGGTGCATCTCCAGTTGGATCCAATAAAAAATTGACTATAGAATTCACTGTTTCTGCTCTTTCATAATCCTTATTGAATTCCCCATCTTTAAAGTGCTTTATGAAGTAAGGACTGCTTTTTTCAACCTTCAATTTTTTGCAAAGCTTTTTTCCTTCACTGTTAACATATTTAATTGTTTTTTTTACTTTTATATGTAGGGTTTGTTTATCAAATTATACTTTGTTTTTTTTTTTAATTTGTGATAATTTAGTGAAAGTTTAAAAATACATAATCATTCCATCTGTTTAACTTACCTTCCAGCACAATTAATTGATACCAGTGTAGCCTGCCCTTTCATTTTATCTGCTACTTCTCGGAATGTCTTTAAAATGGGCATAGCCTCTTTTTGAATATTTATGTATAAAACTAAAACATTAGTTTTTGTCTTCATTAACTTTTTAAACTCTTTAAGGTCTTCAACCTGAGTTATTGATGTGTGTTTCTTTGCTTGAGTTGAATTTTGTATGCATATTAACAATATTAATAGCTGAAATAATAAAATAAGTAATTTTTATTTAAACTTATTAGAATGACCAATTAAAAAAAGGTTTTGTCAAGTTATTTTCCATTAAGGCAATTGAGCATTATTTTAGCTATTTTGAATTATCTGCCTATACGCAAGTATTGACAACGTGGGAGCATCAGATTTAATTTAAAGTCCTTACCACAGCCTTTCACATTATGTTGTATTATGCAATTTTTTTGTATTGTTTTCTATAGCAAGAACTTCAAGAAATAAGAACATAAAAACATTATGCTTTGTTAAGATATCGCATTAACTTATACACATTACAGCATACTACTTAATAATTAATTTTTCTATCAAGAGTTTGAACTACTTAAACTTAAAAACTTACCAAACACTCGGCAAAAGCTAATCGGCGCATTTTTTTGTATATGTTTTAACACAGCTGAACACAAGTTTATACTTTATACGGTTCGTTTACAAAAACTTTAATCTTATTTTAAAGCAAAAACGTAAAACTGTTATAACAAATTCAAAAATACCTAGAAAAATACCGTATAATCGCGATTCGCGACTAATAACTTGAAAGTTGAAACTTCACCGGTCATCCAGTCCACAGACTTCACTACTGACCAAGTCGAAACAATAGACATACCAATGTTACCTTATATTAAGAATAAGCACAGAAACTGAGAATATAAGAGTAAACACCTAGCTATATATATTTATATACCTTAACGTTATAATATTACTAATCAATGACATGGCAGATTTGGCTGCGCATCACTACTATGTGGAACCTGCTGCCTACCGAAATATTTCTGAACCAATTCGACTCCTTGGTTCCTTCCAATAATAAAGTGTAGCAATTATTCTTAAACGGCCGATAACGCACTTGCGATCCTTCTGGAAATGTGATTGTCCATGGCCGGCGGTATCACTTAACATCAGGTGAGCCTCCTGTTCGCTAGCCCCTTGTTATATAAAAAAATTAAATATTTAATTCACCAGTTTTTCGTGGTGGTCGTAAATCAATTTGACAAATGTTGATGGTTGATACTTTCAACTTTATTAAAACCATAATATTGTGTGTTTTACACCATTTTGTTAAAATTACGAAGTGTAAGGATTTACTGACTACTTAGTCTTAATGATAGAAGACGACAGATGTTGAGTAAAAACAGCTTTTATTAAACTTATAGTTTAAGGCAAGTTTGATTGACTCAAAAGCAATACAGAACTAAATGAAGTACAATTCAAAGATTTTTTTGTGTATTAATTTTAAAAAAATGGGTTAAATTGAGGTAACTCTGAAATCTACACAAATTTATATGTCAACTGTCAGAATATTCCACGAATGATGATATAAAGGAAAATGCCAATTGTCAATCAATATATAGTCCACCTCTACTGTCATAAGTCTAGCTAGTGGCTCTTTAGTCCTTTCAAAGATTTATATTGCTTAACAGTAGGTCTTTGCCTTTCCTCACTTGTAAAATCAATATTTTTTAAATGAAAAATAGCATTGTTATAAGTCTAAATCTATAAAGAACAGTTATAACTTTTTAAGGAAGTGGGTGTTAACCAATTTTATTGGCAATTCTTCATTAATACGGGAAAAACCTAAATTAAAAGATGCCACCTGTAAGTTAATATTATGAATTTTAATTTCTTTTAATTATTGCATAACAGATGCGACTTTATTATTTTGTTGTTTGGTATATATTATATACTTAATACAGGATATCGAATATCTAATATAGCGCTTATAACATTCACATGCGCATCGCAATTATTGCCCAGTTTTCCGGGAATGCTGTATTGATTTTCAGCTAAGCGTTGCTATGTTATTATACTACCTATTCATTCGACGTATGACCTTTACCTTTGTTTTTAATTTGTTTTCAGCCACCAAAAAAAGCTCCTACAAAAGGAGCCAAGCAAATATTGGTGGAAAATGAAGCTACAATCAGCTTCTATAGGAACATGGCAGGAGCTTCTGGATTATTCTACAACTCTGTTATGTTTGGAATTTACCATGATGAAGTCCGATCCTGGTTAATGGTAATAAATTGGTATTTAAAATTCAAAGAATTTTTTTTGTATAATTTGTTTTAAAAAATGTAACATTCTAATAATATTCATGTCACAATTTGATTAAGTTAAAGCATATAACGTAATTCGTGAACCTAAAGTGCATTGGTTCGCGGATGACAGCTTTGTTCTCTACAACATCAGAAGACTTAGAAAAAATTATAAACAAACTGGTGTTACAAAGCAAGCAGGTAGTCCTAAAACTTAATCTGGATATAACATTTATTTAGATAAAATAGTTATGACAAATGGAATGGAGAACACCATTAACCTAGGAAACACCCAGATCTAATATACAAATGAATACATTTACCTTAGACGTTTAATGACACAAAAACATCCTATTAGCAAAGAAGTTTGGAGAAGAATAACAAATTGCCGGAAAATGTACTGGTGCTTGAGTGAGGTCATGAAAGATGAAAAGCTACATACAAATATAAAAACCAAATTATTTAACACCTGCATTCTACCTGTCCTTATGTATGCTAGCCAAACATGGGCTTTAACACAAACTCGCAGCCTGCCAACGCGAAATGGAAAGGAGTATGCTTAACATTAAAAAATCAGACAGATTGAAAAACTGGGTCATAAGAGACAAGACAAAAGTCATAGACTCCAAAATGAGAAGACTTAAACGTCGATAGGCTGGTCACATAATAAGAGAAAAAGTCAAATGTAGTAAAATTGTGACAATGGTACCCTAGGGAAGGAGTAAAGGAAGAGCACAAAGAAGATGAGAAGACGACATCAGACAAGTGGCAGGAGTGATGCGGAACAGAGTGGCACAAGAAAGACATGAATAGAAAAGGTTAGAGAAGGCTTTGCCAACGGACAAACAGATCTGCAGAAATCAAGCAAATATTAGAACAGTTTTTACAACCTTCTAATACCTAGTTTAATATAATGAATTATGTTTATGTGTCCACCTAAGTCAATCTGAATAAAAGGCTATATTATTATATATAACCTTATTGTCTTGTGTAAAACTCCCAGAACAAAACATTATTATTATTGCATTTGTGCCTGCCAACATAAAACTTGGATTAGACTTAAAACAATTTTCACTATTGTTATTATAGCTATACTATATAAAAAAAAGGAAGGACTTCAGTATTATAAAAAAATTTATATTTCCTTTATCTTCATTACAGTTCATGAATGTGTTTGTGTTGGCTATTTACCTTGCGTGCTACCAATTGATGAGATACATAAGTCGGCCAACATATTCTGAACTTGGACTTCTTATCGACCCAGGCCTGGATCTAAACATGGAAGGTGGAATGGGCGAGTAAGTTTTATTTTCTTTCTTCTTTTAAGTTGAGAGTTCTGTTTCTCTTTATTTACTGAAATTATGTTGTAAATATAGAGTGTACTTGTATGCACGAAGTCCAGATACATGTGCTCTATAAAAGTCATGCCTTTGTGTCCAGTCAATATGTGATTAGGCATAGTACTGGGGTGGAGTAAACAATCCAATTTGCTTGTGTTTCGGGGCCTCTTAACAAGTGCAACAGTTTTTTTTGGAGCGTTACTATAAGCGACAATAAAAAAAATCTTTGTCTTCTTTTAGGCATATCAAAGACATAGTAATTCTAACAGCAATAGCACATATCACAGCAGTGATGTCCAATTACTTCTGGCTCCTATTGTTTCTCATACCTGCTCGTGCATTTTGGCTTATATGGAAGAATTTGTTAGCTCCATGGTTGTTCCAAGAGGCACCTGAAGACACAGAGCAAGATGAAAAGAAAAGGAAGAAAATAGAGCGCAGGATGAGGCGCCATCAGTAAATATAAGAACTTCTATTCTCAAAATAAATTATGTCGTAGATTGAAATATTTTGATTATCTACATCTATCTATGTTAATTACTCTGGAACACAGTTTGAAATCATTATTGTAATTTACTTGGTCAATACCAAAATGCATTGGTTCGTTACAATCTATTGTTCGAAATTATATGTCAATTAAGGTGAACATAAAATTTTGCAAAAAATTAAAAAACCAATTTACTCTTAAAATTTTTATAATTAATTTACTGATCCATTCGAACAGTATATTAAAAATATCAAGTAATTATGTTCTAAAACTAAGGCAATGCTTTGAATAAACATGGACTCTAAAATTTCTTAGAATATTCTCACTTCTTCAATGATTCTTTTGGTTGTTTTTGACATTTAAATGAAAGTGAAGGATAAAATACACATTACTTACCTTTAAAGTCCAACTAACATGGTAAAATAGGCCATGTATGTTTTATAAATTTAATAAATTAGACTTTCCTATTAAGGTGCTAAAAACATTGGATTAAATTCATTCTATCAAAAAATTTGGCAATTTTGGGACAAGCTCAAGTAACTTTACAGATTTATGAAAGTTCAATGGTTTCATTTTTATATCTTCAAACCCTTTTTATATTTCTATTCTTGGTGTTGTTATATTTCTTATTCTTAGCGGTTTTTACTAGGTGTTCTTAAACATAACATAAATGTAATAGATGTAGTTGAACTATATGGTGTAATTAATATTATTATTATATTTAATTTGTAGATTATGGTTTATTAAGAAAAGTGGTAAAATATTATTTAGTTTGTTTTTATTTAAGCTTTAAATTTATAAAGTTTACGGCTAAAATGATTGGTATTACAGATAAATGTTTTTAAAGCTCTGGATGTATTTTGTGTAATGTAATCATCAATATAATGGATGTTTGTGAAATCATAATGTATATCAATTATATTTAATAAATTCTGATGGTCATATCTTTTTTTTTCCACCAGCTCTAGATCTTTGAAATTTCCAATACAGATCCCTTTTTT
This sequence comes from Pieris napi, assembly GCF_905475465.1. Classification (NCBI taxonomy): domain Eukaryota; kingdom Metazoa; phylum Arthropoda; class Insecta; order Lepidoptera; family Pieridae; genus Pieris; species Pieris napi. The sequence continues at coordinate 12,025,669 of NC_062259.1, read as the reverse complement.
AATATAAGCTATATCAATCTCTCAAATTCTTAACATTCAATTAGGATTAGGTTAGGTTATCTACTAAGGCAGGTATTTTTTTCACTGTTGAGAGTGAAAAGATTTTATGCATACTTTTTTATTCTCCTGAAAGATCGAGATCCCATTTTCACGCCTTTTATTAAAACTTACTAGACACCTTGACATAATATAGCTAAATATGGTTGGATCTTACATCATTTAGAGGACCATCCCACCAACTAAGTGTCTCACTCTAAAATTCTGAAGGCATATATATTATATATGTACATATAGGGTATGTGGGGGCATGATGAAAAATGGGGTAAGACAACAAATCGTCTTTTTGTTAAAACCGCCAGAAATAACATTAAAATACGGCTATTTTTAGTTATTTAGGAAATATCTAAACTTTCCGTCTTTACAAAAAAAAAAAATTACGGGGTAAGATAAATGTACAAAAGTGTCATACAATTTTTTAATTTATTTCTTCGATAAAAACACGTGGATTTTTAATTTACAATTCGTCATTTAAGATTTCAATATAAATACTAATTTTTCATAAATTCTCTTTACGAAATTTTAATTTTAAAAATCAAATTTCTATAAGGTAATTCATCCTTCGCACTCTCTCTCAATCAGTCTCAATCGCTCTCTCCCTTTCAATAAAAACGCTGCACATTCGTGACGTTCCGTAATAATTTGACCCTCATGCGCCTAAAGAAGTTACACTTTAATAATATTGGGCAACGACATAAGAAGTTCAGCCGGGGTAGAATAGTATAAAACAGACAATCTAAAATTGACAATAATGAACGGACCAACATGGCGACATCTGGGGGAGGCCTTTGTCGAGACAGCTGGTTAGTATTACATAGTAGTAACTAATGTATAAAGAATGAAAAAAATATACTCGTAACTCTACAGTAATAAAGGCTTTTTTTTTAAATCTAGCAGGGATCGAGCACACCCACCACCCGAAGGGTCCACTGGGTTACGGACAGGTCTAATAGAGTTTAAAAATCATAATCTCAATTTAAGTATTATATTATTATATATATTATTATATTATATGGAAATCCTGGTAATACACATGTCAAAACAACAAAGATTATGACGGTATCTTCAGAAATTACACAAGGAAGCGGCATAATATAAGCCGAAGAAAATACATCTCAAACAAATAAACTTAGCAAACTCCGGCATCTGTTCTGAAAATTTCATGAACTGGTACCTCTAATTGGCTTCCAACTCTGCCTCAACTAAACCGTTGCAGCTTAAAAACTTATCTTACATCTAAATTAACGAAGTAAGCATTGTGAATTATAATATAGGTATAAATCTTGAAATCACATTTATTACATTCACCGAATTGTGAATGTCCAAATCATTTAATGTGTGAGTGTAGGTAACATGTTTTTGCATAAGTAAATTACCTACTGTATAATTACATTTCGTTTCTAAATGGTACTGCATTTAGTGACCTAACAACTGAAACGTTTTGTTATGAATAAGCAATACAGTGCAGTTTAAGTTATCGATATACACGGAATATGTAACCATGGTACACATTAGTAATTTTTAATAAGTAATTATGGACAGGTCACAGGGGCTGAGAATCGTACTCATTACAAATTATTCATATTGATTTAACTTCAACTTTACCTACGCGTTTGTATTTAAATACTATTAGTTTTTTTGTAAATTGAATGTCTACTAATCGCTACCATTTTTATTTTAGTGAATGTTTGTAATGGAAGTATTTTTTAAATTAGAATAAGGCAGCTTGAAAGTAAAAATTTACCGTAGTTCACCTTATCTAATTTAATGTTTTTTTCTCACAGTGGTTGCCTGAAGGAGATCGCTCGAAAGTCGCCAGATATCTTTCTTTTTTTAAAATTAATTTAATTGATAGAGTATAAATTATAATTATTCTGCAGAACATATTTTACATGGCCCACGTTTCTTTGTTCATTTCTGGCGTTGCCTTGCGAGCCCTCCAAAATTAATACATTGGGTGGGCCATAGTTTGCGGTGACAAGATTGAAATTCCTCACGGCGTTAATTGATGTACATTTATGACTCTAATGTTATAGTGTATCATAATTGTATCATAATTGATACCAATTTAACGGTCGAAGTGAAAATTATAATTAATAATCAATTGTGCTCGGCTTCTGGTAGGTCCATATAGCCATAGGTAAATCACACACACTTGATGGGTCGAATGTTCTATACCTGAGCCGCTTCGGTAGAGATATTGCTTTGGTATGTTATGTGTGGTGTATACAGTGTACCTACTGTATGTGTTCTTACAAAAGTTGTAGATTTCAAGTTAATGCGACAGGTACCCGTCTAGACCTAAAGGCAATCAAGGTGTACGTGAAACGACAATTCCTTTTTCAATGAACAAGAGCTTTTTAATTATTATTAATTAATGCCCTGAAACCGAGCACGAAGCTTAGAAATTTTTATATAAAAAGCAAGTGTATTTCCGATGTCTTCCTATCCCATGTTTTAATATAAAAATAAAATAACTCAGTAAGGCTAAAACCTTTTTAGGTCTGGGCGTCAGATTTATGTATTTTTTTCATGATCATTTCTGAATCTAATAGGCAAGTAGGTGATCAGCCCCCTATGTCTGATAGACGCTATCGAAGTTTTGGGTCTAAGGCAAGCCGGTTTCCTACACCGTTAGAGCGACTGTAAAATGCGTACATAGAAAGAAAGTCCATTGGTGCACAGCCGGGCATCGAACCTACGACCGCAGGGATGAGAGTCGCACGCTAAAGCCACTAGGCCAACATAACATGTTTAAATATTCATTTAAATTTGTTCAAAATACGGATAAAAAATTCGGGGGAAACTGAAACCTTTTTGTGACCGGCGTGTGTTTAATCAAATTGTCGTAAAAAACTCACAAAAATATGAATTCAAAACTGAATCTGAAAGTTGTTTATAGAAATATTAGCTCACACAACATATAAAATAATTTTAGAAGAATATAAGCTATATTTGCTTAAGCTATTGCGGAATAAGCATAAAAGAAGTATATATTAAGGATAACGATACTGCTATATAATCTGCATCATCAGTACACCCCACATACATGTATGTAGGGTGTGCTCATGATGCAAATTGTATACCTATACGTACATGTCATGTACATACCCTCACACCATTACAAAACACTCCGGTATTAGGTATTACTTAGTTAAATGTATTTAATATTTTTTATTGGCTTTTCCTTTTGTCCTTGCTTTTGACAAAACATCGAAAAAAACAGGGAAAAGACATCGAAGTAGACATGGGGATTGGATGTGCCAAAAATTGGAACTGGAATTGTATAAGTAAAACACCTTATATGGCAATCAAGGTATATAATAATTTACCAAACACATTAAAAGATCTTCCTACTAGAGTTTCAAAATCGACTTAATGTATGAAAAATATTATTATTCTATTCATGATTATTTGCGTGAGACATAATTTATATTAATTTGATAACGTAATAATATAGTATTGTCTTTGTCTTGTATTATAATTATGTAAAATAATTAAAAGTTTATAATAATACATAGCTTCAATCCGTTAAAAAAGTGTTTTCTTTAAACATAATAATATATTTTAATAGTGTGATATATTATTACTACAAATAATATAAGAATTGACTATAGCGATATGATTCATAATGTATGTAACTTGTATGCAAAATTCCTTTGAAGACAAATTTGCACGCCATTATGTGTGGCAGAATATGCGAACTTACGATTGTACCACCAAAACATTTTTGTACCATATTCTTGTAAACAAATTATTAATATTACCTTTTTGTATATATTATGTATGTGTTTGGCTTTATGTTCAGTGATTTTTTTTTTGTTATAAAACATATATGTTAGCTGTAGGATTACGAAATAAATAAATATTAATAAAAAATTATTTAACTAATTGTATACCTGTATATACACAGTAAGTAAGTTATCAACTATATACTAGTAATATTAAAGCTTTGAGTCTTTGCAGAAAGAGAAACAACTTGGGAGTTGAAGTTGCCAAAGCTATATTACCTTTTTTGCTGTCTTGAAAACTGTCTTAGGTCATTTTAGTTCGAAAGTAATCTTTTTTAATACTGAATGTGAAAAATTCAAAGTATAGAATATCTGTGAATGAAACTTCGTGTAGCAAATAAGAATTATATTATTCTTAACATACATAATAACAATAATTAAAAAATGATAAATAGAAAATTAAAACAAATTTAATAAGTTTAGTCCCTGTGACAGTTTAACTTGAACTAACCTTTCTTAGTTTGTAATCCATTTACTTTTTAGTTTTATAAAAAAAAATATATTTACCTTAGATATAGACCTTATATTTTATTTTCCGGCTCACGGTCACTAAATCTTTATCTACTTAACTATATTTATACTAATTTATATAAGCTTATAATTAATTTGCGATATTTGTTTTAAAATAAGTGTTGTTTGATGATTTGCTGTTTTAAAAGAGTACCGAGAGTTTTTTACACCGGCTTTTTCTCTCGGCCTACACCCTCTGTCTTCTTTTCCGATGAGTAGGGATGCCTACAGATTCAAATTTAATGACGTGGAATAAGTGATACCTGTATCTTATGTTCCATAATAAACATATTTTATTATAATTTGCCGTTTTGTATTAACAAACACATACTTTATTATTTACTTCTTTCGTTATTGGTGTACCTACGTGAGTAATTAAAACGCGCATATTGTGCTGAAGGCGAAAAACATGGAAGATAATGGAATTTACGTGTGTCCGTAAAAAAACCGATTTGAAATGCCATGGCGCCGCGGGCCAAATGTTCAAACGTCAACGGTTGTCGAACGCAAACGAAAATTGGAACGTTTAACAAAAGTTATCTCGTTACTTTTTAATTGCATACAACCCGGCAACTAAAAAGGTTAAATATCAATTTTATTGTACAAAAGCTGTTGCCCACGACTTCGTCTGCGCAGGATTAAAATAATATTTGTCCAAATGGTGTAGCGTGAAAAACATATTTTATCTACTTTAAACACCAGAAGCGACAAAAGTATCTATTTTCATTGAGATAATATAAATTAAAATAAATTATCAATTTTAATTGTAGTTATGGTTCACTATTTTGGCTATAATGGCTTAAACATAAGATATAGATATATAATGTGGCGGGCTTTTTCATACAGAGTAGTGGGTTCATTTAAACTAACCGTTGTGGTCTCAGGCAGAATGACCAGCGCTATGGAACACATCTGCTCCACAGCATATTGCTGAGCCAGGGCCAGTTACAACCACAACACAACATTAAACACTTAAAATGTACCTTATTGCTTAAAATTTTTTTTGTTATATTTTTTATTTTTAAGCTATTGCATAGCTTCTTTCGCGATCCTCGAGCGTGGAGACCGAATCCAGAAATACCCTGACGAGAAAAACCTTACACGTTAGAGCGGGACAGAACGCATACTGCGTATTCACATCTCTCTGACGAGATCGGTGCAGCCGGTGCGCGTTAAAGTGAGAGAGACTATATAGGCGAGTTAGTCTGAGGCTGGTAGAGTGGTAGATTGAATTAATTAAAAAAAAAAAAAAAAATATCAAAGAAAAATCTTGAATTAATATAAAAGAAAAAAAAAATACTGCATAAATATAATTATAATTGCATAAGTTGAAAAAAAGTGCCCCGAGTGCCACACGTTTATTTATTTTTTTGTGTGTTTCGTTAGTAAAAAATGTTATATCTATGTCTATTTAACACTAGCTCGTACGGTGAAGGAAAACATCGTAACCACATATGAAACAATTGAAAGACTATGCTAAAAGTATCAAAAGCAAAATTTCACAGCTTCTACCGACCAGCGCGGCTAGATGATTTTTTTAATATTTTGGATATACTTAAGCATTCTAATAGTGAAATAACTTTTCTATTTTGTAATATTAGTTTAGATTAATATTGAAACAAAGGGCAAACGGGCAGGAGGCTCATCTTATATTAAGTGCTCGTACATAATACGACGCCCACACATTGCCAGAGGGCTCCCAAGTCGTTGCGCGAATTGGTACGCTCTTTTCTTGAAAGACCCTAATGCGGGCCATAAGCGGACCGCATGTTGCAGTCAAGACCGACTGCAATATGCGGTCCGTCTATGGCTCGCTTTAGTCGAATTTGTTCGGAAATACTTCGGCGGCCTTAAAAACGCTTAGTTGTGAAACAAGGTGATACGGCTGGTATTGTAGGTTAGAAAACGCTTTTGAGATTTTACTAAGACTATGTAATAAACTCTCATTTAAATCCGCCACCTTTAAGCGAACATCCTTCAATACGTCTACCACTACAACTAACAACGTCTACCTAATTAAAAGGATTTGTTATAACATAATGCTTGGCTTAGCAGAAGTTAGCAAATTTAACAATGAGCTAGTCTAGATCGAATTAATTAATGAAGGTTTAAATCTCGCGTTTGCCTCCGAATGTATAAACTGGAATATGCCATAGATGACATATCTAGATATATAGTAAGTTTCTTGTATGGACCAATAATATCGTAAAAAGTATAATGGAGGCCTGCCTGGCTTTGAGTTGCGAATAACATATTATCTAATATATGAAATTCTCGTGTCACAGTTTTCGTTGCCATACTCCTCCGAAACGGCTTGACCGATTTTGATGAAATTTTTTGTGCTTATCCGGTATCTATGAGAATCGGCCAACATCTATTTTTCATCCCCCTAAATGTTAGGGGTAGTCCACCCCTAAGTTTTATTTTTTAGACCAAATTTTTTTTTATATATTTTTTTATGATACAGCACTAAAAAATACATACAACCCCTAATTTTCACCCCTCTACGATCAACCCCTATTTTTTATTATAAATGATAAACATGGCAAAACGACGTTTGCCGGATCAGCTAGTCTAATATACATATAAAATTCTCGTGTCACAATGTTCGTTCCCATACTCCTCCGAAACGGCTTTTATTCTTTTTATGCATATTCAGTATGTCTGAGAATCGGCTACTATCATCTTTTAAACCCCCTAAGTGATAAGGGGTGTCCACACCAAAATTTTATTTCTTAGACAAAATTTTTTGTTTTAATTTTTTTATTATACAACATACAAACCCTTAATTAATCTACCCTTTACGTTCAACCCCTATTTTTTATTTGTTAGTTAAGATATTATAACTTGAACTCTGAGGTTCATATAGAGAAAAATCACAGAAAAACCTAAAAGGTTTTCATTCCGGTAAAACCGAACAGTCTCTGGGGTAGCATAGCAAAATGTTCCATGTTGGTATTTACTAAAAATGTAGGCTAAGTAAAATCACATTAAGGAGAAACACAGTTCGCGGGGGCAGCTAGTATTTTATTAAACAACTTGTATTTTCCATCAACACAAATTCGGAAGAGCCTCTCGCAAATTCCTCGACCTGTCGGAGTTTCCGCGAAATCCTATACACAGTAATTGTTGCACAATTTTCGGATACCGTTGATCTCCTTGTTGCTGCTGAGTGCTAGCCAAGTGTTGCTGACTCAGAGCGAGTGTACAACTAATCGTTATTTAAAAGTATTGTTCTTGTACGGGTATAAAATGCCTGGCCATGCGTCATACTTGTGAACGGGTGCTACTTGAATTCGTGTATGCGGTGATGTTAGTTATTTCGACTATGTATTTGCGTGTTGTTCCCACGAGAATGTAACGTGCTCCTCAAACACCATGCCGCTTGCTGATAGAGGACAAATCTTTGGTTTTAATTTATTATTATTTATTACTTAATATGTCAAGTGGAACATGGTGTAATGGTTGTAGCTCCTTACAAACGTTGTGTAAAACAAAAAACTTGGCGACTAAAAAGAGTGGCGGAGAGTTTGTTGCCAGTTCTTCTCTTCCGTTCTACGCTCTTGATTTGAGAACGGGCAGTTAATGTAAAATTAACATTTAATGTATATTTTGTTGTTGACGTTCATAAGTGTACATTGTGTTACCTATATGAATAAATGATTTTGACTTTTGACTTTGACTTTTTTAATATATTTAGTTATAACAACCAACGATGCAACAGGCTTTGAACCCGGATCTTATTCTTATAGTGTTGATAAATCACATAACAAATCATTAAACGAATTAGCGCCTTCGAGTTGTCAATTATTCGTTAACCCGAATATTTGTTTAGTCTGTGTACATTGGCTCAATTGGTGGCTAGGATGTTTCACGTTAGAGAATAATAGTTCCATGATATAATATTTTTTAATTAGACAGTAATCATTGAGATAAGAAAATATGAAATTGTATCTATAAATGTAAATCCCATATGACGCCGAAGATCTTGGATAGTCAGTAGCCATCAAAACTCGACGCTTTGATGTTGATGAACCGAACCAAACGCTGGTTCAATTACTTGTTGACTTTCCGACTTTCGAAAGAGCCAGCGATCTGAAGCTCAAGATCAAGATCGCAGCTGGAAAAGTTCTGCCATAAAATTGTCAAATATGTCACAAAGATAAGTAGCACGAGGTAACGCGGGTTCCACTGGCCAGCGGGCTCTAACTCGGAGTAGTTGACGCCCGAGCCCGGCGGGAGACGCCTTTTAACCACAGATCTCCCTGATCATATGTCTACTTAGTACGAAAGGCTCTTTATACTGTATCTTTTTCTCGGCAAAAATTCGAGATCGCATAGCATCATTCGCCAGACCCGATACAAATTGATCCCGAAGATTTTCTTCCAACGTTGAGCAAGATGAACACTTGCCGAAATTACATGAAGAGGCCAAGTGTTTAAGGGCCTGCAAGTAGTCGGTTAAAGACTCCCCATTTTTTTGCCGTCGCAAACGAAACACGTGCCGTTCCGCGATTTCGGACCTCTGAGGTTCTAAATGTTCTGTTACTAATTTGACTAACTCATCAAATGTCGAATCCTCAGGAAATCCTGGTGCACAAAGATCACACATGAGCATATATGTTTCTTCTCCGACCACGGTCACCAACATACTAACTTTTAATTCTTCGCTAATGTTATTTAATTTTATAAATTGTTTTACACGCCGAATATACGCTGGCCATTGCTTGGAACCCAAATTAAATGATTCAATTTTCCCAATCGACATTTTATACTTTTTTAATCGTTAAACCTCGTCGCCAAATGATACGTCAATAAAAGGCGGGCTCGGAAGACAGACTGATTTATTAATGTTCGTAATAGCAGGTAGGCGATAGATGCTACAGCTATGTCCCCTACATACTATAAATATATATATTTATAAAAAAAACGCTTTGATGAATAAAGCAAAATCCTTTTTTTATAAAGAAATTACCTTCTATAACTACTACAACTATTATACATATAGTATATGATTTAATAGTAATCTCATATATTACGATTAAAACAAGTATTCAGAAAAAAACGTCATGCGGTGATGGGGTCATGGACCGGAACTATCCTTAGGACCGGGACAGGGTCCCGCTTTATCACACATGTTTAATTGATATTGTTACAAAGTAGCTTTTGTTAGTTTAATATTTTTTTACTACATTTTTAACTCACCTACCGCGTAATTCTATCCGTCAAGGATCAAGCAGGGTTTTCATGCGTTCTTCGAAATGCTATATAAAATATTTAATAATAATTTGAAAAAAGGTCAACCAAAGAAATGTAACGAGATTTGTTAGAAATGTAATCAGGACAGAATATTATGTATTGTGTGGATTTTGCGAAAGTTTATTTTCTCGATTAACTCCAGTAACTGAAGCCGAGTAAGAAATATGTTTGTTTGAAAATTCAAGTTGTGAAGTTCTGTTGTATAAAATATATAAAGGTAAACAATAAAATTGTTTTGATAAACAATTTACATCTAAGTAGAATGAAAGCCCACATTGTTTTTAAGTATCACGTAAACAGTCTAGTACCTACTTGCTCTAAGCTTATTAGGTATTAATAATGAAGGCGTTATTCTCAAACAGAAATACCAAATTAAACATTCTTATTTTATTCTGGGCATTAACCTCTTCCAACCCTTGTTATGCATGCTCCACGTCCCGCAGCCTTCACTCTCACTCTCACTTCTTCACTTCGCTTCACTCTCTTTCCGTCGTGAGTCAATCACCTCTTCTTAACCTACATACCAATTCGACAGTAGAATATAGATACTCTTTCATAAATAGACATTTATTTTCCTTATATGTACCGTCTTATTTTCGTGGGACTACTAATTAATAGTTAATACAGCACTGTATTTTTAGACTCGCACGTTCATACACGAAATATTGGACGTATGTTTTTACGATCGTCTATACTTTGTCAAACGAGAGCCACCTTAAGTTGTAATTCTATGAAACGACTGGTACTGCCGACAATGTCCTAGGCAGATCTATGCAGAGTAGGCGGAAAGTAATAAACGGCTCAAATATAAGAGACTTTTGTATAATAATACTAATAATTGTAATCTTGAGAAGATTCAAGTACACAGGCGCAAAATAAAGTTAAGTTGGCGCCTGGTAGACTGTACCGGTGACCCCAAAGCTGGTGCTTTCTTCACTTAAAGGCCGATTTACATTATCTTAGTGTTTAGGAGAGTGCTTTAGGATAGTACTTTAGTTGAAACATGTAAACGCTACTTGCTTTAGTAAACGCTACGCTAAAGAACTTGCCTTTCAAGTTGTACTAAAGCACTCTCCTAAACACTAAGATATTGTAAATCGGCCTTTACGAATAAGCATCGCATTACAGTGAGGAAATACTTCCAGCATTAAAGGTTTTTTTTTAATTTATTTTATAAAATCATATTTTTTTTTCTATTTTTTTTAAATTATAATTATTATTATGTAGGTTAAGAATAATGTAAATACTGTATATTTGTGTGTTATAAAACGAATTCTGTCATATCTCTGGGAATACGTATTTCCTCCTTTTACATGACTTTGTGTAACGAAACCTGACGGTCGCTTGAAACTCGTCTAGGATGGGCGAAGTACGTAAGCCTTTTCCATTAGTCTCTAAGTGCAAATGTAGCGAAGCGTACGTTCATATCCTAGTAAGGTACCGTAATTTTCATATAGCAATATAGAGATTTTGCACCACTTAATTCAGAGTTTGCGACCACTTGACATCGTCATCATAGTTCGAGTACATTTTTTTCTGATTAAGATCTGCCCTGTGATTCTGTAACTCACTTTGCGAACTCACACAGCGGTTTTCGGATCGCCAGTCGCTCTCAAATCAGTCGTGAAGCAGTCATTTTATGATTTGGCATTCTGAAAAGGAGGAAGCTTGTAGTTTATTGTTTATTAGAATGCCAAATCATAAAATTACTGCTTCACGACTGATTTTAGAGCGACCGCCGATGCGAAAACCGCTGAGTGAGTTCGAAAAGTGAGTTACAGAATCGCAGGGCTGACCCATTTAAAGTTTGAGAATTGGTTGAAGTTGTTTCGGCCCAATTGCTGTCAATCATTAGCTTTACCGGATGAGACCTGCGCGTCGACGCCAGCTATCCTGAGGGAAACGGAAACAGCAGAACAGGTTCGATTAGTGTTCCGACGATCGATTTGCACGTCAGAATCACTGCGGTCCTCCATCAGGGTTTCCTCTGACTTCGATCTGACCAGGCATAGTACACCATCTTTCGGGTCCCAGCATCTGTGCTTAGAGCGCGCCTGTATTCACGGATTGGGAACGAGACGCCTCGGGGGTGCATGTGGCGCGACGCTCCATCCCCCCTGTGCCACATATATATATATATATATTTGAAATTGGGTGTCGAAATATCATCGAAAAGGTTTCAGTGTAATAGGAAGATTGTTTTCTTTGTGGCGTAGAGTCCATGCTAATTTTCTAAAAGCCTATCTGAAGACATCAGTCTCGTATAAGGCTGGAGGAAATATAAAAAAAAATATATTTTCATATGTAATACCACAAGAGCTTCGTCGTCATGACGACTGTCGTCGTCATGACAACTATATTAATTGTTTGCAACGAACCTATCGGGAAATACCCGATAATTTTGAAGCTCGAGTGGTATTCGGGGGATTATTTTTCCGACCCAAATGTCGGCCAATAGAATTGCACCATGAGACGAAATGTACAGTTAACAAATAAGAATTTCATAATGAATAAAACAACTACTTAATACTTTTCTTGAAGCAACGACCAGAGAAAATTTTCACAAAAAATTTTCAGTATAATACCATGTAGGTTGTACCACGTGACGTCGAATGGTGCAATTCTATTGGCCGATATTTGGGTCGGAAAAATAATCATACAGATACATTACTCAGACCTACTGGATGATTGATGTGTCAAATTCAAATTGCGGATACGCTACAATACAATTATATGAAAAAATACGCCACTCTACAGAAACCGAGCAATAATATTATTTTTGAAGTGAAACTGCTTTAGGCGCATGTGGGTAAATAATAATAATATTAGCGTCACGAAGATGTGCAGCGTTTTTATCGAAGAAAAGGGAGAGAGCGATTGAGACTGATTGAGAGAGAGTGAGAAAGGGCGAACGTAGCATGAAAATAGCCATGGAGCTGGATAGGGAGCAAGCAAGTGAGAAAGATCGAGATAGAGAGTGAGATAGAACGTCGCATCACGCACGGTGCCAAGGAGCGAGAGATGGGAGAGAGCTATAGTGAGAAAGATTGAGAGAGAATGTGTAGGTACTTTGTACGCACACACTTTTTTATGTATACGTCAAATATGACAATGTACCATGCTATGTGTAAAACACAATATTAAGTTTGAAGACATAATATAAGATATATTATAAGCCCAGCAATCTAAGTCCATGTGCGCTCTAAATCGTTTTATCAAACGATTATACACCTGTCAGTCGTGTGCACTAGGGGCAGTTGAATTGAAAGTGTCAAACACACACGTCAAGCTGCCATCTTCATATCCATGCTTCATTGATTGTGTTATCTTGCATTATTGATAAGCATTTGGCTTCTAAACTGAGCATGTAAGCCGATAAGTTCAATTCATACGGGTGGGGTTTTAGGGTGGATGTAGTAATTGTAGAGTGTATATCTCGATGTTAAGTACTTTGAAACACAAGATAAATTAATTAAAGATTGCTGAAAATTATAAGGTCATTTAAATTAATAATTTATATTTGAGGTAATTTCTAGACTTGCAACGAATAGTATATTCGGCAGTATACCGAATACCGAATATTCGGCGAGACCCAGGGGTCTGACCGAACAGCCGAATATTAGGAAAAAGTATTCGGCTGGATTTTAGCGCCAAAAACTTGTATAGACGTGATTGTTTCTGTTGATGTGTTACATGTGACACAGTGTGACACATGTAACACATCAACAGAAAAAATGCAGTTTCAACAGAAATGGATCTTTTCTTAAATATAACAATATATCACGTCATGACAACCCGTATACATGGTGGCAAGCAAGGAAATTTGAATTTCCGTGTTTGATTAAGATTGCAGCAAAATATATGTCGGCGCCAGGAAGTAGTGTTTATTATAGTAACCGAATATTCGTTGCAAGTCTAGTCATTTCACTTTAAACATAAATAAATATTGCTTTATTCATACTGGCTCTTATGAATGACACTAAGAGAAAAATTAAAAGTTGGGATTACTAAGTAGGACTTCCGAATGTCAAAAATGTATTGGATTTGACATACGGGAAACAAAACACGACTAGTCTATACAGAGTAAACTCTTTATAACGTTATTCGTTATACCCATACATTGATTCACTATTTATAACGAAACATTCACTAAAACGAAGAAATATTTTCATATTTAGACATCAACAACATACTTAAGTGTAATTGTTTGGTTATAAAAACAAAACTAACCTTTTGAGGTGCCAAAATTTCTAAGAAAGACACCTGAGGTCATAAACAGCTGTCTCGCCATTGCATTGCCTGTAGGAATGGTTTTGGTCTCAGTTACTAAACACACCACCGTCACCTATCGTGTATTATCAGCGTTACGTATTATATTATGTGTTTAGAATAATTTACCTATTGATAGTAATAACATTAGAAATTATTGAATTGATTAAGATTTGTTTTTTTTACTCTTCCCTCCCTATAACGAAAACAAATGCTCGGTCCCTTGAAATTCGTTATAAAGAGTGTACATTGTAATTAAATTGTCTAACAGGTTTTCTTACTAAATCAAAATTGTACATAAAATATGTCAATTATAAAAGAATAAAATTGAATTGAAATGGAATATTGGATATTAATTATGCATTAGAGTTTTTTAAAAGACACCTGCACAGCGATGAGTCATACCATGAAACACGCAAACGAAGTTATTCTGACCGTTGATATATAATAACATCTAGACCTTAAAGGGAGTCTTCACTCTTCAGGGTTTAGACTGGTAGATTCTTCGTTTAGGAAGAAATAGCAGCACCTTCATTCCTTTACACACCAATAGTTTTTTTTCTATGTATTGTCCATTGAAGAAAACATAGTCAACTGATTTATGTTCGACTCAAAAATCGAACCGTGGAGAACAGAAGATGCTTGTCTATAATACAATATAGTACTCTATGATTTCACCCTTTAATAAATATAAGTAGTATTATCACTATTTTTTATAGAACGGACAATATTATGGTTTCTAAATGTTTTAAATGGCTATAATTAAAAACTGAAATCTAAGTAGTTTTAGTTAACTATTAGCGACTCGAATTGAATTTACACGAATACTCCTTCTAGTTGCCATTAATAATATACTCGTAGCTGGGGTTACCTGTACCATAAATGGAATAGATGCATTATTTAGGTGGGCTGAAAAGTTCGTAGGCTGACACATAGATTAAAATGATATTTAAAAAAAAAATCTACTAGTATGAAATTGATATGATTTTTTGTTATCCAAAACATTTATAAGACACGGGTATAAATTTGACAACTGTCGTATTAGCTTGTGAGATTCATATCAGTATTTTGAGTGAATGCAGTTTTTTTTTGTTTGAAATACGGATAATAAGACATTTCGTATAAGGGCCATAACCTCACTGAGATGCCATGGCGACGTGGCCGGTGACGTTACCATGGCTACGTCTGGCGTCCCTGCGTCGCCAAATCGTGCCGCCATTCAGGTCTGTCTCGACACAAAAATCAAAATCAAAAATAAAATTATCAATTTATTTATTTATTAAGTTTACTACATCATACAAAGTACTAAATCTACGTGAGTCATGTCTATCAAAGTGAGTTCTCGAAGATGTTCAATCGTAATAAATCCGAATTTATACCACCGTATTCTCCAGATTTGAGCGACCACCAGCGGTTTTTCCGGTTTTCAGACCTCAACACAATGCTCGCTGCACATGCATTTTGCCCTCATGAAGAGGTAATCGTCGAAACTGAAGTCTATTTTAAGGCTTAAGACAAATCGAAGTATAAAAATGATACAGAAAAATTGTATGGTCGCTATAATCGTTGTATCGCTCTTGAAGGCTATATTAAATAATCAAATCAAATTCTATCAAAAAATATATTTCTAGGTTAGCCTACGAACTTTTCAGCCCACCTATTGAGCTTTTGATTGAATTTCGTGGAACGACGCCGCTTGGAATCCCATAAACAGCAAAATCTATAAAGTATGATTCTTTAATCACGTATCAAGCTTTTTACTCGCTTGCAGAGATATTTATTTATAAACGCACTCCTGGTCTCTAGCTGTGTGTGTCCATGGGCGGCGATTTGACTTAACATCAGTTGAGTCTCCAGTCCGTTTGTCCCTAATAAAAAAAACAATGAAAATATTACTAGAGATACCTACAATTCTTTAAAGTATTAAATATTCAACGTCCTATCAGTCACAACCAATATTAGGTTAAATAAATGAAAAACACGTATTCGAATGTTATTTCTGAAAGCTTTTAAATAAATACTGGAAAGTATAATTTAAGTAATCCGATAAAAAATAATTTATCAGAAATTTTACGAAATTCTCCATTTCTTTGAATAAAATAAAATTGTATGTAATATGTATGGTGGTATTAAATGTTGCTATTGTTACGTTACTCGGTGTTACCATCTCGTAAAATAAACCGATTAATTGGGAGTTCAGACAACGTTATTAAATAAGTATGTGATAACTTTGCGGGAATTGTTTTCGTTATTTGACGTGATTTTGTTAGGTTTAACTTTATTATTTATATTTATTTTCCATTTCCTTGCGTTTATTACGTTTAAAATAAGATTAATACGTGTAAAATTTACGTTATTGTTTATAAATAGATTTATAAAGTCTATTTGTAAATTAAATTAATATCTGTATGTTAATGTGGATAAGTGAAAATTTTTGGCTATAAATTAATTTATAGGCAAAAATTATAGTTTTAAGTGAACTACTGCCCATTGGTACTCGTAATGTAAGAAAACCCTATCAAAAATACGCTCTTTTCAAAAGACGTATTTGTTTAGAAATTCTTTTTAACATATATTATACGCTGGATATTATTACATTACAATAAATAAGTATCGCAAGAAAATGCTGCCAGCGTTAAAGGAACACTGCCACAAGGAACTTTTTCAAATTTGATTTAATTTCTTATATATTTATTTTTAATTATACATATTTATATTACTATATCATTTAAGAATTTCGTTAATACTATATATTTGTGTGATAGCTAGTGAGAAGAATATTTCAAGTATTTTTTTATTTTGAAATCATTTTAAAGTAATTATCCAATTATTCATAAAATCCAAATCAATCTGATTACACTCGTTTAACTAAGGTTCGTTCGTTTCCGTCAAATTGGTCGCTAATGACAACAGTGAAATCAGACTTATGTATTTTTCATGAATAGGGTTTAATTTTCATAAGAAATTCATAAAAACATGATTTATTATTGCTTAATTTTTTTTATAATATTGCCATGATTTTACGCGAACTGAAATCAATGCATGTGGTAACCCTACGTCAGTCCGTGGAAGTCGCGGCTGAAGCTCACTCGCAGCATCATTCGCTTGCAACGGTTCGGACGCGGCGGTCTCCTCTCGCCTCACTATGAGGCCTCCTACTATCCTCAAGTACCTACTCCTGTTCAACATATTCCTGTTATCCCTTTCGGAATGCCCGCAACGCTGCCAATGTGACCGAAACGCGGTACGATGCCTGCACCAGGGTCTACAAGCGATTCCTAAGACACCGCAAGAGGCCCACACTTTGTAAGTAAACTTTTGAAAAGTTTCTTGGCGCGTTTTAAATTTAGAACTGCGAATTCAAATGCATTGCGAAAACCGGTATTTCTCCTGTATCGGTGTCACGATTAATGTTTGGCGTTCATGTCGTTTCGAGATTTACTTAAGTAATGTAAACATTAGCCCTTGCTCGCCTTGGATGTGTTGATTGAAAAATAATATTTGAGTGGCCAGGTATTATATTTAAAATGTTTGTTCAATTTATTTGTGAACAAACAGTCGTAAAGTGTTCTTAAAATTTTTTAAAAGTGGACAAAAAATTCAAATGTTATTGAATTAATTTGGTTCCAGAAAATTATGAAATGTATAAGTTTACTAAAATTAATTTTAAAACTTTTATTTTATTAATAAATGCGAAAGCTAATAGATTAACGGTTCTAGCAAAATATAATTCTTTGTAATTAAAAAACCCGAAGGACAAGAATATTAAACGCGCAATTTAATTTTGTGTATGTTCAGTTCGATTTCCAAAAAATAACCGCGTAACCCGTATAAAATAAAATAATTATCGTTTAATACGTAATAATTTATCGAAGACATGACTAATTAAAACGATTAAGATATATTGATATTTAAAGCTTTTTAGTGCATTTGGAAGTTGGTTCCATTTTTTGAAATCCCATCATTTTTTAGTGCGTTAATTTATCACATTACTCGAATCGATATTACTTCGAAACGTCGAGTTACATGACAATTTCTAATTGTGAAATTAAAATTACGGAAACGTTCTATTAGGAGACACCATAGTGGTCTAAATAATAGGGCGTAATCCTTACTAAACAAAATATCAAGCGACGGAAAATTATCTTAAGCTGTATTTCAGTTTAATTATCATACGTTTTATAACATTTACTTAATTTTTAATTTTTTTTAACTATCGTCATATTTTTAACTTCTCTGTGTAGAAGACATCGCTTATAGACGATAAGGCCCGTTGCGCTGAGCTTTTAGATTGAAAAATATAAATAAAATAAATCAGTGCTACAACCTATATACCTATATACCTATACCTTTTTGGGTCTGGGGTTCAGATTTCTGTTTCTGTATCATTTGTCTATAGGCAAGTAGGTGATCAGCCTCCTGTGCCTGACACACGCCGTTGACTTTTTGGGTATAAGGCAAGCCGGTTTCCTCAATATGTTTTCCTTCACCGTTCGAGCGAATGTTAAATGCGTACATAGACAGAAAGTCCATTGGTGCACAGCCGGGGATCGAACTCTATCCGGGATTAGACTCGCACGCTGAAGCCACTAGGCCAACACAGCTATTAAATAAAACATAAAATATATAATGAAAATAATTAACGAACCCAAAAGTAATAAAAATAAATAAAAAACATAAGAAAATTAAATTAAATTATGTATAGTTGGAGTAAAAAACAAACTATTTCACTAAAAAGTCTCGTTTTATGAAGCCTTATATCTTATAAAGTAAAAAACATAAGAAAATTAAATCATATATAGTTGGAGTAAAAAACAAACTATTTCACTAAAAAGTCTCGTTTTATGAAGCCTTATATCTTATAAAGTAAAAAACATAAGAAAATTAAATTAAATCATATAAAGTTGGAGTAAAAAACAAACTATTTCACTAAAAAGTCTCGTCTTATGAAGCCTTATATCTTTAAAAAAGTAATAAACATAAGAAAATTTAATTAAATCATATGTAGTTGGAGTAAAAAAAAACTATTTCACTAAAAAGTCTCGTCTTATGAAGCCTTATATCTTTAAAAAAGTAAAAACATAAGAAAATTTAATTAAATCATATGTAGTTGGAGTAAAAAAAAACTATTTCACTAAAAAGTCTCGTCTTATGAAGCCTTATATCTTTAAAAAAGTAAATAACATAAGAAAATTTAATTAAATCATATGTAGTTGGAGTAAAAAACAAACTATTTCACTAAAAAGTCTCGTTTTATGAAGCCTTATATCTTATAAAGTAAAAAACATAAGAAAATTAAATTAAATCATATAAAGTTGGAGTAAAAAACAAACTATTTCACTAAAAAGTCTCGTCTTATGAAGCTTTATATCTTTAAAAAAGTAATAAACATAAGAAAATTTAATTAAATCATATGTAGTTGGAGTAAAAAAAAACTATTTCACTAAAAAGTCTCGTCTTATGAAGCCTTATATCTTTAAAAAGTAAAAACATAAGAAAATTTAATTAAATCATATGTAGTTGGAGTAAAAAACAAACTATTTCACTAAAAAGTCTCGTCTTATGAAGCCTTATATCTTTAAAAAAGTAAATAACATAAGAAAATTTAATTAAATCATATGTAGTTGGAGTAAAAAACAAACTATTTCACTAAAAAGTCTCGTCTTATGAAGCCTTATATCTTTAAAAAAGTAAAAAACATAAGAAAATTTAATTAAATCATATGTGGTTGGAGTAAAAAACAAACTATTTCACTAAAAAGTCTCGTCTTATGAAGCCTTATATCTTAAAAAAAGTAAAAAATACATAAGAAAATTTAATTAAATCATATATAGTTGGAGTAAAAAACAAACTATTTCACTAAAAAGTCTCGTTTTATGAACCCTTATATCTTTAAAAAAGTAAAAAAACATAAGAAAATTTAATTAAATCATATAAAGTTGGAGTAAAAAACAAACTATTTCACTAAAACGTCTCGTTTTATGAAGCCTTATATTTTTAAAAAAGTAAAAAACATAAGAAAATTTAATTAAATCATATGTGGTTGGAGTAAAAAACAAACTATTTCACTAAAAAGTCTCGTCTTATGAAGCCTTATATCTTTAAAAAAGTAAATAACATAAGAAAATTTAATTAAATCATATATAGTTGGAGTAAAAAACAAACTATTTCACTAAAAAGTCTCGTTTTATGAACCCTTATATCTTTAAAAAAGTAAAAAAACATAAGAAAATTTAATTAAATCATATAAAGTTGGAGTAAAAAACAAACTATTTCACTAAAACGTCTCGTTTTATGAAGCCTTATATCTTTAAAAAAGTAAAAAACATAAGAAAAATTAATTAAATCATATGTGGTTGGAGTAAAAAACAAACTATTTCACTAAAACGTCTCGTTTTATGAAGCCTTATATCTTTAAAAAAGTAAAAAAAACATAAGAAAATTTAATTAAATCATATGTAGTTGGAGTAAAAAACAAACTATTTCACTAAAACGTCTCGTTTTATGAAGCCTTATATCTTTAAAAAAGTAAAAAAAACATAAGAAAATTTAATTAAATCATATGTGGTTGGAGTAAAAAACAAACTATTTCACTAAAACGTCTCGTTTTATGAAGCCTTATATCTTTAAAAAAGTAAAAAACATAAGAAAATTTAATTAAATCATATGTAGTTGGAGTAAAAAACAAACTATTTCACTAAAAAGTCTCGTCTTATGAAGCCTTATATCTTTAAAAAAGTAATAAACATAAGAAAATTTAATTAAATCATATGTAGTTGGAGTAAAAAACAAACTATTTCACTAAAAAGTCTCGTCTTATGAAGCCTTATATCTTTAAAAAAGTAAAAAACATAAGAAAATTTAATTAAATCATATGTAGTTGGAGTAAAAAACAAACTATTTCACTAAAAAGTCTCGTTTTATGAAGCCTTATATATACGATATTTAACTAATTGTCTCTGACAGAACAGTCAACAAAGTCGGGGATCGAACCTACGACGCTAGGCCAAGACTGCTCAAAGCTCTAAGCTGTGACATCAATCGACTTGATGAATAAATAAATGAAAATGCAGATAAATATATCTTCGTCATAATGTTACGTTAATGTACAATTATGATCATTCTCCAAATTTAGTTTAGTGATTTTATATCATTTCGTTCTAAAATTAAACAACAGTATGACAGGAGAAGAGTTGCGCCGAGGAGAGCGGCATCTTAAAGCCAAAAACATACGACGTGTGTTAGGCACTGAAAGATGATATCATACTATAAAAAATAGTTCTTATATAGTGAAATAAAAAAAATTAGTCCAATTTATCTATCGATAACTTTTTTTATAAAATTAGGATCCTTCGAGAAAAGATCGTACCAATTCTTAAAAGGCCGACAGCGCGCTTGCGAGCCTACTGGTACTGTGAGTACCACGGCCGCTTACAGCAATTAGCATCCCGTTTGCATCCTCTAACAAAAAAAAAACCTGTAACAAAAAATACTAAAAGGTAGACCAATAGTAATAGGTAAAAAGAGCCGAATTTAATACCTATTAGCAAATGGTTTTGTGTGGAAATACGACATCAGATGTCGGTAAAAGAGTATACGTAGAATAGCAAAAGTACATCTTTTGTTCGTTTTGTAGCGAGCTTTTAGCTTAATGCTAAAGTCAAACTTAATCTAGTACTTATACTTTCTTTGCCTTCCCATCTTTTACCCAAAGGTCTGGGTTTCTGAATTCGGTTCATTGATTCCTTTATACATATAAATCACAATTATTTTGACAAATATAAAATTTCAGTCCTTTATAGTGCGTTTGCGTTTTACACTCCATAAAATTGCTAATTGTATAGGATTAAGAATTTATTTATTTATATACAGAAATACATACATTATCCTTAGAGACTATGCCAATACGATAATGTTGAGAAAAAATATAATAAAGTATATAATATCAAACATATCATATACATCAATATCGCTACTTTGAAGTCACTCTGCGAACATATAAATCTGTCGATATGTAGGAGACAGCATTCAACGTCTTTGTTAACGGGTATCTATGCAACAGACCGGTGCTGCTGGCCTTTGACAAAAATCCTTGGCCTCCACCGTCGCACGTATCACTCACACATAGAAAGAAACGGAGTTCATGGTGTACACTATGGTTGCACACCACAAGACTTTCAGTATATAGATAGTAGGCCTGTAAGACCCATCTGTAATTATGTAACGACAAAACAATTTTAAACGAAAAAATAAGTTATGGTATTTACGTTTCTTATGGAAGAACTGGACTGTGCTGACACTGACATAGACAAAACATTTATTTCTAACAAAAACACACACCCATAAACACGCTGAATAACATTAATCAAAGAACCGCGAACTTTTTGTAGCTACATATATGGAACATTTTGGTATGGTATGAATAATATAATTGCTAAATAAAAACTAAATTTACCTATTTTTCCAATCAATAATTCATTAGAAAATTTTCCTCGTTTCAAGTATTAAATATAATAATACTACTCGAATAGCTCCAGCCGTCTTCGAGTTTCATTATATTGAAACTGTTCAAAACAGAGGAAAGTTACGCTTTATATTCATAATAGCCAATTATATTCCGCTCATCATATTATTATATTTCACCAACAGGAATCTAGAAGCAATACGATACTTAGTATTCACCGGCGCCGTCTTCCGAGGAGCGTCTATGGGTATTACGAATAATAGTCCCGGATTTAAATTAACCATTGTATTCAAGGCTATTAGTGATAGTATTATTAGAAGCTTAACATCTTTAGAATATATACTATATAAGTATTACGTAATAGATATATAAAGAAGCTATATTTCTTTTATCCGCTTTTGATTGTTTTTTTTACTTTTGTGTAAGCCTAGTCGTGTGTTCACAATAGTCTCTGCGCGGGTTTTTGTTTTTTAAAATACAATATTTCGTATGATTTTTCCTTTGAACTGGTGTTTGTACGAGATTTTTGATATTCAATTCATACTCACGTATCGTAAATAGTGTTCGAAATCCTTTTCAATGGACTTCAAAAAAGGGGATTTTTAGTTTGTTCTGTTATGGATAAACTTTATTATTAATATGCGATGATTATATAATATTTGATTATGAGGCTTTTACTCGTAAGCACATGTGCTAATTCGCGTTTATAATTTTGTATATTTCTTCATATAACATCTCAAGCCGTAATGCGGGATAAAACCATAAAAATATGTTACCTATATATCATATAGGATATCAGTATATATTGGTATGCTAAAGAAAAAAAAAAAAAAAAAAGTATTGGCTGCACACACCCTGTATACAGCTCGTACACTACGTAAACTTGGGTACATAAGTGAAAAAACCATAATTACCAAAAAGCACCGCATTAATATCTCATTCCAAAAATATTTCAGGAATTTCTTTGATAAATCGTGGAAAAATTGAGGAAAATGTGAAACATTTAAAACGGATTTGTTCACTAAACTTGTATTGTATAAAATTTGTTACGCTTGTAACATATTGTCTACAATTTAAAACTCGAGCGCGCATACCCTCAGTTTAAAAGTTCATTTCAACACGAGGACTATTCATTGTTCTATTAAACTGTTTCAGATTTTTCCTTTTGTTAGCAATTTATATTTGTTTGTCAGCAGTGACAAGCTTTATAGTTTATAAGCTGTCAACTGTGTGTGTCATGAACTTTTCTCAATACTTCTCTTTTTCTGGTACATGTTGAAATTAAGCTTTGTTGAAAGTTTTTATTTGTTGCATTCAAAGCAAGCAGACAATGAAATAGCGATGTACTTATGTCTTAACAAAAGAAAGTTATTGTTGCCCTAACTCAGATTTCCCTGCGTATAGCATTATTTGTAATAGGCTTTCGATTATTCATATACTTTCATCGCAAGTCACTATTTTCAAATGAAGTTTCATTAAAGTTACAATTATTAGTATAGGTAGTTCGTTAGAGAATTCCAATGTTACCCAATTATCGAATGATTGGAAAGGGTATCAATTATACAAAGTAGGTGTTATTAGGAGCTTAGCTGTGAAAGCAGTGACTTATAACAGTTTATTGACGTGATAACGTCTTTAAAATCGTTTTAGTCGGGTGACATGTTCAGAAACTTGTGTCACACGAAAACCTCACGAGCGCGATCGCAGGTATAACGAGAGAGAGACGGACCGATCTCCCGTCTCATCTCGAGCGCTGCCAGTCATTCCGTGAATGTATGAAGAAAAATGTATATCATAGTCGAATAAGTAAACTTGTCATTTTACACCCGAAATTTGTCATCAAAAGTGTGAATAAAACGATAGATGTAATTTAAAATTTAAAAAAATTGTTATCTTCATTAATTCCTTACTTCCCAAAAACTTATATCACCAATAAGACGTTATCACGTAAACATCTCGATCGTAAACCTACTTTACAAACAACCAATATTTTTTATAGTCTCCTATAGCTGTCCCTCTAAATAGTTAAGCCCCGCATTTTACATGAAAAACCGAGTATCAAACCTTAAAAGAAAGTTCTGACGCAATTTTTCACTACCATAACATTACAATATTTTTGATTATTTTTCCGACCCAAATATCGGCCAATAGAATTGCACCATTCGACGTCACGTGGTACAACTTACATGGTATTATACTGACAATTTTTTGTGAAAATTTTCTCTGGTCGTTGCTTCAAGAAAAGTATTAAGTAGTTGTTTTATTCATTATGAAATTCTTATTTGTTAACTGTACATTTTGTCTCATGGTGCAATTCTATTGGCCGACATTTGGGTCGGAAAAATAATCCCCCGAATACCACTCGAGCTTCAAAATTATCTGGTATTTCCCTCAAGGTTCGTTGCAAACAATTAATATAGTTGTCATGACGACTATAGTCGTGGTATTACATATGAAAATTTATTTTATTGATACATAAATCAGATTAATAATTAAATACGATAAATGTCGCATTAATGAATTACAGCCACGCATTAAAATTTAAAGCGTTTATTTAAATGCGGAGTTTACTAGAATTACTCTACAATGCTTTGTGAGGTCTGCATTCACATGCCACAAACATTGGTATAAAAGTTGCCTTTGTACTGAAACGTGGCTATTTATATTTAATATGGCCTTGCTAATGTAATTTAGATTTCATTGAGATAATTCGAAAAAGCTGGAGAAGGCTTTTACTCGAGAAGGGGTTCCCATCAATGGTACTGGAGGCAGGATAACAATTCAAAATTTGTAAAAATAATAAAAAATACTGGGTTGCTCTATAGACGAAAAATATGGCACAGAGCGCCCTCGCTTTTTCACAATAATACCAGTATTTTTTGTTCATTACCATTTTCAGCCTAAATTAGGAATTATTTTTCACTTTTTAGTTTGATGTGCTTTAAAAGCGTGTTTTTAGTTTTTTTAAACTATTATTTATTTTTTATTTTTTAGTTAAATTTTTTTTTAAATTTTATTTCGGATTATTGCATTATCATCGATCTTTGATCTTTGACAGGTGCGCAAAATTTGAATAAAATCTGTCCGTTTAAAGTGGGTCAAAATCGAGTCCGAAGGAGTCGGTTACATACATACATACATACAGGTGAAGCTAATATAAAGCGTGTAAAAATTGAAAATAAACGGGCTTTATTATTATTAATAAATGAAAACAGCCGTCTTCAAATTTTGTATAGGGCTTAAAGGCGTACATTCCCACCAGCACAGACATTATATGTGAACCTCCCAATACCACGACTTTAGCAGGCCTGGCAAGTCCCTAGTGGTGTTGAGTATCGCGACATCGCCACTCGCAAACCCCTCGCTCTAAAATGCTATGATTGTTATCGTCGTACTTATAAACTTATACATGTAAGAGTGAGATAAGTATAGGTATAAATAAGTATACGTACACAATATGTCAAAGCTGCTCGTGAAATTCGCAGAATATCTTGGAAACGTGCTTGCTTGACACATTGCAATTCGATTTGCATTTCAATTTGTGGAACGCGGATTGTAAAGTCTATTTTTCTATTTTAAGTAAAATGCAGAGGGTAAAATAGAGTTTTCTTAAATGGCACTATTGTTTGTGTAACACACGTAGGTTAAGAGTTATTTAAACGTCAGTAGAATTTTAAACGCCGACTGATGTGTGTATTGTCACACATATACTTATTGTATGACAAGTATACATTAATTGTATACACTTATTGTATACTTGTCATACATTTCGTTATATAAGCTTTATACAATTGAACGTAATAAACCAGTGTAACATACGTATTACTTTATACCGTGGTATATAGATCGCGTGGCTCGTAGCAAAAAGTAGCAATGGAAACTTGGTGGTACAAACTTGGAAATAAAGCTAAATGAAAAGCTTTAAAACCCTAAGATTAAATTGTTTGCTTCATTTATCTCCTGATCAAATTAAAGCCAGCCCGTTACCAAGCCGTTAAACACAGTTGTAGCTCTAAAATCTTTGCAATTATAAATCTTTAATTTTGATACGCTGTAATCGAATTATTTATATAAACGCAGATTTCGCCTTCCTTTTTGTCAATTTGACATAGGTTTTAAATGTCATCTCATTGTTTTTAATTATACTAACAGAATACCTACTATTCATACCTGAAAATTTCGTGTACTGACTTCATTTTCGTTGTAGAAGTACCTATTAAGAAAAACTGTGGCGCTACATGGTCTTGATAAAATTCTGTATTTCTTATATGTCAGCTTTCTGTACTGTTGATTTTTGAAGCATGCTAGTCCTCACGATGTTTTCTATTCAACTTATAAGCGAGTGTAAGATGCGGACAGAGAAACGTTTATTGCTCCAGACGTGGTTAGAACCTCAGGGTTGTGCGCTTACACAAAATATTCACACATTATTTATGCAGCTGAACCGTGAACCAAACTATGGAAATAAACCTCCCATGATTCAATTCTTTTAATGTTTGTTCCTTACATATGCAATTCGCGTTATGTATGGGAGGAACAAAAAGTACATTTTTGAAGTCATACTTCTTTAGGCGCGTTATGAAAAATTGATGAGAGTGATATTTTACGACGCGCGCGCACCGTGACACAAAATTAACAGAATGAAGTTGCCCACGGAAGATGCTACGGCATTGGACATAATTTAAAAACAACATTCGAATAATAATAGAATTTATGTTACACTTAATGTAAGAGAATAATAATAAATATTTATCTATTAAATTTTTCAAATGTAAACTGAACTTTATTGACTATAATGACTCCTTTTCCAGTCTTTGATTATTTAATCGTAATTAACTATTTTTTATAATGCCAAAGAAGTATAACTTTTTACGCGCGTACATAAGTACACGCACCCTTTTTTTAAAATAGAATATATTTAATTAATCCAAACATGTACCATTGCTATCTATGCACTTTTGCCATCTTGTAGGTAGCTCATTGATCACTTTACATAAAAAACCATTCGGACGGGATTCAATAAAACCTTTGAAGGCGGTTTCGACTGCCCCATCATTGAATTTTTTACCTTGCAAAAGAAGTTATCCAAATTTCGAAAAAAATGCTAATCTTTCGGAGCAAGGTCCGGGTAGTACGGATGTCTTAGAAATTCCAATTTTAGGACCTCTAATTTAGTAGCAGTCTGTTATGTAGTGTGTGGTCTAGCGTTGTCGTGAAGCAGCTGTGTCGAGTAGAGGGCTTGACCAGCCGCAGTTGTTTACAGTTTATGGTTCGGGAAAATGAAATGCAATAGTAAATAGCTGTAAGAAATTGAATTTGCAATTCCAAACCAAAGAGGAGATATTTGAGGTCAAAGTGGCCAGTACTACAAAACGCCAATTTCATATGTAAGGACCTAATATAAAATTTATTTCAGTTTGAATAAGTTCTGTATTACACAGCGGTACTTCGGAAAATAATCTCGCATGTATTGTCATACGTTTGTCTAGAGACCACTCGAGAATATTAAACCTCAAAGTACTTTACAACAACTTTGAGGGGTTCTTAACGTAATGGCCTAGATTTCGGCGTATGTTTTGTTATTTATTTTGAAGATCGATTTCATCAAAAGCATGTTACCTTGTATTATGTCACACTTTCTGAATACCATTCGTGATGGACTACAGATGATGTCGACCAATCACTCAATTAGAACACGTCCGTCTTTCGTTTAACATTCTCTCGTCCCGTTTATTATTTATTTATAAGGCACACTAACAATATATTACAGATGATATAGAGAAAATACTATAATAAACACATTTATGTGCAGCAATATGCACGACATACTGAGACAAAATCATAAAAACAGTCTATTATATTAAATAAATAACCATTAAAAGGTTATCATTTAATCATGCTACATACGAATAATTTACAATTTTCTTAACCTACAAAGTTATAATAAAAATAATTAGAAATTATTAAAAAGCTGTATTGCGATACATATTCGTTGAGCGAGGAAAGCACCAGCTCTGGGGTCACCGGTACTATCTACCAGGCACCAACTTAAATCTTTCATAAGCGCCTGTGCACTTTAACCCCACGGCCCAAGAGTCCACTCCAAAGGGAACAAAATCGAAATTGGAGGAAAGACTCAAAAAAAAAAATGCATCCTATACGTCGCCCGTCCTATTTTCCAAGGGATCGATAAATTAAAATATATTAATCTTTGCCAGAAAAATGGCTTGCCTACGCTTGCAGACATGAAGACTCACATTTCCGCAAAGGCCCGTCTATATCAGATAATTTAATAATCCTCCAGCATTGACGCATTTAATATATGAAACGATATTAGGTAAAGCAAGCTCACTTCAAAGTACTAGAAGCCCCTAGAACGAAATTATTTAATGCAATATCCGGTACGTTAAAAGTCTCAATATCGCTTTGATGGCTAGATGCTTAAATTTACAAAGAATAATCCTGTTTATTCGTTATAAATGTACTAGAAAGATGTTTGAGCATATTATGCTTTTAGCAAAGATAAATTTTCTTTGAAATGAAAATATTTAAAGTTTTACAGGGTGTCAATATGATAATTCGCTATTCGCATTTTGCTAAATGATTTAGTCTCAGTATAATACATTAGAAGGTAAGATTAAGGTAGTATGGCTGGCTCTGAAGTGAACATAAAAAAATCCTTTAAAAATCGAGTGATTAAAAAATTAAAAATAATTATATTAAAAGAGCAAGCGTTTTAACGAAGCTCCATCATTTAGTGCCGCTAAACCTATTAAAGTACGTCATTAAATTAAAAGGAAAATAATAAAGTCCAAGACCTCCGAATTTTTAGAAGCTACTATTATAATTATCAACAGGGTTTGCCTAGTGACTTCTACGTGCGAATGTCATCCCTGAGGTCGTAGGTTCGATCCCCGACTGAGAACTAATGGACTTTCTGTTTACGTGAGCATGTAACATTCGCTCGAACGGAGAACGAAAACATCGTGAGGGAACCGGCTTGCTTAGAAACAAAAAGTCGACGGTGTGTGTCAGGCACAGAAGGCTCATCTACTTGCCTATTAGATTGACAAATGATCATAAAAAAGATACAGATATCTGACGCCCAACCCTTAGAAGGTTGTAGCGGCAATGGTTTTTTTTAAATTTCTATTTATTCATTTATTTGCTCAAATATGGGAATATATATCATAATTAACTAAATCGATCCAGCCATTTACGAGTTTTAAAAACAAACGAACAACAATTCACTTTATAATATTTCCGAACCAATTCGAAACCTACAACGAAAGTCATAATAAATCAATGAATGAAAATTTTCTCGCGTTAGGTTCATTTTCACGTGTAACAAGAGTTTTAGATTTGCCGCCAATTCACAAAAACAAATGACAAATGAATGCAATATACTACATTAGGTTACCAAAGAGTTCTAAAATTGAAATTCAAAAAAGTTTTCATTAGCAACTTCTCTATAATGTTCTTTTTAATCCTAAAACCCCTAGTCACTTAAAGCAAAATTTTATGTTCCTCTCTGGCGGTAGTTTTGATTTGCGTTCCTTAGACAATCTAATTCTTGAAACTCCCACTCATAAAACTGAGTTCTATCACTCCTCCTTCACCGTGCAAAGTATCCTGCTATGGAATTCATATCAGACGAGCTCAGTCTTTAAATTTATTTAAAAATCTCCTTCTTCATCATCTTTTTTCTGCCTCGTGATTAGCTACTACTTTTATATATTAATTGTGAGTCAATTAACCTTAGGCTGAGCTTTTTCATGTCTGTTTATACATACTATTACTTATACTTTTTCTTTAGATTTTATTTAATTTTAGTTATACTTGCATGTTATTTTTAGTATCTTTTTGTTAATTAATTATGCATCTCTTGTACTTTACCCTTTGTAGGTGTTTCTTTTTTTTCTATTGTTCCATTTTATGGTTGCCTGGAAGAAATCGCTTGTTAGCGATAAGGCCGCCCGTTGCCTAATAACCTATGTAACCTATTTACGTTTTGTTTTTTTTTCTATATGTATAATTATGGCAATGAAGTATAAATAAATACATAAATGTTTCTAACTGGCCAGTTCTAAACATTTTCAGTGTAACCCACGTATAAGTGACCGAGGTCTATAAAAATATTGAGCATTGTAATTGAAACAAAACAAAATCAAAACAGAATCGGTAAACTAAATTCAATTGAAATATACTCAGAGAAAGCTCATTCAAATTGCTCTTCCATACAAAAACCAATTTCGCTCAAAATATGTGAAATTTTAATAATCAACTTAGCTTTTAGTATATACTCGCTTCCAATCGCCTTTGATTTCAGATTATTAGAAAATTCTAGACCAGCTGGAAAATGCTTTGAAAATTCTAAAGAATTAATTAACCTTACGGAGTCGAATGAAAAAACGTTCGGAATTCGAAAAGAATTGTTTTCCAAACCAGTTCGATAGCTCTTTATTTGTCTTTCATTTATTAATAATTAGTATGTGCAATTATTGTGAGGAACAAAAAGTAGTTTTTAAATAGAAGATATTTTATTAATCAAAGTATGTACCGCTACCGTTCCTATCTATGCACTTTTGCCATCTAATCCAATAAAATCTTTGAAGGCAGTTTCGGCTGCCCCATCAGAGTTGATTTTTTTACCTTGCAAGAAGTTATCCAAATTTAAAAAAAAAAGGTAATTTGTTGGAGCAACCGGGTAGTACGGTGGATGTCTTAGAAATTCCAATTGAAGATCCTCTAATTTGGTAGCAGTCTTTTGTACAGTGTGTGGTCTAGCGTTGTCATGAAGCAGCGGCCTAGATCGATTGACCAGCCTTGGTTGTTTAATATGGAATAGCTAGTCCATTATTGTTTGCAGTTCCTGATAATAGACATCTGCCGTAATAGTCTGGCAAGATTTAAGAAAGTCATAGTGAACTACCCCGGCACCAAACGCTCACAAGTCACTCTTTCGGAGTCAATTTTCGCTTGGGTCACGATTTGGCCGATTCGGTTGGGTTGAGCCATTTCAATGAGCGCTTCTGATTATCGTACAGGATCCACTTTTCATTCGATTTAAAATCTCTTCATTATTGTGCCGGTTGAGTAATGTACCGCAGAAATCGACGCGCGTTTGTCGATTTGCATCACTTGTCACCCGAATTGTCGTCAAGCTTTTTCACCTTCCCAATTTGTTTCAAGTAGATTGTTACAGTTTTATCACTAACACTCAAATTCAAATTTAAAAATCATTTAATCATATAGGTAATTTTATTTTAATTTTAATAATTCTACACTTATGATCGTCAAAAAAAAAGAAAGTATATGAAATGCTTCTAACTTTACATTTAGTGCCAGTTCTCAAATCAAGGGCGTAAAACGGAAGAGAAGAACTGGCAATAAACTCTCCACCATTTTTTTTAATCGCCATGTGTTTTTTTTCACTGCAGCTAACTCAGACGTAGTTTGCCATGGATCCGAATCCACAATAGCCTTCAATTCTTCGTTATCAACTTTGGTCACAGAGCTTGTTCTGGAGGTCGAAATTTCCAGAACCAAAACGTTGAACCCAAAAACGCACTATTTTTTATTTTGCGATACCGCCGCCATACACATCATTAATCCTTCGAGCCGTTTCTGCAGCACTGGTGCCACGCTGGAATTCGTTCTCGTAAATAACGCGATTTTTAATGTTGTTATTTTCATTAATAGAGTAACGCAAAGAATAAAAATTAAAACGGGAATATGAAATGAATAAAGGTTTTCTAAAAACAACTGCACGAAATAGCTGTAAAAAAGAGTAAAAAATTGGAGATATTTCAGCTCAAAGTGGCCAGTACGACAAAACGTTATTTCATATGTAAAAACATAAAATATCCCAGAAAAGATTCTAGATTCATAAGTTGTAGTTTAATAGAGCCTAATTAACTGATAAAACAATACTACTACGAGTTCATTACCCAAACCCAAAATACAAAAATAGCCAAAAAAACAACTCATAAAATCACGAAATATACAGATCTATAAAATGAAATTAACTCCCTCGGCATAGTATCCTTAATCCCTATAATTTAGTCCGACACCGGAATAATCCCAAAACAGGTAAACGAAATCCATTTATATCATCCTTCAAAAAGCAGTAACATAAAATACAACTCAAACTCAAAAATATCTTTATTCATATAGGTAAACAAGTACACTTATGAATCGTCAGAAAGAAGTTAAATTAATTGTAAATTTTTATTTACGACCAGTTCGCAAGTCAAGGGCGTAGAGCGGTTAAGAAGAACTGGCAAGAAACTTTCCGCCACTCTTTTTAATCGCCAAGTATTGAGTCATACAAATTGTTTGAACAGGAGTAAATCAATGCCAAGGATTAGGATCATCTAAGTATTCCACAAATTTATAAAAAGCTTTATTGATTAATTTTCGTTTAACGAGGGCCTTGAATTTATTTAGTGATAATTCTCTAATTTCGCTTCGGAGTTTGTTGTAAAAACGAATACAATTTCCATATAAGGAGTGGTTTATCTTTTGGAGCCTGGTTGGTCGTACACTCAAATTAGTTCTATTTCGCGTATTATACTGGTGAAAGTCACCATTTGTTTTAAAATCGTTTATAATTTTTTTTGACATACAACGAAATTACTCGCAAATTTCTACAAGTGAAAAGAAAGTGTTCACTTCGCTTAGGTCCGTGTGCAACAATGTACCAGGATTCATTCGATCGTGAGCTAAAGTAAACAGTTACCAAACGTAATAACACCATTCACCAATCACAATCGAGCGAACTACACCAACGATTCGTCTTTTGTTTGTATTCTCACCCCCACGCTACTGATACACTTAAGTACATCATGATGGGCTTAAAATATCATTCCTGAAATAAAATACTAATAGTACTATTTATTATCTTAATATATATAAATTACGTGTCACGTTGTTTGTCCGCTATGGACTCCTAAACTACCGAACCGATTTCAATCAAATTTGCATACCGTGTGCAGTTTGATCCAACTTAAAAGATAGGATAGCTTACATCTCAATTTATACCCGCAGTATTATTTTGCAAAAT
Organism: Pieris napi; assembly: GCF_905475465.1. Lineage (NCBI taxonomy): Eukaryota > Metazoa > Arthropoda > Insecta > Lepidoptera > Pieridae > Pieris > Pieris napi. The sequence goes on along the minus strand of NC_062259.1, from coordinate 11,992,254 downwards.
ATTTGTTTATTATTTGATAGTCACAATTCTAACAGATGGCGCTGTGTTGAAAGTACCAACGTTTCAAATAAGCTACAATTTAATGACATTACCACCAAAAAGGCATGGTGGGCCCCATGACTGGTGTTCTCCTACCGTTTCCCTTGAATAGGTTACTACTACTATGTAATATAACTAAAACCGTAGCCACAGCAACGCTTGGCCGGTCTGCTAGTAATATATAGTTTTAATTATATGATATATTCGGGAAGATAATAATGTCAAAATATTGGTACTCGTATTTATAGCCGATTGTGTATTCATTTAAATTTTGACTCCCATAGAACAATGGTTTTCCTTGAATAGCATCGCAATATGAATACCAAATTCGCATTAATATTTGTTATAGTAGTTAAAAAGTTGTCATCAGAACATTAGGGTTGCCCTTTTTAATACATTTTTTTTTATACCATAGACTATTTTATAGAATAATTTTTACAGAATCTATTTCGTAACGATGTTTCTTCGATTTTTGGCTCTATAACATACCGGTCCATCATAGACAATTCAATCCATACAAAAGTGATTCGAACGCACGCAAACCACTAGGACTATGTATTTGTATGTATGGATATATGTATATATATATATATTTATATATATTATATTAGGAAATTTCTTAATGTATGTATGTATATATTGTACAAAATATATGTATAAAATAAGGTCACCACAAGAGTTGGAAAAATTGGAAAATTTATATATATATATATATATATAAAAAAAACACTAGGCTAACACTGTAAATATACATTATTCTACAAAGACGTAAGCGACAAATACGACTTCGATACAAAAAGTCCTTTGGGATTTGTGTGCCGCGATATCGCGGGCTACTCGATTCCATATTTCATAAATGTATGATTGTCCTCGTTTGAACTTGTGTGATGATTATATAGAAAATAATTAAATCCGTGGTGCTACAACCTCTTTAGGGTCTGGGCCTCAGATTTCTGTATCTGTTTCATGATCAGTTGTTTATCTAATAGGCAAGTAGGTGATCAGCCTCCTATGCCTGACGCACGCCGTAAATTTTTTGGGTCTTAGGCACGATGTTTTCCTTCATCGTTCGAGCGAATGTTAAATGCGCCGAAAGCCGGGGATCGAACCTACGACCTCAGGGATGAGAGTCGCACGCTGAAGCCACTAGGCCAACACTGCTCACTTGCATAAATAAAATAAATGTCTCATTTGCCTAGTTCGTTTCTTCAATATAGCAAACATTGACAGTGCATTTATAAAAAAAAAAATTTAGTAGTTTTTGATAACATCTGAAAATTATAAAATAAATATATATTGATAATTATTTCAAACACAAAAGTAATATTTTTAACCATAGTTATTATAATAATAAAAAAATTATAACATTTTAAAAGTTTGGTCCCTGTGGTAATGTATCTTTAATGCTGGCATTAAATATATTTTTGTTTTATACATATACTATATTTTGGACGTGCCAACCCTAGCTTTACCAGATCATCAGTGCGGCTATTGACTGACAATGAAACTCAGTCATTAAAATGTATGTGGTTATTATTTATTCAGCGTTGATACAGTCATATAACACATTTGGTATAAGACTTAATATTATAAATGATATTTGCATTTATAATGAACATTACATGTCCCCGTAGAGCGAAAACTAATAAAGTCAAATTATCTATCCATTAAAACTATTTTTTGGAACGAAGTTCCTTATCGCGCGTTGTGAAAGGGGGCTAGACGGAAAAAATTCTTAGGAAAAGTTGTCACGACACTTTTTTGCTATTTGCTATTGTAATACACCGGTTCTCGTCCGATCACCGAAGTTAAGCAACGTCGGGCGAGGTCAGTACTTGCATGGGTGACCGCCTGGGAACACCTCGTGATGTTGGCTTTTTTTTTTCGTCGTAAGATTAGTGTCGAGAAAATCTATCATACTGTTATGATACCAATTAACATATAAATTAATCGAAAGGAATTTCGTTCCATCCGGGTGTTCCTTGACACCTCTAAAGTTTATATTTTCTTTATTTAATTGTCTAACCGTCAACTTTGTAGGTATCCTAGTTTCCGATTTACAAAAAGTGAAAATTAAATAAATCTATTCTTTGGTCCTAATAAAAAAAGACTAAATCACGTTCAATTTCAAAGCCTTTATTTCAACTAATACAAGAGAAAGTTTACAAAATATGAATGTATATAAAAAAAAGTTCCTTAAGAAGGTTTTTTTGCACAGCTGACCTCTTGTACAGCTTGCCTTTGTGGCACACTGGACTGGACAGCTGGAGGAGGCTCCAGCTGTTTCCAGTGCTTCCTATCCCTGGCAAGTCTTTGCCACAGAGGACCGGTGGCGTTTTTAAAGTCATCAGCCCACCGCGCACATGGTCTTCCTCTCTTTCGCTTGGTGTTGTAGCGAGGTGTCCATTGAGTGACTTTTTTCGACCATTTTGCTCTCTGGGCTTTGAGCAGGTGTCCTGTCCATCTCCATTTAAGCCTTTTGGCTCTGGTCATTGCATCTTCTCAGTTGGTGATCCTCCGAAGATCTGAAATCACGTTAACTATCTTTTATTTATCAAAAACTTTTATAGCTTGAAAACAAAAAGATTTGATATCTTTTATACTAACGTTTTTAATCCATAAGTAGGCATTTAGGTAGACTAAACTCACTAAAGTTTTAAAATTCAGCTATTTCACCAAAAAGCGAAAATTCATAAACTCGAAATAACGTTTGTTCAATGTAATGTTTTTGAACTTTAAAAATATTTCCAAAGTGAGTAATCATATCCGTATAATCCTTTTATACCTAAAAATGGATTAAAATATTCATGGTGATGTACTTCAAATCTCAATATGATAGTTCTGGACGTCCAGAACATTTCAAAGGAAGATTCTAAATCACATATTTTTTAGAAACACGCTAAAGAATTGGGCAAACAGCGGTCTATTGTTGATAATAGTTATTTCCTTTTAACCACTGATATGCAATCTACGCATACACCAATCAGCGGTGTTTGTATTTTATATTATACTAGAAAATTAAATATTTGTACGTTTAATACAACGAGCGGATCCTCTCTTAAAGTGATAGAACAAAAATATTTAGAGAATGGTCATATATGGAAGTGGATTCCATGCATAGTGCTATAAAGTGGGAACAAAGACGTACCCCTGTGTATTTCATGATAGACCGAAAGTAGATCATGAAACACGCTTTCGCTCTAAGAGAAACAGGAATTCAGCACCACCTTATGATGTCAAAGTGTTGCATTACTCGGAAATATTGGATGTGAAAAAATTGTGAGAGTACAAGTAGAGACAAAAATGGCAATATAATTAAATTCCTTAAATTAAGATTCTCCGATTTGAGAGAAAATGTCCAGGTCTTCTTAAGTTTCGATGTTAGAAATTCAGACCAACACCACTTTCATTAGAAGGGAAGAAGACGAAAATAATATTAACACAAACTACAGAAGAACTATTAGAAGCGTTAAAAAACTAAGATACCTCAAGCATACTCCGCGCCACAGCCTATTTCAGATGCTAAAAAGAAAGATCTTACTAATTTATGTTCCAAAGGGATAATTCCACGAGAGCTCTACTTGTGGTATCAGTCTTTACAGACGAGTAAAGACGAAATTTATCGACTTTTGGAGCCAGATAGCACAGAGGAAGTAGAAGATGAGTTAGTGGAGTGAAAATATTAAAATTTTACTTCTAGTTTTGTAAAACGGTTGATTTATCTTCATAAATATAATATGAAAATAAAAATTAAATATGTTTATTATGGAACATAAGACATTTTTTTGAAACAAATATCGCAAATTAATTAGAAGAATATGTATAGGAAGTATTGAAGATTTTTTATATACAAGTAGTTTTATTTATACTATTATAAAACAAAATGCCTTTTAACTCTTAAGTTTTTTTCAATATGTATATTTTGTATATCTTACCAGCTAGTCGTAAATTACCCAACTCAAGTTATTTAACATAAAAATATACTCGATCGGAGCGAAAAATCGCTAACTAGGGGCGAATATCAACTACATCGGATATTCTACTAACAAATAATTAATTGGTTTTTTTTAATTTTTCTCAGTAATAACTTAAGCATCACTTTGGGTAGCTAGCATCATTTTAACTTAATTTGATTGCCTTCAAAATGAAACTAAAAACATTAAAATATGTCATGACATGCTACAGTTATGGCAACATATATATTTCATAACTTTAACCCTCATTATCTCGAAACAGGTTTTTTGGACTTAATGAGTTTTCGCTCTACGGGGACGAATTAGGTTTGTTTAAAATAATATACACGCATAGTAAGGACACGAGTCCCGCCTTATTTTATCCTCTATTTTGACCTCCAGCAAAAGGCATAGTTAAAGTTTCTGGGGAGTAATGGATGATGGAAGCTAACAACAACCAGAAGGGTATAGACTGAAGAACACAAAGAAACGAAAATAATAACTAACGTAAATTCTCTGACTGTTCACTTTAATGACAATGGGAACAATTTGATCCTTATTAGCAACATATGATCATCATGGATTCAGTAGAGCTTTCGGTAAGCTCGCCTCGACTACCTTAATTAGTTTGAGTGGATGAGCATCGAGCTCAAGCCATTGAGATATAATGCCTGAACGATTGATACACAAACAGATAGATTTGTGAGACTTTGTTGACGTAACATGTTACGGGCTCTGACATAAAGTCAATAAGGGACACAATGATATCTATTTCATTGGTTATATCTTTAAGGGTCTGTTTCACAATGTACGGATAAGTTCTACATAAGTTCCAAATTAGCTATTTATTACTTATTGGTAGGATAAACACTATTGTTGCGTTTCACGACTGTCAGATAGCGCTATTCGTCACATAAAGTCCATAAGTTATAAGTACTATGAAGTGTCAAATAGCACAATTTATCTTCCAAATAATTTATGTGCTGCATAGCTATTTGGTACTTTATCCATACATTGTGAAACAGACCCAAAGTATTCAATTGAATTATGCCCTAAAACAGTAGTGGCAATGGATGGGGCATATGCACAGATAAGAGATGGACTTTAAAGACATATGTGGACCAAGGGGAAGAACGAAAAGAGGGTGCCCTAAATAAAGGCGGATATAGAAGCGTTTGTAGAAACCAATTGATAAGCTGGAGGAGGCTCTTACCCGTGAAGGGGTTCCGATCAATGAAAAGAAGTTAGGATATTGAGTAACAAGAAAAAAAATGTACTTACAAACTGTATATTCAACATTTGTAATGATTGTAATGGACTTTATTGTTATTACTTAAGTATCTCGTGTATTAGCTTTTTATACGAAAGAATTTTCCCGTAGAAACAGCCTCCATTAGAGGAACAATGATTATTAGAGGACACATTGAATTTTTAAAACAAACAAATAAGTATGGTAATCATATGCAAATACCCAATAAAGTGTATTTATGATCCAATTTCCAAGTAGTAAAATATCTACTATCCAATGATCGAATGAGTGTTCCAGTGTTTGTGGTCTATTAGTATAATAATTATTAGTTTGTAAGAAAGATGAATACATTTATGCACAGCCCGGATTTGAAAGCACGATCTCAAGGTAGAGGATAAAAGCATCAACCCAAAACAAGTACTCCTAAAAATCGATATTAAAGAACAAAATGTCTCTATTTGATCGTCACATATTCAAGAACGCGCCTAGAAGGGATAGTTTCCCTAGAAAGTTTTCGGTTTCTTAGAAAAGTTATATATCATAAATAATGCTTTATCGACAGTAACTAACCTTAAAATGTAATAACTAAAATATATTATTAAAAGGAGTCCCTTTAGGCAAGGTTCCGAAGATACTGGCAGCGTTCCCCATTTGAATAGCTAGTCTAATTCTTTGACCGAGGTAGCTGCCAGCTCCTCGGTCTCCTGTGACGTTGACTAATCTTTTAGCTTTTTCCTTAAAAAGCCTTATAGCGCTAGGACCACACGGACCAAGGGTCTCGACACCGAATGGGACAAAATCATTTTCGGAGCCTAGACCCCTGTATTTGCATGCTTTAGCTTTTTCAGCTGCTTCACGCCGCACCAGCTCTGTTGTTGGTTCCATGTAGATAGGAAGGGGCCCGCGTGTCTGAACAGAACCAGTACCCGGCCTATTATCCATGGAATCAAACTCCACATAAATATATTATTTTTCCGTTATGTATCTTTGTGAATTTTGTAAATATTTATCAATCAAAAATTTAATTCGACAAATTGATTAATATGGTATTAATATTCGGTCAAAAGCTAATGCCGGTTGCAAATAATTAATCACAATCGTTCAGAGTTGACTGCTTAATATGCATCTCGTCATGATTATTCGACAAAAGCTAATTGTTACACTCGCGTTAATTAATATATTACTTTACTAATCAATGCATTGTCCGAATTGAACAGATGCGGCCATGTTTGATTTGAATGCACATCTATAAACAGTACGCGAACAGACTGCACAATGTATTTATTACATAAAATATTTCAAATGTATAAATACAAAAGTGTCACAAGCAGCTGTGGATAATATGAAACATTCAAATTTTCTATCGATTTTAAGCATTAGTAAATCCGTTGATGTTAGACTCGTACCACTTGGGTTCAAATAAAATAGGTTCGTTAAGCAACGAATGAGCTATTAGCAAACATTTCTTTAATAGTTTCCAAAACAAATAAAAACAAAAGCAACCTACAAACAGTTTTGACGCACGAAAAATGTCTGTCAAATGACGGAAGATGTTGCCATGCCGCACGGTTCTTGTCACAATGTGCGACATTTTTAAGTTTGTAGCATGCGGCCTTGTGGCATGCCGGAATGCCACACAGTGTTGTTGTTGGTGGCTTTAGGAATGACGCCGGCAGAAGGCCCGCGACCACTGGCATCCCACCTCTGTTGTTCCTCCTAAGCGAGAAACGATCACGTAGCCAACTTAGTTATTTAGTTGTCCTAACTATACGTAATGATAGTAAAGCAACGAGATCAAAAATGCCTGGCAGATGCAAATGTCTGTGACGAAATATATGTAGCTTCCCTTCACCTAATTTCATATTCAAGTGGCTAAACAGGTTACAATCAAAACCCGCCTTCATCAGGCCCTTGAAGTAGAATCGTTTAGGGCTGCCAATTAATATTTTTCTTACAATCGCTTTAATTTTCGGCTCCACATAAACTAGATCTATACACATACTAGGCTAGTATGAGGCGTAGTTCAAATGCCCCATGCCCCATCGGGGTAAATACAGGCTATTATTTCCATTTATTTCACATTTTATTTTAGCACGTTCCGCGCAAATTGTAGTGGTTGAGGCGTCTGTGGCGTATAATTTCTATAATTTGCATTTCAGTCATTTAAAGCTTATCCAACGCTTTAATTCTAAATTTTCCGCGAGAAATTCTACGAGAAATTTTCGTACGTCAGGTTTTGTGGGATTTGTCTGCCATTATTTTTACTATTGTGACTTTAAACCTGATATTATAACCTATTATATAATACGTGAGTCATAGTTCAGGCTAAGTCTCGTTTCTGAATCTCATCCTTAGTCTAAGTAAGCGTAAGTTTCATTTTAAGTAAGGTAGTATTTTGATTAAACTTAATGCAGATAATAAATTATTGTTAGATGTAGCTTTCAAAGATAATAGAGGAACGTGAATGTGATAGTGTGATTGTGTAGTGTGTTTATTGTTACATACACAAAATTAAGATACAAATTATAAAATATATCGGCCGCGTCTGTATGAACGATAAACTCTAAAACTACCGAACAGATAATTATACAATTTTCGTCAATAGATATGAATTCTGATTTATGTGTTTTATTTATTGTTCTTTTTATAAATTGACTAAAAAATAATGATTACTTTTAAGTCAAAAAATCTTTCCTCTATCTATACTAACACTCTTTATTTATTTAATATTATAAAGAGGTACGGTTTGTAAGGTTGTAGTATAATATAATATAATAGAAAAAATATCTGTGGCGCCGAAAGAAAGCCGTTATTTGTGTTATATACTAAATATTAAACCGAAAAATATAAAGACTTTTTGTGGTAGTCTGATTTGTAAATGTTGAAGATAAAACGGTCGAACGCTAAGAGATATATGATCGAGTTCCAGATAAAAGTCGCAGAGCTTGATAATGCCTACAGAAAAGTCGTCGAACTTTTAAATTACATAAACCAGTCCGCCGCGTTCGTCTTCGGGATAAACTCAATAACTGCACTAATATTCTAAGTCTAAGTTTTCAATAATATGTAGACAAATCCACGACGAAGGTTTAGTTATCTAATTTTCCAGGGAAGATTTCCCAATGTCGGAGAGGTTTCTATGAAATTAAATTCAACTAACTATTGTTGGGTATATTACAGAGCTACGCTTTGTTCTCGATTTCTATCAAGCCATTTCAAACAGCAGACTTGTAGACAGGTTTTCTTATATAAAGTGAAGAGTCTTGATATTCAAGATTTCATTCGAAATTCAAACAATAATCGCAAAGCTATTATACAGCAAGTGCATAGCTTTAATATCAGTTGTAATCTCCACTTTGACAGAAAGTAGCTGTCGTGTCTCAAATATGAAATTGCGATGAATATAGCATCGTCTTAAAGTATGCTTTTAAGGAATATTTGAATATGCTTGGAAGAGCATCAGTTCTTATATGAAGATTATCAATTGTCAAACAAAACTATTGGCGCTACTATCTTTTAGATCTGGATCTCAGATTCCTGTATCTGTTTCGTGGTCATTTTGCGAGTTCTAGTTCTAAGCAAGTTCACCGTACGAAACATAGACAGAAGTCTAAGGGATGCACAGCCGGGGTTCAGAAATACGACCTCAGAGTTGCACGCGCAAACCGCTTGGCACCTGGCATATAATTATGAATTGTAGGCATTGCCCCACTGTACAAATTGCCGTACTGATCATTCTCCAATAATTTCTTCATTCTTGGTATTCATTCTGAAATGAGATGGTTAACTAACCACAAACCAACTATTAGCCTACCGTATATTTCTTTCTTTTGCGAACAGTGGAATCGAGTTCCCTGTGTGACTGGTAATTGTTTAATAGAGCATACTCCTTCCTCGAAGGCAAGGACCCATTAAACTGACTGTCCATGGTGACGACCCCTTTTTGGGCGTTCCGTTTGCCCGTTATGCTATAAAGCTATAATAATGCTATAAAGGTGAATGACACATTAGGCCAAGGCCCAAGGTGCTGGACAGATGGGCTGTTCTCCGAATGGGTATCAGACGTATCTGTCTTAAGCTCAGTTGGTAGTAACGATTCCAAACTCGTACCGAAATGGATTTCGAGACATATTATATTTATGTTTTCACAAGAAGAATGTGTTTTTGCGCTGTGATGAAAGAGAAATATGATTATGTTTTTTTTTTATATAACAGAGGGAAAACGGGCAGAAGGCGTATCTGATGTTAAGTATTTCACCCATGGACACTCACATTGCCAGAAGGCTCAATTGCGTTGCCGGCCCTTTAATTTATGTTAAAACGTTTCAATTTAACTGATTTACTCACACCTGTCAAATTCCCACAACGTTTAGTCCAACTTATTCTGCCCACGCACGGCTTCTAAATATAATATTCCATATAATATCAGTTCAACGAAACCATAAAAGCCTACGCGAATCTTACGAGTTTAGAAATAGATCTATTTAGTAATAATCCAAATATTATGTTGAAATAACTGCGTCCCAAAAGTACGAATATTCAAATTGAACCAGTAGAGTCTGTTACATCTTTAAAGATGTGAAATAAATCTTTGATGTGAAACAAATCGTTTGGTAAAAAAATGATTTTATTATTCTGTTTTTTCCATGAATTAGTAACAGCGAAGAAGATTAATATCTTGCCCCATTCAATCATTCCTAAAATGGATGGAGAAAACATTTGAATAGGCGGGAAGATTTTGTTTAAGCAGTAACACTCTAGTTTTTCTTTGAATCGTTTATCGTTTGCTTAAAGTAAAATTTCAATTTTCTTTAATTTTTTTATATATTGTACTTATATTTTCTGTTTCATTTATATATTGTTTATCTATGTAATCTGTTTTGGCTTTCTATATTGTCTAAGTGTTTTGTTTAATATTATGTATGTTAGCTGTAAGATTACTAATAAATAAATAAAATAAATAAACATTGGTTTATTTAAGTCGCGCCTATAGGCCGCATGTCACTTAACATCAAGTGGGCAAATGTCTGTCCAGTTCAACCAAACACTACGTATATATATTGAAGTGCGTCCTCCAACCTATTAGTAGGATCCTCGAATACAACCACTGATTGACCCGAAGGCTCCAGTAGCATGTCAGCCCTGCGATTCTGTAACTCACTTCACGAACTCACACAGCGGTTTTCGCATCGGCGGTCGCTCTGTACTTTATTGTTTATCAGAATGCCAAATCATAAAATGACTGCTTCACGACTGATTTGAGAGAGACCGCCGATGCGAAAACCGCTGTGTGAGTTCGTGAAGTGAGTTACAGAATCGCAGGGCAGGAACTATATAGGATATACGGTCGGAATAACTTTGTTAGTTCCATCCAGCGTCATTTTATGCGATTAAAAGGATTGGCGGAGAGTTTATTGCCAGTTCTTCTCTTCCGTTCTACGCCCTTGATTTGAGAACTGGCAGTAAATGTCAATTTAATGTATATTTCATTTTTGACGTTCATAAGTGTGCATTGTGTTACCTATATAAATAAATGATTTTGACTTTTTATAGTTGCAGATTGTTGGTTTCGCTAAAATATATTTTATATTATTGGCTAACAAGGGAATATTCTAGCATATGTTATATATGCATACACAAACTACGGTGTTATGACCGCTTTGGATTATTATTGATTCTGTAAAATTCCACTTGTAAGAACTGCCTTGCGATTCTGTAACTCACTTTTCGAACTCTCACAGCGGTTTTCGCAGCGGCGGTCGCGCTCAAATCAGTCATGAAACAGTCATTTTATGATTTGGCATTCTGATAAACAATAAACTACAAGCTTTTCACTCCACTACATATAAACACGAGTTTAAACATTATTTAAATAATTTTGTGCTTTTTAGTATTTGTAATTATCGTTACAAGCAATATTTTTTACAAGATTTACTTTAAGATATTCTATGAATTTTTTTTGTTTCAGGGATGTTCGCTTCAACCGGATCTACGACCTCGCTCCAGGAGTATTCAGCCACCTTCACCGGCTCCGCTCCTTGCTTCTCAGTGACAACCGACTCACCGCAATACGATCCGGGTCCTTCCATGGGCTCCGACGGGTGAAGTACCTGTATTTGTACCGGAACCGAATCAGCCATATAGACTCCGATGTCTTTCAAGGAATGATTCATCTGGAACAGCTGTATGTATTTATGCAAATTATCTTTTCCTGTTTTCGTATGAAAAAAATAATAGTTTAAAAAAACTAAAAAAACACGCTTTTAAAGCACATCAAACTAAAAAGTGAAAAATAATTTCTCTGTGCCATATTTTTCGTCTATCGAGCAACCCACGCTTTTTCACAATAATACCAGTATTTTTTGTTCATTACCATTTTTAGCCTAAATTAGGAATTATTTTTCACTTTTTAGTTTGATGTGCTTTAAAAGCGTGTGTTTTAGTTTTTTTAAACTATTATTTATTTTTTAGTTAATTTTTTTCATATTTTTTTTCGGATTATTGCATTGTCATCGATCTTTGACAGGTGCGCAAAGTTTCAATTTAATCTGTCCGTTAAAAGTGGGTCAAAATCGAGTCCGAAGGAGTCGGTTACTTACATACATACATACATACATACATACATACATACATACATACATACATACATACATACATACATACAGGTGAAGCTAATATAAAGCGTGTAAAAAGATAGTAAATCAGTGGCGCTATAACCTTTATAGCCCTGAGATTTCTGTTTCTGTTTCATAGTCATTTTATCAGACACAACTCGACGACTTTTTGGGTCTAAGGCAAGCCGGTTTCCTCACGATATAATTTCCTTCACCGTTCGAGCGACAGTTAAATACGCACATAGAAAGAAAGTCCATTGGTGCACAGCCGAGGATCGAACCTACGACCTGAGAGTGAGAGTCGTACGCTGAAGCCACTAGGCCGGCACTGCTCTTCCACTGTTTTTGTATGTGTCTCTATATACATTGAGTACATATAATTTATACCCAGCTAGATCGCTTAGGAGTACGTCTATTAACATATTTATCAGACGCGTTTGACAAAATTGAATGCAAATAGCTATGGACCAATAACTCGAATTCCAACTAAAGCGTTGTTCTCAGCATCTCAAAGCTCAGGTCATGTAATTGTGTGTGCAAAGTCCTAATAATAAACTGATTCGTTGTATTTAGTATTACAATGTCGTCGAAAGCAATGTATGAGAGTCATTTTTAGAACCAAGTCTCGATGTGAGAAAAGGAAACAACAAAACAACAATTAAAGATTTTCTCTAAACTTCAACACTCACAAATTTAATAGGATAATAAAATAATCAAATATTTCTGGGAAGTATGTAATAAAGTATAAGAAAATGTCAAACTGTAATAAAAACGAAATAAGTCGAAATATATTCACGAAAGTATTTTATACGCTTATATTACTCCGTAGAACGGAAGAACGGGCAAGAAACTCTCAGGCATTCCTTTTAATTTCCAAATATTTAATTTTACAAATACTTGTAAGGAGCTCTGACCATCAGACCTTGTCCCAGATTATATGGAGTGAATCATAATGAACGTGACTACATCTGTTTAAATCATATTCATTGTATGCGATCAGCCTTCTGTATCAGACAGAACGTATATGTTTTCCGTCACCGTACGAGCAATTTACAGACAAAAATATTTAGTGGTAATAAAGCATATATATTTGATTGATAATTACAAAGATTTGTAAATAAATCTTAATAGGTGTTTTGAGAACACTTATAACTCAAGAACGGCTGTACCGATTTTCATGGTTTTTGTACCCAAAAACACAACAGTGTTTGTCTCAGTCCCAAATAGCATTAAAAAACGTAACTCGTTAACGAGTATTTCTTGAGAATATTATATATTTATTTATATATTATATATTTATTTATATATTATATATTTATTTATATTACATACATAGTATGGCGTATTTTATATTTTAAATGTTTAGAATAGAAAGGTACATATTATATACATATACGGGGCGGCCAAAAAGTCGTGGATGATTTTATGAAAGTTATACAATGAACACAAAACAAAAATGTTTTTTTAAGAAATTAACATACTAAGTTATGATTTGAAAAAATGTATATCGTATAACTTAATATTATCTTCAATACACAACTATTAATAGTATGTCTGTCGAACGCAAGGACTCATCAGTACCTATCTAGTGGATATTATGAAAAAGATACAGGGTGTAGATTTTTTCGAATTTTAATAATAATTAGTAACAAAAATCAATTTTCTTATAAAAACGCAAAATAAATTATAACTCTGCAGGGGTTGTGCTTCGGGACCTCCCGTACAACAATTTTTTGCAGCTGATGACCTCATCTATCCCCTAGTTGCGTTTGATCCACAACTTTTTGGCCATCCTGTATATTGGTTGACAAATGTATACGTTCAGACCATCTTTTCGTAGTATGTTAATTTCTTAAAAAAACATTTTTGTTTTGTGTTCATTGTATAACTTTCATAAAATCATCAATTAAGTTCAGCTGTTGGTAACACGACATTCATTGACTTTTCACCAGGTCATCCAGTCTATAATATTATGTACTGAATGCGCACATAAATAAAGTATATAAAGCGCTTGCAACGACAAGCTCTAATACATCAAGATTATCTCTATTTTGCAGAGTTACTAAGTTCAAAGGTATTGTCATTCGCTTTATAGAAAAAGCAGCCTGAATGGAAATTTAAATAAATTCGATACCGCTCCTTATAAAACGCTTATTAAATATATTTCAAAGACGATAAAGTTTTAATATAATGGTCGATAGAGATAAGATACTAAAACTATAGAGAGCATGAGGATTGCCCTTAATAACAATTCAATAATGTATTTTATATACTTATTTCCACAGCATAAATATATATTTACTATTTTAAAACTTTGGTTCTGTGGCAGTATTTTCACCTTTAATACTGGCAGCATTTTCTCGCCGCATTGCGATACTTATTCGTTAAGAAAATCACCAGCTATAGGGTTACCGGTACTATCTACCAAACGACAACTTAAATCTTTTATTAGGGCCTGTCCACATGAACTCACGGCCCAAGAGTCTCTCCTAAGGCAAATAAATCAAAGTTGACGGAAAGACTCTTATATTTGAATATAAATAAATAAACTTAGTTTAAAAATTAGTTGACAACGGGAGCGTGGACCTTTTTGGCTTCGTAAGCCAAAAATAATAACTCAATAAATAAATTTTACTTGGTCATGTACTAATTGTACTATAGGTAAAATAAATTTTTACAATAGGAGTTATTTATTACAAAAATATATTTTCTCTTTATAGTATTAGTATAGACTTATTTCTTTTCATTCAGGTACTTACACGTCAACGAAATTCATCTGGTTGAACCCGAGACGTTTTCTAATCTGCCTCGCTTGGAACGATTGTAAGTGATAGTGACATAGTATCTATTAGTAAATTTATAGTAATATAATTTTTAGGTTTGTTTTGCTTAACATTTTTATTAGTATCATAAGCAATAAAAAAATTAATGTCTACTTTTTACTGTCTTTCTATATTTCTTAGTCATTTTTTTTATTTTTAATTGTTTGTAGATATTTGCATAACAATAATCTGAAAACGATTCCACCCGGCTCTTTCCGAGGACTGCCGAAACTTCAAAAACTCAGACTCGACAGCAATGCCCTGATTTGTGACTGCTCTATGCTCTGGTTTGTTCGAATGCTCTCTGAACATAGCGACATGAGTATTGCTGCCACATGCTATGGACCATCTGGAGCCACCGGTTCATCTTTGGCTACTATGAAAGAAAGCGATTTTAACTGCAGTACGTTTGAACAATTATAAATATAACTCTTGTTTTAAGGAGTTTCAAAGTATTTAAAACTGATTCCTTTGCAGAACGACCCGAATTTAAGGAAGAGCCAGAAGATGTTATTGTAAATTTTGGGAAAGACGCTATGTTCCCCTGTTCAGCTTCGGGGGATCCAACGCCAGAAATTGTTTGGTTCCGTGACTCTGCTTTACTACCTCTTGAATGCTCAAGATATGAATTATTGGATAATGGAACGCTGATAGTGCACGAGGCTGATGAAACTGACATAGGCATCTTTGAATGTATGGCTAAGAATCCAGCCGGTGAAGTGCACTCCAAACCTGCAAAAATGTTACTACATATGGATGAAAATCCCAAAGGTAAATGCGACGTTTTTTATCGTGATGTGTTGTAAAACTTAGGCTGTATATATTGTTATACTATATTATATTGTTTCAGACTATCCTGTATTCACGATTTTACCGCGGAAACAGTTAGCAACGCCTAATCAACAATTGGTTACATTTGATTGTGTCGCTAAAGGAAATCCGAATCCACATATCTCATGGACATTTAATGGCGAAAGAATTCTCCTCTCTGATCGAGTATCATTGAAACACAATGGATCAATGGTAATTGAAAAAATTCAGTATTCAGACGGTGGAACATATACATGTGAAGCTGAAAATGTCCATGGCAAAATATCATCATCAGTATTACTAGAAGTTATGGGTTAGTACATCCACCAGGATTTCGCAAAATAATAAATAAAATCCTTCTATTAATAACTCATAAGATTTTTTTTTGCAGCTCCTCCCTCTTTTATCGTGGTTCCAAAGGACGAACAAGTGGCTATAGGCGATAGAGTAGAATTCACATGTACTGCTCGCGGCGTACCAAAACCAGTTATAACATGGTTCCGGAATACAATGGTACTACCCCCTAAAGATAACATTGTTCTGTCTGATGGAAATCAAAATTTGACGATTACTGAAGTTACAGAGGACGATGAAGGCCTCTATCACTGTCGAGCTGAAAACTCACAAGGTCTCACTGAAATTTCAGCCATTTTGAAAATAGATGATTATCAAGTCGCAGCCCCTAAAATTATTTTACGACCGGAAGATGTAGAAGCATTTAAGGAATCAACTATTCAGTTACCATGTGAATACGAAAGTGAGCCGTTAGTGACCGTGGAGTGGCGGAAAAATGGTAACCGCATAATCAATGATGATAGAATCGTAGTTTCATTGATTGGAAGCTTAATTATAAACAACCTTACATTATCCGACACCGGTAGCTATGAATGTTCAGTTTATAATGATTATGGACGTGATACAGCTTCTGCATTTATAACAGTCAAAGATCATATTTTACCCGGCGATGAATACGTTAATATAGCTTTAACCGAAGCTACCAGAGATGTTGATCAAGCTATTGCCCGAACAATTGAACAAATGTTTACAAATAGAAGTGGTACAAGCGTCAACGATCTGTATCGTGTAGCTCGTTTTCCTAATGCACCTGCAAGGGAAGTTGCGAGAGCTGCTGAAATTTATGAAAGGACATTAGATAAAGTGCGTGATTACATACAAAGCGGATTACACATAACAACAGTGGAACCTTTTAATTATGAAAGCATTTTATCCCCAAAACACTTAGATGTAATATCTCGACTGTCAGGATGTGTGGCCCATAGAACACCTGAAGATTGCACCGATATGTGTTTCCATAATAAATATCGTACCATTGATGGTACTTGTAACAACTTTGATAATCCAACATGGGGCGCGTCGCTAACACCGTTTAGAAGAATTTTGTATCCTATATATGAAAATGGATTTAGCCATCCAGTCGGATGGAACAAAGAATTAAAATACAATGGCTTTACTTTGCCAAGTGCCCGATTAATATCAACAAGTGTTATCAGTACACACAATATTACCGAAGATGATTATTACACACATATGCTTATGCAATGGGGACAATGGTTAGACCACGATATAGACCACGCTTTACCATCCGTAAGTGATCAAACTTGGGATGGAATTGACTGTAAAAAAACATGCGATTACGCCGCACCGTGTTTTCCTATTGACGTCCCTCCTAATGACCCTCGTGTCACAAATAGGCGTTGTATAGACTTTGTTAGAACTAGTTCCGTATGTGGATCTGGTATGACATCT